>NC_058080.1:43919313-44233636 GCF_014858855.1 Bufo gargarizans
GAGATGCTTAGCACTTGTTGGCCCTTTTGCCTTCACTCTGCGGTCCAGCTCACCCCAAACCATCTCGATTGGGTTCAGGTCCGGTGACTGTGGAGTCCAGGTCATCTGGCTCAGCACCCCATCACTCTCCTTCATGGTCAAATAGTCCTTGCACAGCCTGGAGGTGTGTTTGGGGTCATTGTCCTGTTGAAAAAAAAATGATGGTCCAACTAAACGCAAACCGGATGGAATAGCATGCCGCTGCAAGATTCCGTGGTAGCCATGCTGGGTCAGTATGCCTTCAATTTTGAATAAATCCCCAACAGTGTCACCAGCAAAGCACCCCCACACCATCACACCTCCTCCTTTATGCTTCACGGTGGGAACCAGGCATGTAGAGTCCATCCGTTCACCTTTTCTGCGTCGCACAAAGACACGGTGGTTGGAACCAAAGATCTCAAATTTGGACTCATCAGACCAAAGCACAGATTTCCACTGGTCTAATGTTCATTCCTTGTGTTCTTTAGCCCAAACAAGTCTCTTCTGCTTGTTGCCTGTCCTTAGATGTGGTTTCTTAGCAGATATTCTACCATGAAGGCCTGATTCACACAGTCTCCTCTTAACAGTTGTTCTAGAGATGTGTCTGCTGCTAGAACTCTGTGTGGCATTGACCTGGTCTCTAATCTGAGCTGCTGTTAACCTGCGATTTCTGAGGCTGGTGACTCTGATGAACTTATCCTCTGCAGCAGAGGTGACTCTTGGTCTTCCTTTCCTGGGGCGGTCCGCGTGTGAGCCAGTTTCTTTATAGCGCTTGATGGTTTTTGTGACTGCACTTGGGGACAATTTAAAAGTTGTCCCAATTTTTTCGGACTGACTGAACTTCATTTCTTAAAGTAATGATGGCCACTCGTTTTTCTTTACTTAGCTGCTTTTTTCATGCAATAATACAAATTCTAACAATCTATTCAGTAGGACTATCGGCTGTGTATCCACCTGACTTCTCCACAACACAACTGATGGTCCCAACCCCATTTATAAAGCAAGAAATCCCACTTATTAAACCTGACAGGGCACACCTGTGAAGTGAAAACTATTTCAGGTGACTACTTCTTGAAGCTCATCAAGAGAATGCCAAATGTTCAAAGCAGTAATCAAAGCAAAAGGTGGCTACTTTGAAGAACCTAGAATATGACATATTTTCAGTTGTTTCGCACTTTTTTGTTATGTATATAATTCCACATGTGTTAATTCATAGTTTTGATGCCTTCAGTGTGAATCTACAATTTTCATAGTCATGAAAATAAAGAAAACTCTTTGAATGAGAAGGTGTGTCCAAACTTTTGGTCTGTACTGTATATAGTGGGTTAACCGACTATTTTGTCGGATGAAATGTGTTTATTAGCACTAGTTTACATTTGCTTGTGCTGCAAAATAAATACAAGCTGTGACTTGTTTTGAACAGCTCCAAATGCCTGGCAATTACCATGCCAAATGGTTAAAAAGAAATCCAGAAAATGTAACTAAATACAACATAAAGGAAGGACTGGAGGAACGATTTGTCCCTTGAAACTCTGTGCCTGAAGTTCTCTGAAAGTTTTGTGTTTGTCTGTTTTCTCAAAGCTGTCTCTTCTTTGGAAAAATCCAATTTCAAGCAGCATATGCAGCAAATTCATTTTAATAACTCTCATTGTGTTTGTAGGTTTTCCTCTAAATCAAAGAGAAAGAAACATACTTAATCACATGATGACACCATAGGTCACAGAGAAGCTGGCAAGATAATGATTAAAAGAGGGGAGAAGAATGGAACAGTAAGGTTGAAAAATAATGAACTGACAATGTCCCAATGACATGCTTAAATATTAACAACATCAGTTGTTCTTCTCATCAGTTTTCATGTTCAATGAATATGTGTTGGAGGGAAAGCACTCATGCAATAGATACCGTCGGCCCCAAAAAGGAAAAGAAAACAGAAAATGTAAAGAGTAGATGAGACTGGGATATATCAGATGAGGTCATTGTGATCATTTCACCCATGAGAAGATGACCCAATTCTCTTATAATGAAAGTTTTGATTTCTAATTCTATTAGCATAGCAGATTAATGCTGACATGCCCTCTCCAACTTTAGGGCTAGATATAGAAGAACTCAATGTAAAAGTCTTCTCCTCTATTGCAGTCTTTGTCTATATTAACCAAAGGTAAACCATGGTGTTTGTTATGAATTCTTCCGAGGTGTCCTTCCTTACCTTTCTTTTTGGCGCAACACATCCCAAGATATGTGGAACAAATGATTTTTGCGATACTCTGGCATGAGATGTCTATATGCAGCCGCTATTCATTGTGTTGTTAATTGCAGTCTGTCCAGGATTTTTGCTAGCATGCTGCAATATTGTGTTAAATTTGTTTTATGGATTTGAGTCTTTAAATCAAGCTAAGGGAATGGTAGGCACACATGAAATAAATAAATTGGTGATGTACACAGCTTCATAGATCTGCTGCTCTATTCCATGTGGAGAAACTTTCCTACCTACTTGGCTACCTAATGGACTACTTCAGCCACATGGCTAGAAACCTAGAAGTTGAGAAAATTCTTTTAATGCTTCAGTTTCAGTAGACATTCCCTCTTGGCAGGCAATCATATATTTTTCTGAACAGTATATTTTTTCAGTTTTTGCTCAATATTTAGCAATGTCTTACATTTCAAAATTCAGTCCTGACTAGAAGGACCTATTCCTAAAGCCTTATCCACTTCTATAGTATCAACCTTTCTGAGTAGAGATCAGTGAACTTCTTGAAATTTGTTTCCTGTCCAATTTGTCAAATTTTTTCAAATGTGTGATTTTTGGCCAAATTACTTCTGCATAAATCAAATGTGCTCTAACTGGCCTAAAGATTGGCATATGACACTCTGAGATCTCCTAAAAGATGGACTTTTATATAGTTGTTCTCTCTATATATATTTTTTGCCCTCCCTCTTTATAAGCTCTTGAATGCAATGAGAATAATGTCAGAGTAACACTGACATATATAGCTACTGGTAAACAAATGGTTGATGGTGTTTACAAACAGCATGTTCAAAAACTCACCATGCCATCACATATGTTATGCTTTTTCATATTAGAAAATGTCCAAAAATTGTCCCTTATTGGGGGTTGATGTGCATTGGGTCAAGGAACAGAGTATCTGCCAGGGAAATACCACAGTCATTAAGAAGACCAGACAATTTTAAACCATTTTTTTTTAAAAGGGACAGCTCGGCGGAAGTACAATTATCATACTACAGAATTTTTTATTTTTTTGAAAAGGAGCAGAACTGTGCCATATATCCACAATGACGAGACAGTTGATGGCAGTCAACTGATGACATGAAGAAGAATTCAATTTTTGAAAATAAATACATTTTATTGAAGGCACTCAACTGCACCACAACAGCCATCTGGCCTAAAGTGCAACTGATGGAATATGGTAAAAACTGAGGCTGATGGCTTACTGAAGAATCACATTTTTTAGAAGAATTACATTTTGGGGAAGGTGCAGAACTGCACCACTACGAACACCTTGCACAAAGTACAACTCAGGGGATATGGCAAAACCTGTGGCTGATGGCATAGAGAAGAACTACATTTTAGAGAAGAATTACATTTTGGGGAAGGTGCTGAACTGCACCACTATGGACAGCTGGCCCAGAAAATCAAACGGATGGAATATGGCAAAAACTGCAGCTGATGGCATACAGAAGAACTCAATTTTCTCGAAGAATTTAATGTTGGGGAAGAAGTTAAACTGTGCAATAATTGCCACAACTAAGTGATACATCATCAACTGTACCACCAACAACTTGGCCAGGTGAGAGTTTAACTTCCTCATAACTGGATTGCTGTCACACAATCATCGTCCTCATCATCCGCAGCCTCCACACAACTTTATCAGACCGTGATATGTCATTGTGGGCTACTGTAGCTTCACGGACCTTACCGCTATCCCCACTGCTACAAGTGCCCCTCCTGTGCCTGTGCCACTTCATCATGTCAGTCTATATGCTGATTTTTCTCACAGATGTCATCAACAGGGAGAGTATCTTAAGTATCTTGCATAGCGCTTTGCGGGTTTAGTTGCCTCCTCGTAGGAAAAAAGAAGGCCCGCCACTAGGAGATGGCAGTGAAGACTGAAAGGAAATAACTGAAAGGCTTTCTGAGGCTGCAAGGAGGAGGAGCAGGAGGAATGCTGGCTCCAAGGTATGGTGTCAGACTCATTCTGCTGTGACTGTGAGGAGGAGTGAGCCATCCAGTCCACAATCCCCTACTCTTTGCCCTCAATAATAATGTGGTGCCTATCGGAAGCTAGAGAGAACTGTGGCTTACTACTACTACTACTACTACTACTACTACTACTACTACTACTACTACTACTTCTGGCCCGATAGCTGGTATTGCTATTGTCGTTTGCACTACTACCCATATTCTGGATCTCAGATGATGAGGCATGAGTCTTTTGTTTTCCCCTCTTCTGTTTTCCACACATTTAAATATGAGGTCTTTAAATGAAAGTCATAGGTTTGGTAAACAGATTATTAAACTGTAATTACAAGATTCCAAGTTTTTTTCCGTAATTTAAAGAGAGAAGTGCAATTAAATGCCCCCCCCCCCCCTTTCACAAAGACACTGCACCTTGGTATTGACAATTTACAATGGTAATACAATGTGTGGGATGAAATGTAGTTTTTATAGTAAAAAGCATTCACTAATATTATCAACAGATTGCCACTGTGGCTTTAATGTGAAAGTGGTTGTCTGTGATGGGCAACCCCTGTTAAGCTACATGATTAGAAGTGACAGTATTAAAGAGCTTATTTAAAGCCCTAATTGGCCAAAAGGTGTGGTAGATGCTTATTTTTGATTGATATTCTCTGTTAAGTATAGCTTTTACTGTAGTAGTAAATCTTTTTTATGTGTGGCATTAAATATTTACCAGGACGATTCTGAAAAAATGGCCTAACCTCTACAATCTCAGGCTGTAGCTATTGAGAAACTCATCATAAAGGTCTACTTTTCAGTCTCTGTCATTCTGTGCAAAGTAAATATTGGTTCTCGATTGGATTGCTCCTTTTTTGGTAGCTGCATAATATTATAATGGGAATACCATGGTGCAGTTCGGTTCCCTATACAGGAAGAGACATATTTACATAGAACGTATTCATTGGCGTATATCAGCCATGTGTCTGGAAGCAGTCCCTTTGCCAACAGTTCTCTTGTTTGGCTGGCAACAATGGCATTCCCCAAAAAGTGTTTCTAACTATAATGTGTTTGCATCTTGGGTTCAGCTTATTTGTCTCCTGACCAGCTTGGTTATAATACTACTGGTTGAAACATGACCATACCCAAGTAGCCATAAGTAACAAATTAGTGATTTGATTGGAATCTTCCTTTAAGAAGTTATGTTGTACTTGTTCCTAGAAAATGGTTCTAAGCTACAAATTGAGGGCTAACTAGCCAAAGAAAAAAAAAACAAAACACCAAAAGCACACCTTTTGGTTAATTTTTTTTTTCATATTTTCGCCTCAAAAACCTAGGTGCGTCTTATAGGCCGGTGCGTCTTATAGGGCGAAAAATACGGTACTTTAAATGCATACCATAGGCACACTTACAAGTGACTTATTACACTGAGGATCCCAGTATTCAGGCAAAAGCTGTTTTCAACCAATAGTGCCCTGTGTGGTGACTGTAGTGACTGGGGAAGAGGCACTTTGAAGATTGGACATTGTGGACATTTTCCCCTATTTACCCCATGCAAATTCATCACTTTAAAGGGTTAACTTGCTTTGATTTATACTGTATAATACTATATAACTGCATTTTGTATGTTTTTGTGATATATGCCCTGTTCATTTACACTATGGAAAGGGTTAATGAATAAAGAGAAACTAATAATTTTCCACAGTTACCATAAGGATTAAAGAAGAGCATGCTTTGAAGGGAAAAAGCCAGACTTGTTTAATAACAAAACCAGACAGATTGAACTTTTGGATATCAAGTTTAGCTATGTTATCATGTTTGAAGCTTTTTTTTTTTTTTATTTTGTCTGGAAAAGCTGCTTTGTTATTCCCATTAGGTATTATTGAAGTTCTAATGCAAGTCTATGACAGACCAAATTCTAGGTTTGTATCTGTTTGGGTTGTGTTTCTCCACTCCGCCCCTCCCACTAGAAGGTTCTAGTTCAGCCAAAAAACACATATAAGGAGAGAAGTCAGAACCCCTAGTATTCTGCTGTCAGGGATCAGTGCTTAGAAAAAGAGTCTCTGCAAGACTACTTTGAGTGACCAGAAGAAGATGCTGAGCCAGGGATACTCAACCACAGACCTTGGATCACCAGCCTTTGACCAGGATACCAGCCATCTAAGAGGGAAAAGGACAGCTATCTCAGGCTATTCCTCAGCAACAACCCTTCTTCTACCAGGGAGGAGACTGGATATGCCAGCTCAGTACCTTGTCTGTATTGTTGAGTTCATCCATTAAAGAATTACACTGGTTTACTGCAGACCCTGACACTCTGGACTCATTCCCCATTGGGATGCACAATGTCTTACCATCCCTTTTAGGGAACAGCAACACGTGGTGACATCTGGACGGTGTCTGAGGGACTCAGCATAGTGTTGGGACTACCCCAAACCTGGCCACTGCATGACCTCAACCTCAACACCAAAGTCATATTGATACAGTTTCATCATATTTCGAGATCCATTTATGTTTTCTTGTTTTATGAAGTCTGTCTGCACAATCATGCCCAGGCAACAGTTGTCTTGATCTACCCAGGAACCAGTATAAGCAATAACTCAATGCGAATACACATTCAGATAAAACTATGAGTCATCTATTACACTAATTCTGAGGCAGGTCATTACAACTTCTGTCTGGGTTCATAACTGGTCATGCAGCAAGTCTGCAGGAACAACAAGATAGTTATTGGGGTTGAGCGATCCCGAACTGCAAAGTTCGGGTTCGTACCGAACTTTGCGAGTTTCGGTACCCAGACTTTTTCACTGAAGTATGGTTTTGGGTTCGGTGTTCGGGTGATTTTATTATTTTTCCATTATAACATGGTTAGAACAGAATGCTAAATAAAATGGCCATTGAGGATTAAAAATACAAAAAAAATACTCACCGCATCCACTTGATCGCACAGCCAGTATCCTCTTCTTTATTCTTTCTGCAGGACATTCAAAAGGACCTGCAATAACATCACCGCACCCACCCCTCAAAGGCCATTTTATTTATTATTCTGTCTTAAGAATGCTATTATTTTCCGTTATAACCATGTGTAGGAAGGTGCAAGGGTCCGTCATTGACGGAAGGTACGTGTCACCGAGGTTCCTGGCCTCGGTGAGATAAGAACCGGTTATTTTATGTGTCAGCAGCAGCTAGTGCTCGCTGACACTGTTTGTTCTTAGTGTGGCTGAAAAGCCGATCCGGGCCGGTTCTTATTGGGAGCAGCCAAAGAGCAGGGTGGGTGGCTGTTCCCCGCGTCCAGGCCAGGTTTTGGGCTGGGGTTTAAAAACCCAGCCAGCAGCTCAGCTGGGTGTGGTATGTTCCTCCAAGTAAAAGTGGTGCTGTGAAGGCTCTGTGTTTTTGGGGAGCTGCATGAGAGCCACCAGCCGGAAGCCAGGCACCCTAAAAGCCGGCTGTGGATATTCAGGTGACGTGTTCGTCTTGAGTTCTGTGGACTTTGGCCATGTGAAATAACATGGGGATTTTCTGTGGTGTGCATTAACACCAGGACTCTGCCAAGTGTTTATGTTATTTTTTCCTTGTTGTGTGAATAAACACTGACTTTTTCGTTACTACCGTGTTCTTGCCTCTGTACTGCGTTCGCTTATTCTGCCTACCAGAGCGAATCCCCACAATTGGTGGCTTGGAGCGGGCAAGCGCAGTGAGGCTGGCGTGGAAGCCGAATTTTTTTTTCTCTCTCACGGTTGTATGTCATTTATCAAACCGGCTAGATTTAAACCGGTGTCAAGAGACAAAATGGAGGCTGTTATGAAGGCCCTCGTGGAAGCTAACCTGCAGCAACGCGAGGCTAATAAGCAGCAGCAGGAGACCAACCAGTTGCTGCTACAACATGTAATGGCATTACAGTCAGCAGGAGCAACCCCAAGCGTACATGATGTCCGGAAAGCAGTACGTGCAGCGATCCCTAAAATGACCCCTGCAGACGACGTTGAGACCTACCTGGCGATGTATGAAAAAGTGGCCACCAGGGAAAAGCTGCCCCAAGACCAGTGGGCTGAGGTCGTCGCTCCGTTTCTGACGTCAGAGTCCCAGCGGGTGTTTTTTGACTTGCCTGACGATCAAGCAGCCGACTACCCAAAGGTAAAGGGGGAGATCTTGGCAAGACTGGGGGTGAATGTACTGGTCCGGGCCCAGCGGGTGTATCAGTGGGGGTTCAACCCGGCGGAGCCCGTGAGACCCCAGTATTATGACTTGCTTAACCTGTTACAAAAGTGGCTACAACCTGACGTGTTGAGCCCCACTGCTATGTTGGACCGGTTATTAGCAGACAGGTTCTGGAGGGCTCTGCCACCCCCTCTCCAGCAATGGATTGGCCAGGTCTCCCCAGGGAATGCGCTGGAGATGGTCGACCTGGTGGAGCGCTATGAGGCTACCCGAAACTTACAGGGGGGTTCTGTTGGGAGGGGGGCAGTCAGATCCCGTAACTCTCCACCCCGGACCCAACAACCGGTGCCCATCAAACCTGCCCGAGATATAACCCCTGTGGACCCCGCTCCAATAGTCTGCTGGCGGTGTCGGGAGCCAGGTCATGTTCGAGCGGACTGTCCACGTCAGGGGGAACCCATGGACACAAACTGTGGCTTCCGTCAATCGTTATATGCCAGGAAACTGTGTGCAGTGGGTGCTTCGGAGCCTCTGAACCACCTGTGCCAGGTTGAGGTGGGAGACACTCCAGCGGAGGCTCTGTTG
This sequence comes from Bufo gargarizans, assembly GCF_014858855.1. Taxonomy (NCBI): domain Eukaryota; kingdom Metazoa; phylum Chordata; class Amphibia; order Anura; family Bufonidae; genus Bufo; species Bufo gargarizans. Next base: position 43,928,264 of record NC_058080.1, read on the forward strand.
GACTCAGGAAGTCTGGTGACCCTGGTAAGGGCTTCCCTGGTACGCTCCGCTGAGTACACCGGCCGTAAGGTTGGAGTCATGTGCATCCATGGGGACTTAAAAGACTATCCTACTGCTATGGTGTCTCTGTCTACGGTTTCCGGCCGGTGGATCCACGAGGTGGCTGTTGCAACCCACCTCCACTATGAACTTATAGTAGGGAGAGACTTCCCGGGTTTCACGGCACTGTGGCCGGTTCCGAGAGTGACTGATGTGCATGATACCGGGGTAACCCTAGCAGAATGGCCTGGCTCAGGGGGGAGACCAGAACCCTGGGAACCTGAGTCTAAAGGTCCCGCGGTAGGGGTGACCGCCACTTCGGTGGAAGAGGAGGAGACATCCCCACTGAGTGTAATGGTGGGAGACATGGAGGACTTGCCGCCGGGGCCTGAGCTGGCAGACCTCAATGTCTCTGGGGGTAATTTTGGTACCGCGCAACACCGGGATCCAACCTTATCCCGGGCCTGGGAAAATGTGCTAATAATAGATGGTGAACCACAACAACCAGGGGCAGAGTCGGTGTTCCCCCGTTTTGTGGTCCACCAGGATATGTTGTATCGGGTAAACCAGCTGCGAGGTGAATCCATTGAACAGTTAGTGGTGCCTCAGGCTTATCGCAAACTCGTGTTAGAGTTAGCACACCAGCATGTTCTCGGGGGTCATCTGGGAATGCAGAAAACCCAGGACCGGATACTACAACGGTTTTACTGGCCCAGTGTGTTTAAAGAGGTGGACGACTTCTGTAAATCTTGCCCGACCTGCCAGGCAACGAGCCCCCAGCACCTGTTTCGCAGTCCCTTGGTACCCCTCCCGATCATTGAGGTACCGTTTGAGCGAATCGCTATGGACCTAGTAGGTCCTGTACCAAAGTCCGCCAGGGGACACCAACACATCTTGGTTGTCCTTGATTACGCTACTCGGTACCCGGAGGCCGTGCCACTGCGACATACTTCTGCAAAACTTATAGCCAAAGAGCTAATGGAGATGTTCTCCCGAGTGGGGCTACCTAAAGAGGTCCTGACTGACCAGGGGACCCCTTTTATGTCCAAGGTCATGAGGGAACTCTGCAAGTTGCTGCGTATAAAACAGTTACGGACGTCTGTGTACCATCCACAAACGGATGGACTAGTGGAAAGGTTTAATAAAACTCTAAAAACCATGTTAAAAAGGGTGGTGACCAAAGATGGAAAGGATTGGGACCTTCTTCTGCCTTATCTCATGTTCGCAGTGCGAGAGGTGCCCCAGGCCTCTACTGGGTTCTCGCCCTTCGAATTGCTATATGGCAGACATCCTCGTGGCTTGTTGGACGTAGCCAAAGAGGCGTGGGAAGAACAACCCACTCCGCATAAAAGCGTCCTGGAATATGTTACCAAGATGCGGATAGAGACCGTTTTGCCTCTTGTCAGGGAACATATGGAGGCCGCTCAGCGAGCCCAGAGTCGGATCTATAATCGGCAGGCTCGGGTCCGGAACTTTAACCCGGGTGATCGGGTTTTGGTTCTCGTGCCGACAGTGGACAGTAAGTTCCTAGCCAGGTGGCAGGGGCCCTACGAGGTGCGTGAAAAAATAGGAGAGGTAAATTACAAGGTACACCAGCCGGGGAGGCGAAAGCCGGAGCAGGTTTACCATGTTAATTTGCTAAAACCTTGGAAGGATAGGGAAACCTGTACGGAAGACAGCCCGCGACCGGGTTTTCTTGGACAAGAGGTTCCGGCTCCTAAGTCTGATGCAAGGGAAGCGGTTGCCACAGTAAAAATTGCTGACAGCCTCTCCTCTAAACAGGCTCAGGAAACCAGGGAGTTTGTTAGTCGGAACACGGATGTGTTCTCAGACCTCCCTGGACGTACTTCCGTAATCCAACATGACATTGTCACCGAGCCTCAGGCAAAAGTCCGGTTAAAAGCATATCGAGTACCCGAGGCTCGGCGAAAAGCCATCTCGGAGGAAGTGCAACTTATGTTGCGGCTGGATGTCATTGAGGAGTCTAAAAGTGAGTGGGCCAGTCCGATAGTGTTAATACCCAAGCCAGATGGGACACTGAGGTTCTGTAATGACTTCCGCAAGCTTAATGAGGTGTCCAAATTTGACGCGTATCCCATGCCCCGAGTGGATGAGCTTATTGAAAGGTTGGGCCAAGCCCGGTATTTTTCTGTGTTAGACCTCACCAAAGGGTACTGGCAGGTACCCTTGACAGAGGCTGCCAAAGAAAAAACGGCTTTTGTCACGCCAGAGGGGCTTTATCAGTACAAGGTACTACCCTTTGGTCTACATGGCGCTCCCGCCACGTTTCAAAGGCTAATGGATATTATACTCCGTCCACATCGTCGATACGCTTCGGCGTACCTGGACGATATCGTTATCCACAGCACCGACTGGGAAAGTCACCTACCTAAAGTACAGGCGGTAGTGGACTCCCTTAGAAAGGCGGGACTAACAGCTAACCCAAAGAAATGTGCAATAGGGTTAGAGGAGACTAAATACCTTGGGTATGTCATTGGACGTGGAGTCATTAAACCTCAAGTGAGCAAAATGGAGGCGATACGGAATTGGCCCCGACCTGCTACCTCTAGACAAGTCAGGTCATTCCTGGGAATGGTGGGCTATTACATGAGGTTCGTTCCCCATTTTGCCACTTTAGCGGCTCCATTGACAGGGCTTTTAAAGGGACGGAAGTCCGTGATAGTCCGCTGGAATGACCAGGCGGAAGAGGCTTTCTCCGCTTTGAAGTCGGCCCTGTGTGGGTCCCCGGTTTTGGTGACGCCCGACTTCAAGAGGGAATTTGTGGTCCAGACTGATGCCTCCGAAGTAGGCCTCGGTGCTGTACTGTCTCAGGAAGTCAACGGGGAGGAGCATCCCGTTGTCTTCCTCAGCCGTAAGCTCACTCCAGCGGAGACCCGGTACAGTATAGTGGAGAGAGAGTGCCTGGCCATCAAGTGGGCACTCGAGTCTCTCCGCTATTATCTGTTGGGGAGGAAATTCCGTCTGGTGACCGATCACTCCCCTCTCAAGTGGATGAGCCAGGCCAAAGAGAGGAATGCTCGGGTCACCAGGTGGTTCTTATCGCTGCAAAACTTTAAATTCACAGTAGAACACAGGGCAGGCCGGTTACAGGGAAACGCGGATGCCCTGTCCCGAGTACACTGTCTGGCGTGTGTTCACCCCCTCAGGGTTGAACAAAGGGGGGAGGTATGTAGGAAGGTGCAAGGGTCCGTCATTGACGGAAGGTACGTGTCACCGAGGTTCCTGGCCTCGGTGAGATAAGAACCGGTTATTTTATGTGTCAGCAGCAGCTAGTGCTCGCTGACACTGTTTGTTCTTAGTGTGGCTGAAAAGCCGATCCGGGCCGGTTCTTATTGGGAGCAGCCAAAGAGCAGGGTGGGTGGCTGTTCCCCGCGTCCAGGCCAGGTTTTGGGCTGGGGTTTAAAAACCCAGCCAGCAGCTCAGCTGGGTGTGGTATGTTCCTCCAAGTAAAAGTGGTGCTGTGAAGGCTCTGTGTTTTTGGGGAGCTGCATGAGAGCCACCAGCCGGAAGCCAGGCACCCTAAAAGCCGGCTGTGGATATTCAGGTGACGTGTTCGTCTTGAGTTCTGTGGACTTTGGCCATGTGAAATAACATGGGGATTTTCTGTGGTGTGCATTAACACCAGGACTCTGCCAAGTGTTTATGTTATTTTTTCCTTGTTGTGTGAATAAACACTGACTTTTTCGTTACTACCGTGTTCTTGCCTCTGTACTGCGTTCGCTTACCCTGCCTACCAGAGCGAATCCCCACACCATGTTATAACGGAAAATAATAAAGTGAAGTTCGGGTCCTCATTGACTTTAATGGGGTCCAAGGACAATTTTGAGTCCCGAACCCGAACTTTGACCTGAATTTCAGCCGAACCCGGCAAACCCGAACTTCCACAGGTTTGCTCATCCCTAATATTGATTTATCTGTAAATCAGTAAAGTCCATGTAGGGGTGACCTTGGGATTAGGTGGTCACCTCTTCTGCAGGCACAAGTTCGATTTTCAACTTTTCACTTTAAGATGGGAAAATATAGAATAAAAACTCAAGATTTATCACAGTAAATTTGCTAAATAAAAACAAGATGTTCTCCTTGAGATATCTCTATCCTTTAATACCAAGCTGTCAATAGGGAACTGTAACGTATACTTTATTCACTTTGGTTATGTTGGGTGCTTTTCAACTCTACGTTCTGGGCTGCCAGTCAGTGACAGCTTCATTTGTCGAATCAGCGTAAGACTCAATAGTTCTAATTTGAAGTATATTAAACTGTCATCCTGAAGCTGAAATTCATCACAAACTGAACCGTTGAGATGCAAAATCTTGATAGTTGTTCATAATTGCAAATATTGACTTAAACAAACCTACTTGTTAAGCCAATCAGCCAAGATTTCATCTTTTCCAAAGAAATGTGTAATATAGAATCACAGTAAGTTTTCTTGTAGTATATGCAAATGATATTTGTATAATTGCAGATTCGCTGTGAAGTGGTGCATGGGGAAGAGAGGACAGGAGTGGTAGCAGTGTGAGGATGGTGGTGTTACTCACAGTGGTGGCTGTCCTACTCCCACAGTCTCAAGGTCATGCAGTGAAGAGGGTGTGCATCTACACCCTGATTGCAGCCTCCTACTGGATGGAAGGTGCCCTTGATGTTGTGAACAGGGAGGTCCAGGGAAAAGAGATTCAGAATCAAGAGGGAACAGGGAGGAGGTATTCATGGAATTAAAAATTTCCACTTATCCATTTTTAAAACATATAGTGATAAAATAGTTATTACTTTACATTTCCCATATGTCTACTTCCTATTTTAATAATTTAGAAAATGTTAATTTATTTTTTAGGACGCAAGAATTTAAGCAATTCTTAAAATTTTTGTGAAAATGTCCAAAATCCACTTTTTTTTACAAAACGGTTCAGTTATGAAGTCACTTTCTGGGGCTTACATCCATAAATATGGGTTTTAGAAACTATGTCCCTCAAGTTATTCAAAACTAATTAACCCTTTAGGTGTTTAACAACAATTAAAGGAAAATGGATATGCAATTTCACTTTTTTTGTGTGCAAATTTTCCATTTTAATCAATTGTTCCTGTAACACATTAAGGTTTAACAGCCAAACAAAACTCAATATCTATTGCACTGTTTCTGCAGTTTATAGACACACCCCATATGTGGTCATAAACTGCTGCATGGGCACTTGGCAGGGTGCAGAAGGGAAGGAGCAGCATATGGAGTTTAGAGGGCAGATTTTGGTGGACTGTTTTTTAGATACCACGTCACATATGAAGACCCCCTGATTCACATCTACAGTAGAAACTCCCCAAAAAGCGACCCCAATTTGAAAACTATGGGATAAGGTGTGAGTATTGTTTGTGCTATTTTGGGGTACATATGATTCTTGATCGCTCTATATTACGCGTTTTGTATGGTAAGGTAACAAAAAAATGGCAATTCTGGCACAGTTTTTATTTTTGTTTTTTACAGTGTTCATCTGACAGGTTAGATCATGTGCTATTTTTATAAAGCAGGTTGTTATGCACGCTACCGTTTTAAAATATGTCAACTTTTTTGTTTCAGTTTTACTTAATAAAGCATTTTTGAAAATGCTATATTATTTAAAACTAGTTTATGGGAAATGATAAACTACCCTAAAAAGAAGGGTTTATTTTGGGAGTTCCTAAAACTGAATGTTGGAAATTAACCTAATTGAAACATAGAAACATAGAATGTGACTACAGATAAGAACCATTTGGCCCATCTAGTCTGCCCAATATACTGAATACTATGGATAGCCCCTGGCCCTATCTTATATGAAGGATGGCCTTATGCCTATCCCATGTATGCTTAAACTCCTTCACTGTATTTGCAGCTACCACTTCTGCAGGAAGGCTATTCCATGCATCCACTACTCTCTCAGTAAAGTAATACTTCCTAATGTTACTTTTAAACCTTTGCCCCTCTCATAAACCTTTTCCCCTCTAGTGCTTGAGGCACTGGTATCCCAGAGAACTGGTGCAGCTCAAGAGAAAACTTGGAAATGGGAGTGAGTGGTTTGGATTAGGGTGGATGTTACTCTTTAATCATTGGTAGTGCGTAGAGCATAGGTAGGGTGGTAACCAGAGATTAGTAAGGAAATATAGGGGGTGCAGCACTGTGGAGAACTTTGTAGATGGAAATAAAAAGTTTGCAACCAGTACAATGACTGGAATAGGGTGGAGGTAGAAATTGGAGTAGAGATTAGACAGGGGAGAGTTTAGTGAGGGGAATACCAGTTAATAATGAGTTACAGTAATCAAGACAACAATGCATCACGGCACCAGGGCAACAATTAGAGCTTTTTTTTTTCTTTCCACAGTAAGAAACAGGCATCCACAGAATTTTTGAGGTGCAGTGGACATAAATGGACAAGTGATTGAAAATAGGTGGTTAAGGAAAGATCAGCAGAAGAAGAACAGAAAACTCATAAAATGGAAGTAATATTTTAACTCACAGTCTTATAGTGCAAATCTGTTCCACATGTAAATGGAGGTACAGTTCTTGAACAGTTCCAACAAAATCATAACAGTTCTTGAGGCTAAATCAGTGGATCACCTCCAGGAGCTCCCTGCATAGATCTTTTTTCATATATAGCAATATGAAATGTCTTACTCCAGCCGAGGCATGCAGTTCCTCACAAAATGTCTACAGTTCCCACTGCAGGGTGTAGACCCTCAAAAGCAGTCCTTGCAATCTGCTTTCTCCTCATGTGACTGGGGGGCCAGAAGCATTTAGACCTAATCAATTTCTTTGAAGTTAAGTAGCCTTAGGGAGCATTACCTTCTCAGACCTTGACTACACACTGCCTTTTTATAGCTGCTCAACCTTCTTAAAGATGCTGATCTACCATAATTTTTTAGGGTGTTTCTTGGCCTCCTCTTGAGTCCTAAATGCAGTCTGTAGCTTCTAAAAGACTGAAGATCCCAACTAATTAACAACATTAAGATCCCAAGCGGTAGGGCTCACCCCTTCCTGAAGACAGCTGTTAAGGAACTGAAATTAATCCTGTGATTCATCCTCAGGGGCAGGCTGGGACAGGGGGCAGGGAGGCAATTGCCCCCAGGCTGTCCTAAAAAAGGACGCTGGGCCGTCTTTAACAAATCATATTTTTTTTTATTCCTCAGGGGCCGCACCGCCGATCATCACAGGCGGCGCGGCCCTGGATGTAATTGCGGCGGCGGTGGTGGTGGCGGGCAGTAGGAGATGAGCGCGTCTATTGTGGAAGCGCTCATCTACATATTCATCTGTTTTGCCGTCCTCAGGGCAGCGATACAGATGCCTGTGCTGTGTCAGGGCAGGGGAGGGAGAGGCGTCTCCCTACCCTGTTCTTCTGATAGGCCGCAGGCCTGTTCTGGGCAGCACACAGCATGGGAAACAGGCCAGAAGAGGCCTGCATCGCATCACTGCTGATTGAGGTAAGTATTAGTGTTTTGTTATTTTTCTTTGCGGTGGAAGCTGGCACTATGGGGGGAGCTGGAACTATTGGGGGAACTGGCACTATGGGGGGAGCTGGCATTTCTTACAGCCCCATCTTTTTTTGGGTGGCATTCTGGGGGCATTTATTTTATGCCCATTTTGGGGGGGCACTATGGGGGCATTTCTTACTGGCACATTATGGGGGGCACTATGGGGGAGAGGAGCACTATGGTAGCAACGGTGGGCTCTAAAGGGGCATTTTTTTTTTATTGGCACATTATAAGGGGCACTATAGGGGAGAGAGGCACTATGGGTCACCTGTTGGCACTATATAGGCATTATTTGGGGGCACTATGGGGAAGTGGGGGCTATAAAGGGGCCTTCTTATTGGCACATAATGGGGGCACTATGGAATCTGGTGGCACTAAGGAGGTGTTTTTTACTGGCACATTATTGGAGGCATTATAGGGGAGAGCAGCACTATGGGGCATTATTTGGGGGCATTATTTGGGGGCACTATGGGGGAGTCGAGCACTATGGGGACATCTGGTGGCACTAAGAAGAGGCATTTTTTACTGGCATATTATGGGGGACACTTTGGGAAAGGGGCATACATTATAGGGACATTAGCTCAACTGGCACTAAGCAGGGGTATTTCATGTACTGTCATATTATAGGGAGAATTATTACTACTAGGAGGTATTATGGGAGCTTTACTACTACTGGGGGGTTATGAGGAACATGATTACTAGTATGGGCACTATAGGGGCATTATTACTACTAAGTGTGCGCTGGCAGATAATTATTTCTATTGGTGTGATTTTAGGGAGCACTGTTACTTTGGGGAGCACCCTGGCACAGTATCAGCTTAGCACAATTATTTTTGGGGGACATTATCTTTATACTATTATTGTCTGGGTGCAGTTATTTTTTAGAGCACTGTGTGACAATAATTGTTGAAGGGGTCACTATCTGTGTGGTAGTATTTCCAGGGGGACTGTTTCTGCAGTATAGCATCGGGGGTGGCAGGAAAGCGTGTTCAGAAGATGTGAAGATGATAGAAATGTGGGAAACGAATGTCTGTTTGTCAATATCTGCAGAGACGAGAGATGGCTTAAAGGGAACCTGTCACCTGGATTTTGGGTATAGAGCTGAGGACATGGGCTGCTAGATGGCCGCTAGCACATCTGCAATACCCAGTCCCCATAGCTCTGTGTGCTTTTATTGTGTAAAAAAAAACCGATTTGATACATGAGCAAATTAACCTGAGATGAGTCCTGTACATGAGATGAGTCAGGGACAGGACTCATCTCAGGTTAATTTGCATATGTATCAAATCAGGTTTTTTTACACAATAAAAGCACACAGAGCTATGGGGACTGGGTATTGCAGATGTGTTAGTGGCCATCTAGCAACCCATGTCCTCAGCTCTGTACAAGAAATCCCGGTGACAGGTTCCCTTTAAAAATCATCATGGCGGTCTGGTCTGAATGGAAAAGATAAAGAAAGAGAATGTCTACAACAAAGGTGACATCACTGGATGTAAGAGGTATGTAGCGCTATGTAGGAGAGGAGATGCTCCGGCTCCTCCCCCTGCCATTTTTTAGAAGGAGGATTCAGAGCTCGGTGAGGACGGCCAAAGGGGGCAGCAGGCCACGGGCGGGTGGCAGATGGTGGGGGGGAACCACACGCCCTCCGCTCTCCGTATGATGTGTAGAGACAGGCCTCAACAATAGAATTTCAGCTGTACAGTGTTTGTTGGGAGTGGCCTATTATAGGTAGGAGGGGCTTTTAATAATGGGCAGGGCTAAAATGGGCCACTTGACTGGATTTGCCCCCTAGGACTAAGGCTGCCAGCCCTACCCTGTTCATCCTGAAGAACATGCAAATAAAATAGCATCATATGACATATTTTAAAACATTAAAAACATGTTGTATATCAAATCCTAAGACTAGCCGTGACAAACATATTGCCTGGAGAACAAAAAATAAAAGCACTCTTTGCCCCACAGATAATGTAGCTCTTTTTGCTGAGTCTATGTGGTGCATCTGCCCTAAATCTTGCTGTGCAGCTTAGGCAGCAAAATACTCCGGATATAAGTGAAGTAAGCTCTGAAGTTTTTTGTTTTAAAGCAGCAAACAGCAGGAAGCATAGCGCTTATGATGTGCCCTGCTGGGATCTCTGATACATGGTTCTGGCTGATGCTGCTGCTGAAGCCTCGCCAGGGAGAGAGATGTTTTTACAGTTGCTCCACGATAGAGAGAAACATTTACATTTTGTTTATTGCTTATTTTTATTAAAAAGGTAGAAGTGATAGTGAGCTGCAATGTCCTATAAGCATCTTAAGCACGGCTGGAACTGTAATGAGATACAGTTTGCTTTGAATCATGGACTCCTGAGGCACACATGCAATTAATAAAACAAGCCACACATTTCAGGCTGCAGAACTGTGAACGGCATTCTAAAATTGACTGCGAGCACAATGTGGTAAACAGTTTGTATACACGTATCTGCATGGAGTCCTTGCAGAGCAGAGAGGAAGATTCATTCAGTCGTACTCCTTTAGAATTCATGCCAGGTTTAAGCCTGGTTTGGTATGAATGATTTTCAAAATACAAGTACGATAACTCCAGTTTATACAGGTAAAGATTTGGTGCCTGTGTAAGGATAAACCAAATCAAGCAATTCATCTATAACACCCCCTTTCCTATGACTGTGGTTATTTGTCCTCAGGATTTGAGTTCATCTGTTGTTTGACTCCTTGGATAACATCCAGTTGACGTGGAAGCAGATACAAAAGGAACAGATTGCTGCACTGAAGACATAAAATTAGAGTTGAGCGAACACCTGGATGTTCGGGTTCGAGAAGTTCGGCCGAACATCCCGGAAATGTTCGGGTTCGGGATCCGAACCCGATCCGAACTTCGTCCCGAACCCGAACCCCATTGAAGTCAATGGGGACCCGAACTTTTCGGCACTAAAAAGGCTGTAAAACAGCCCAGGAAAGAGCTAGAGGGCTGCAAAAGGCAGCAACATGTAGGTAAATCCCCTGCAAACAAATGTGGATAGGGAAATGAATTAAAATAAAAATTAAATAAATAAAAATTAACCAAAATCAATTGGAGAGAGGTTCCATAGCAGAGAATCTGGCTTCCCGTCACCCACCACTGGAACAGTCCATTCTCAGATATTTAGGCCCCGGCACCCAGGCAGAGGAGAGAGGTCCCGTAACAGACAATCTGTCTTCATGTCAGCAGAGAATTAGTCTGCATGTCATAGCAGAGAATGAGGCTTCACGTCAGCCACCACTGCAACAGTCCATTGGCATATATTTAGGCCCAGCACCCAGGCAGAGGAGGGAGGTCCCGTAACAGAGAATCTGTCTTCATGTCAGCAGAGAATTAGTCTGCATGTCATAGCAGAGAATGAGGCTTCACGTCAGCCACCACTGCAACAGTCCATTGGCATATATTTAGGCCCAGCACACACACAGGCAGAGGAGAGAGGTCCCGTAACAGAGAATCTGGCTTCATGTCAGCAGAGAATCAGTCTGCATGTCATAGCAGAGAATGAGGCTTCACGTCAGCCACCACTGCAACAGTCCATTGGCATATATTTAGGCCCAGCACACACACAGGCAGAGGAGAGAGGTCCCGTAACACAGAATCTGTCTTCATGTCAGCAGAGTATTAGTCTGCATGTCATAGCAGAGAATGAGGCTTCACGTCAGCCACCACTGCAACAGTCCATTGGCATATATTTAGGCCCAGCACCCAGGCAGAGGAGGGAGGTCCCGTAACAGAGAATCTGTCTTCATGTCAGCAGAGAATTAGTCTGCATGTCATAGCAGAGAATGAGGCTTCACGTCAGCCACCACTGCAACAGTCCATTGGCATATATTTAGGCCCAGCACCCAGGCAGAGGAGGGAGGTCCCGTAACAGAGAATCTGGCTTCATGTCAGCAGAGAATCAGTCTTCATATCATAGCAGAGAATCAGGCTTCACGTCACCCACCACTGTAAGAGTCAATTTTCATAAATTTAGGCCCAGAACCCAGGCAGAGGAGAAAGGTCCCGTAACAGACAATCTGGCTTCATGTCAGCAGAGAATCAGTCTTCATATCATAGCAGAGAATCAGGCTTCACGTCACCCACCACTGCAACAGTCCATTGGCATATATTTAGGCCTAGCACACAGGCAGAGCAGAGAGGTCCCGTAACAGACAATCTGGCTTCATGACAGCAGAGAATCAGTCTGCATGTCATAGCAGAGAATGAGGCTTCACGTCAGCCACCACTGCAACAGTCCATTGGCATATATTTAGGCCCAGCACCCAGGCAGAGGAGGGAGGTCCCGTAACAGAGAATCTGTCTTCATGTCAGCAGAGAATTAGTCTGCATGTCATAGCAGAGAATGAGGCTTCACGTCAGCCACCACTGCAACAGTCCATTGGCATATATTTAGGCCCAGCACCCAGGCAGAGGAGGGAGGTCCCGTAACAGAGAATCTGTCTTCATGTCAGCAGAGAATTAGTCTGCATGTCATAGCAGAGAATGAGGCTTCACGTCAGCCACCACTGCAACAGTCCATTGGCATATATTTAGGCCCAGCACCCAGGCAGAGGAGGGAGGTCCCGTAACAGAGAATCTGGCTTCATGTCAGCAGAGAATCAGTCTTCATATCATAGCAGAGAATCAGGCTTCACGTCACCCACCACTGTAAGAGTCAATTTTCATAAATTTAGGCCCAGAACCCAGGCAGAGGAGAAAGGTCCCGTAACAGACAATCTGGCTTCATGTCAGCAGAGAATCAGTCTTCATATCATAGCAGAGAATCAGGCTTCACGTCACCCACCACTGTAAGAGTCAATTTTCAAAAATTTAGGCCCAGAACCCAGGCAGAGGAGAAAGGTCCCGTAACAGACAATCTGGCTTCATGTCAGCAGAGAATCAGTCTTCATATCATAGCAGAGAATCAGGCTTCACGTCACCCACCACTGTAAGAGTCAATTTTCATAAATTTAGGCCCAGAACCCAGGCAGAGGAGAAAGGTCCCGTAACAGACAATCTGGCTTCATGTCAGCAGAGAATCAGTCTTCATATCATAGCAGAGAATCAGGCTTCACGTCACCCACCACTGTAAGAGTCAATTTTCAAAAATTTAGGCCCAGAACCCAGGCAGAGGAGAAAGGTCCCGTAACAGACAATCTGGCTTCATGTCAGCAGAGAATCAGTCTTCATATCATAGCAGAGAATCAGGCTTCACGTCACCCACCACTGTAAGAGTCAATTTTCATAAATTTAGGCCCAGAACCCAGGCAGAGGAGAAAGGTCCCGTAACAGACAATCTGGCTTCATGTCAGCAGAGAATCAGTCTTCATATCATAGCAGAGAATCAGGCTTCACGTCACCCACCACTGTAAGAGTCAATTTTCATAAATTTAGGCCCAGAACCCAGGCAGAGGAGAAAGGTCCCGTAACAGACAATCTGGCTTCATGTCAGCAGAGAATCAGTCTTCATATCATAGCAGAGAATCAGGCTTCACGTCACCCACCACTGTAAGAGTCAATTTTCAAAAATTTAGGCCCAGAACCCAGGCAGAGGAGAAAGGTCCCGTAACAGACAATCTGGCTTCATGTCAGCAGAGAATCAGTCTTCATATCATAGCAGAGAATCAGGCTTCACGTCACCCACCACTGTAAGAGTCAATTTTCATAAATTTAGGCCCAGAACCCAGGCAGAGGAGAAAGGTCCCGTAACAGACAATCTGGCTTCATGTCAGCAGAGAATCAGTCTTCATATCATAGCAGAGAATGAGGCTTCACGTCAGCCACCACTGCAACAGTCCATTGGCATATATTTAGGCCCAGCACCCAGGCAGAGGAGGGAGGTCCCGTAACAGAGAATCTGTCTTCATGTCAGCAGAGAATTAGTCTGCATGTCATAGCAGAGAATGAGGCTTCACGTCAGCCACCACTGCAACAGTCCATTGGCATATATTTAGGCCCAGCACCCAGGCAGAGGAGGGAGGTCCCGTAACAGACAATCTGGCTTCATGTCAGCAGAGAATCAGTCTTCATATCATAGCAGAGAATCAGGCTTCACGTCACCCACCACTGCAACAGTCCATTGGCATATATTTAGGCCTAGCACACAGGCAGAGCAGAGAGGTCCCGTAACAGACAATCTGGCTTCATGACAGCAGAGAATCAGTCTTCATATCATAGCAGAGAATCAGGCTTCACGTCACCCACCACTGTAAGAGTCAATTTTCATAAATTTAGGCCCAGAACCCAGGCAGAGGAGAAAGGTCCCGTAACAGACAATCTGGCTTCATGTCAGCAGAGAATTAGTCTGCATGTCATAGCAGAGAATCAGGCTTCATGTCAGCCACCACTGCAACAGTCCATTGGCATATATTTAGGCCTAGCACACAGGCAGAGGAGAGGTTCATTCAACTTTGGGTAGCATCGCAATATAATGGTAAAATGAAAATAAAAATAGGATTGAATGAGGAAGTGCCCTGGAGTCCAATAATATATGGTTATGGGGAGGTAGTTAATGTCTAATCTGGACAAGGGACGGACAGGTCCTGTGGGATCCATGCCTGGTTCATTTTTATGAACGTCAGCTTGTCCACATTGGCTGTAGACAGGCGGCTGCGTTTGTCTGTAATGACGCCCCCTGCCGTGCTGAATACACGTTCAGACAAAACGCTGGCTGCCGGGCAGGCCAGCACCTCCAAGGCATAAAAGGCTAGCTCTGGCCACGTGGACAATTTAGAGACCCAGAAGTTGAATGGGGCCGAACCATCAGTCAGTACGTGGAGGGGTGTGCACACGTACTGTTCCACCATGTTAGTGAAATGTTGCCTCCTGCTAACACGTTGCGTATCAGGTGGTGGTGCAGTTAGCTGTGGCGTGTTGACAAAAGTTTTCCACATCTCTGCCATGCTAACCCTGCCCTCAGAGGAGCTGGCCGTGACACAGCTGCCTTGGCGACCTCTTGCTCCTCCTCTGCCTTGGCCTTGGGCTTCCACTTGTTCCCCTGTGACATTTGGGAATGCTCTCAGTAGCGCGTCTACCAACGTGCGCTTGTACTCGCGCATCTTCCTATCACGCTCCAGTGCAGGAAGTAAGGTGGGCACATTGTCTTTGTAGCGTGGATCCAGCAGGGTGGCAACCCAGTAGTCCGCACAGGTTAAAATGTGGGCAACTCTGCTGTCGTTGCGCAGGCACTGCAGCATGTAGTCGCTCATGTGTGCCAGGCTGCCCAGGGATAAGGACAAGCTGTCCTCTGTGGGAGGCGTATCGTCATCGTCCTGCCTTTCCCCCCAGCCACGCACCAGTGATGGACCCGAGCTGCGTTGGGTGCCACCCCGCTGTGACCATGCTTCATCCTCATCCTCCTCCACCTCCTCCTCATCCTCGTCCTCCTCGTCCTCCAGTAGTGGGCCCTGGCTGGCCACATTTGTACCTGGCCTCTGCTGTTGCAAAAAACCTCCCTCTGAGTCACTTCGAAGAGACTGGCCTGAAAGTGCTAAAAATGACCCCTCTTCCTCATCCTCCTCCTCCTCCTCCTGGGCCACCTCCTGTTCCATCATCGCCCTAAGTGTTTTCTCAAGGAGACATAGAAGTGGTATTGTAACGCTGATAACGGTGTCATCGCCACTGGCCATGTTGGTGGAGTACTCGAAACAGCGCAACAGGGCACACAGGTCTCGCATGGAGGCCCAGTCATTGGTGGTGAAGTGGTGCTGTTCTGTAGTGCGACTGACCCGTGCGTGCTGCAGCTGAAACTCCACTATGGCCTGCTGCTGCTCGCACAGTCTGTCCAGCATGTGCAAGGTGGAGTTCCACCTGGTGGGCACGTCGCATATGAGGCGGTGAGCGGGAAGGCCGAAGTTACGCTGTAGCGCAGACAGGCGAGCAGCGGCAGGATGTGAACGCCGGAAGCGCGAACAGACGGCCCGCACTTTATGCAGCAGCTCTGACATGTCGGGGTAGTTGTGAATGAACTTCTGCACCACCAAATTCAGCACATGCGCCAAGCAAGGGATGTGCGTCAAACCGGCTAGTCCCAGAGCTGCAACGAGATTTCGCCCATTATCACACACCACCAGGCCGGGCTTGAGGCTCACCGGCAGCAACCACTCGTCGGTCTGTTGTTCAATACCCCGCCACAACTCCTGTGCGGTGTGGGGCCTGTCCCCCAAACATATGAGTTTCAGAATGGCCTGCTGACGTTTACCCCGGGCTGTGCTGAAGTTGGTGGTGAAGGTGTGTGGCTGACTGGATGAGCAGGTGGAAGAAGAGGAGGAGGAAGCCGAGAAGGAGGAGGTGGCAACAGGAGGCAAAGAATGTTGCCCTGCGATCCTTGGCGGCGGCAGGACGTGCGCCAAACAGCTCTCCGCCTGGGGCCCAGCTGCCACTACATTTACCCAGTGTGCAGTTAGGGAGATATAGCGTCCCTGGCCGTGCTTACTGGTCCACGTATCTGTGGTTAGGTGGACCTTGCTACAGATGGCGTTGCGCAGTGCACACTTGATTTTATGGGATACTTGGTTGTGCAGGGAAGGCACGGCTCTCTTGGAGAAGTAGTGGCGGCTGGGAACAACATACTGTGGGACAGCAAGCGACATGAGCTGTTTGAAGCTGTCTGTGTCCACCAGCCTAAATGACAGCATTTCATAGGCCAGTAGTTTAGAAATGCTGGCATTCAGGGCCAGGGATCGAGGGTGGCTAGGTGGGAATTTACGCTTTCTATCAAATGTTTGTGAGATGGAGAGCTGAACGCTGGCGTGTGACATGGTTGAGACGCTTGGTGACGGAGGTGGTGGTGGTGGTGTTGGTGGTACATCCCCTGTTTGCTGGGCGGCAGGTGCCAACGTTCCTCCGGAGGCGGAGGAAGAGGCCGAGGCGGCAGCAGCAGAATAGGCCGAGGCGGCAGCAGCAGAAGAGGTAGCAGGGGGAGCCTGAGTGACTTCCTTGGTTTTAAGGTGTTTCCTCCACTGCAGTTCATGCTTTGCATGCAGGTGCCTGGTCATGCAGGTTGTGCTCAGGTTCAGAACGTTAATGCCTCGCTTCAGGCTCTGATGGCACAGCGTGCAAACCACTCGGGTCTTGTCGTCAGCACATTGTTTGAAGAAGTGCCATGCCAGGGAACTCCTTGAAGCTGCCTTTGGGGTGCTCGGTCCCAGATGGCGGCGGTCAGTAGCAGGCGGAGTCTCTTGGCGGCGGGTGTTCTGCTTTTGCCCACTGCTCCCTCTTTTGCTACGCTGTTGGCTCGGTCTCACCACTGCCTCTTCCTCCGAACTGTGAAAGTCAGTGGCACGACCTTCATTCCATGTGGGGTCTAGGACCTCATCGTCCCCTGCATCGTCTTCCACCCAGTCTTGATCCCTGACCTCCTGTTCAGTCTGCACACTGCAGAAAGACGCAGCAGTTGGCACCTGTGTTTCGTCATCATCAGAGACATGCTGAGGTGGTATTCCCATGTCCTCATCATCAGGAAACATAAGTGGTTGTGCGTCAGTGCATTCTATGTCTTTCACCGCTGGGGAAGGGCTAGGTGGATGCCCTTGGGAAACCCTGCCAGCGGAGTCTTCAAACAGCATAAGAGACTGCTGCATAACTTGAGGCTGAGACAGTTTCCCTGGTATGCATGGGGGTGATGTGACAGACTGATGGGGTTGGTTTTCAGGCGCCATCTGTGCGCTTTCTGCAGAAGACTGGGTGGGAGATAATGTGAACGTGCTGGATCCACTGTCGGCCACCCAATTGACTAATGCCTGTACCTGCTCAGGCCTTACCATCCTTAGAACGGCATTGGGCCCCACCATATATCGCTGTAAATTCTGGCGGCTACTGGGACCTGAGGTAGTTGGTACACTAGGACGTGTGGATGTGGCAGAACGGCCACGTCCTCTCCCAGCACCAGAGGGTCCACTAACACCACCACGACCATGTCCACGTCCGCGTCCCTTACTAGATGTTTTTCTCATTGTTATGGTTCACCACAACAACAAATATATTATTTGGCACAATGTATTGTATTCAAATTCAGCGGGATATAAATTTGAGGCCTAGTATTTAGGCGCTGGGTGACCGGTATGGATTTAGTGACAGAATTAGACTTGGAAATGCACAGAAGCGTGTGTGTGAAGTTATTCTGAATGACCCAATGTGCACCTTGAATATTATATACCCTTTTTGGGATAGATTTCAAATAGCTCTGATATAGCAGGAACCACTAAATTATGAAATTGCTAAATTGGGAATTGTACTTCAACCCAGAACAAAAAATGTGCTTTGACGGGCACTAAATAACTTTCCCAGCTACAACAGGACAACGGTAACGAGAGATTTAGAGGGATTTAAATTTGAGGCCTAGTATTTAGGCGCTGGGTGACAGGTATGGGTTTAGTGACAGAATTAGACTTGGAAATACACAGTAGCGGGTGTGTGTGAAGTTATTCTGAATGACCCTATGTGCACCTTCAATATTATATACCCTTTTTGGGATAGATTTCAAATAGCTCTGATATAGCAGGAACCACTAAATTATGAAATTGCTAAATTGGGAATTGTACTTCAACCCAGAACAAAAAATGTGCTTTGACGGGCACTAAATAACTTTCCCAGCTACAACAGGACAACGGTAACGAGAGATTTAGAGGGATTTAAATTTGAGGCCTAGTATTTAGGCGCTGGGTGACAGGTATGGGTTTAGTGACAGAATTAGACTTGGAAATACACAGTAGCGGGTGTGTGTGAAGTTATTCTGAATGACCCTATGTGCACCTTCAATATTATATACCCTTTTTGGGATAGATTTCAAATAGCTCTGATATAGCAGGAACCACTAAATTATGAAATTGCTAAATTGGGAATTGTATTTCAACCCAGAACAAGAAATGTGCTTGAACGGACACTAAATAACTCGCCCAGCTACAGCACTAGGGACAGATTTAGCTGGATATAAATTTGAGGCCTAGTATTTAGGCGCTGGGTGACCGGTATGGATTTAGTGACAGAATTAGACTGGGATATGGCCAAAAAATGAACAGACTATTGCTGGTTAAATGCACTTGGTGTGACAGCTTCACCCTGATGTAGGCTTTAGCCAAAAAACAACCACACCATTGAGGGTTAAATGCACTTGGTGACAGGCGCAGCTTGCCCCTGATTTTGTATATGGCCAAAAAATGAACAGACTATTGCTGGTTAAATGCACTTGGTGTGACAGCTTCACCCTGATGTAGGCTTTAGCCAAAAAACAACCACACCATTGAGGGTTAAATGCACTTGGTGACAGGCGCAGCTTGCCCCTGATTTTGTATATGGCCAAAAAATGAACAGACTATTGCTGGTTAAATGCACTTGGTGTGACAGCTTCACCCTGATGTAGGCTTTAGCCAAAAAACAACCACACCATTGAGGGTTAAATGCACTTGGTCGCAGCTTGTGCTGGCGCACCACAAGACACAAAATGGCCGCCGATCACCCCAGAAAAATGAGACTGACAAACGGTCTGTGCAGCCTAAAAACAGTGAGCAATTGAGTATCAGCAGCTCAATGGTCCACAGCTGCAGATCGATCAGTTAATCAAGTCCTTTGGAGGAGTTAATCTGCCTAATCTCGCCCTACTGTCGCAGCCGCAACCTCTCCCTACGCTAATCAGAGCAGAGTGACGGGCGGCGCTATGTGACTCCAGCTTAAATAGAGGCTGGGTCACATGGTGCTCTGGCCAATCACAGCCATGCCAATAGTAGGCATGGCTGTGATGGCCTCTTGGGGCAAGTAGTATGACGCTTGTTGATTGGCTGCTTTGCAGCCTTTCAAAAAGCGCCAAGAAAGCGTCACAAAAGCGCGAAGAAAGCGACGAACACCGAACCCGAACCCGGACTTTTACGAAAATGTCCGGGTTCGGGTCCGTGTCACGGACACCCCAAAATTCGGTACGAACCCGAACTATACAGTTCGAGTTCGCTCATCCCTACATAAAATGTTTATCAGAAAGTGCTGGTGGTCCAGAGATCATTGAAACAAGTCAATGGCAGTTAAGTAAGAATGGTAGGTGGTACCATGGAATAGATTCAGTCAAACAAGTCTAGGGTCATATTATGAAGGGCAATAATATAATGTAATATAGTCATGGCAATCGAAGGGACAGGAAATGAAGGTCGGGCAGAAGCAGAATATGGTACTATGTAGCACATGTAGTATAGTCAGGGAAAGCCAAGGGTTAGGTAATGAAGGTCAGACAGAACCAGGATATGGTAGCATGGAGTAGATGTAAATGTAGTCAAGACAAGCTAAGGGTCAAGTAATGAAGATCAGGCAGAACCAGGATACAGTACCATGGAGAAGATGAAGGCATAGTCAACAAAGCCTAGGGTCAAGTAATGAAGGTCAGGCACAACCAGGACTATGTAACATAGTCAAATAAGTAAAAAATCAGGTATTAAAGTTCAAACACAACTAGGCCTCGGTACCATGGAACATGGCCAATAGTGTTGAGCGAAGTTCTGAAAACTCAGATTCAATTTGGATGCTTCGCCAAATTTTGCAAAAAAAAATTTTCTTTTTGGCAAATTACTTTGTCACGAAGCGCATTTCTTTGTAAGTAGTTGGTGCAATGACAGGGAACGGCAATTGGATTGAAGATCCAGGGTGAATTCTCACACGGCGCGTGATGATGCCATCACATCGGCAGACATGGTGACGTTATATGTCACCACACGCGAGAGTTTGTTCGGGATCTTCAATCAAGATGGTGGCAGAGGGCTCTTCGCCCTTAAACGCATTTCAGGGAAAGTCGATTTGTTATCACGAAGCATGAGAAAATTTTCCCTGAAAAACATATTGAAGTCCACTTCGGACACTTCGATTCGCTCAACACTAATAGTCAAAAAAGCCACATGTCAGGTAATGATTAGTGTTGAGCACGAATATTCAAAAAGCTAATATTGCCACTTCGAGAATTTGTGAATATTTTGAATATAGTGCTATATATTCGTTATATTGAATATTCGTCATTTTTTCCATCTGAACACATGATTCCTCCCTGCTTCTTGCTTGTGGGCCAATGAGTCATTGGCCCACAAGCAACTTAAGCAGGGAGGAATCATGACATCAGATGGGAAAAAAATGACGAATATTCTAAAAAACTAATATCTAGCACTATATTCAATATAGTGCTATATATCCATATTTTTGAATATTCGTCATTTTTTTTTCCATCTGAAGTTTACACTGAACACTGTTCCCTTCAGATGGAAAAAAAATTACGAATATTCTAAAAAACGAATATATAGCACTATAGGTCAGGCACAACCAGGATACTGTACTATGGAGCATAGTCAAACAAGCCACAGCTCATGTACTGTCAGGCACAACCAGGATATGGCACTGTGAAGAGGAAATAAATGTAGTCAAGGTAAGTCAAAGGTCAAGTAATGGAGGTGAATCAGGATTGGGAAGCAGGAAGCTGGATCACATCAGGTCAAATTCACTAGAAATCACAGAACAAACAGGGTAGAACTACTGTAAATGACTGATTTCAAGGCCGAACAGCCACACACTTTTTTATAATAACTATATACATGAAGTTATGAGGTGTACACTCACTACATACAAGTCCAATTCATGGAAGACGTATAAGAGCACATTTACATGGACTTATACACATGGCAAGAGTTGGGAACAAATAATTTTGCTCACGAAAGCTGCATTTATGCAGCAATTTTCCCCGCCAGATTCTTTGTTTGTAGGTGGCACATCCCTATTTACACAAAGCAATGTGTAAACAAACCAACAGATCACCTGAACAATGAGCATTTTGATTGTTTCTTGGGTCATCGGTGGCACATTTACATGGTCCAATAATTAGAAACAAGTGTTTATATGAACATTTGTTTTGATATTTGGCCTGATAATCTGATGGTGTTAATATGCTTTATGATATTCTATGATTGCAAAAGGGTGGGTTTATACTAGTTTTATGATATATTGTACTGCTGGAAACTAGAGAGGCAGGACACACAGTAGAGTAGCAGATGATGAAATGTATCATAGTCTGATCTGTAATGTTTTGAATTAGAGATAGACCCAACAGGACAGAGCTCCTCTAAGTTAAAAAAAAAATAAAAATATAAAATCTATGTATAATAAAAAAGTTAACATAATTTCTCTATATTTTATGTCTAATTTCTAATATCTTATAATCAATTTATTAGCAGAATGTAATTCTAGTACAATGTTGTTTTTGCATACCATCACTGTGATTGACAGCCACATTCTCACCCAATTTGTAGTGGGCAGAGCTGGTTATTACCCAATGAAGTGAAAGGAAGCAGCGCTGCAGTAACCAGCTCTGTCCATTACACATGGATGTAGTTCCTAAGCTACTGCAGTGGCATTAAACAATGTGCCAGATCTCACTGATCAGATATTAATGCCCTATTCTGAGTATAGGTCATCAGCAGTGATGGCCAGTTCTGCGAACACATGCGATCTGCCCTCTTAACTGACAAGTCAGGCGAGGCACAGGTAAGTCTTTACCTGTGCCTGTGCGCGAGCCGGTCTGAAATGAAATGCGGTCTCAGGGAGCAGGCAGTTCCGAGAACAGCCTCCGGGGGCCTTCATCGGGCTGTTCTCGGAACTGCCTGCACCCGGAGACCACATTTCATTTCAGGTAAGGACTTACCTGTGCCTTCATTTCAGGTAAGGACTTACCTGTGCCTTGTCAGACTTGTCAGTTAAGATGGCAGATCGCATGTGTTCGCGGGCGAACACGGCGAACTGGCCATCACTGGTCATCAGTATAAAAGTACTGGAAAACCCCTCTAAGTACCTTTTACGCCATACAAGAATCAGAGCAATCATTAGGGATCGACACTTGTACAAACAAGTGCCGACGCGATCGCGTATACATGCTGGGCCACTTGAGCCTCCACATGTATGCTTGAGAGGAGGTTCGCAAAGGGTTACACGGTCGAACATATGCGCATCTTATTCGCTACGCCGGCCGCTGACGGGGAATATACCTGTACATAAACTCTAGTAGATTAGAGGGAAGGCCGCACAAGTGTCAGGGATTAGGATAATCATATGGCCTATGAGGAATAGACACATGGCACTCTGTGATTGGCTAGCAGGTGTTTTAGAGGTGATCTCCCTGGCTGGTCAGTGCCCACTGTTGTTTTTATGTGTTTGCCTGCTACTTTTATGTGTTTTTTTTATTTTTATTTATGTGTAAAATTAGAAAAGGAAGGTGATTTAAATTTTTAGAGTTTTATGTTTGTTTTTTTTAACTTTCTCTACAGTAACTTTTAGTCCCCTTAGGGGACTGTAACCTGCAATCTTCGGAGTCTTCTCCCATACACCACAATATAATACTATTGCAGTCTATGGGATTCTGAGGCCGCCTTCTGAGCCATGCCTCACACACAGTTTTATAGGCAGTTAACCATGAGAGGCCTGGGAACCCAAATTGGAGCCCTGCAATTTCATCATGGGGGCTCTGAATAGAAGGCAGAGGAAGACCCTACTCTCTGCCTAACCCCACAGATGCATCAACCACTATTGACTGTGGCATCAAAGGTGTTAAATTGGCGTTTTTGGTGTCATCACCAATCCCAGTCATTGCGGCCGGTTGCTGGCTATATTGTACACCTCCAACACCTCCATACAACCCCCTAAGCATAATAACGTACATGTATGTGATTGTGCATTAGAGGGTTAAGGAGATAAACAGGACAGTCTCTAAAAGGGTCAATGAATCATAATACTGTAGATTTATCTTTCAAAATGTCCTATACAAAGTAGTAAACATTTTTTTTTTTTAACCTATGAAATGAATAATGGAGAAGATATAGAATTTTTGACAATTAGATAATATGCATGCAGAACTTATGTTAGTATGTGGTGGATGGAGCCCTGGCATTGCATCCTTATATATCTCACCACAGTTAGAAAATATGTGCACCCTTCTTTTTACAGTAATTTATCTTCTCTCGCTCCCTCTATTCTTCACACTCATTCTCCCTCAGGACCTTACGTCTGATTTTGCATCACTTTTGCTGGCACATAGTTCGTGTTTGAGGACCACTTTGCCTACAGCTGCCAACTGTCACTATTTCATGCTACTCACCAAGGTCCCCCGGGTCAATACCCATGATCCCTCAAGCATAGCTTTCATGCAGCACGTTACTACTGATGAATTGTCTGGACGTTTCCCTTGATAATCGCTTCTGCTTTTCAGAGAAAAATGAAGTCTATGGAGAAGTTTCTCTTTTTATTGTGGATCTTATTGTGATTGCTTAGATAGTTACTATCAGTGGAGTGGAACAAATGGCAAGACATAGGCTGAATGCTTGTATCTTCTCGCTCTCGTCAAAATTTAAGTAAGAAGTAACGTATATTTACCCTAAGACTGGATGAATTGAAACCAGGTCTAGAAGGCAGTTCTAAAAAATGAGGAACCAGCAGCTACACACCATCAGAATGAGTCCACTCCAAACATGTGTAAAGTGCAGAAGACAGACTTGGTTGTGATTAACTTTTTATTTATTGAAAAGGATGTGGTAATGAGATTTCTGATTGGCTAGATGTAACTTGTATATAGATAGAGAACAGTCTGTGCATGGTTTACAACAGCATCAGGATAAAATAATACTTAAACATTCCCTGCAACTTAGTAATCACTACTCATTAAACTCAAGATGACTTCAGAACAATATTACGCTTAGTCTGTACATACATCAGATTCTCTTCTGGAGATGTCTGTCCCAGGGCAAAGATCTTTCAAGATTTATTTTCTGCCAACTGCTTTGGTAATTAGCTAGTTCTGACATGGGGCTTCTGATACACTGCTCCAGGACCGCAAGATCGTAACTTCTCTTGTTACAGTATCTCACAAAAGTGAGTCCACCCCTCACATTTTTGTAAATATTCTATTCCATCTTTTCATGGGACAACACTGAAAATATGACACTTTGATACAATGTAAAGTAGTCAGTGTACAGCTTGTATAACAGTGTAAATTTGGTGTGCCCTCAAAATAACTCAACACACAGCCACTAATGTCTAAACTGCTGGCAACCCCTAAGTGAAAATGGATAAATTGTGCCCAAAATGTCAATATTTTGTGTGGCCATCATTATTTTCCAGCACTGCCTTAACTCTCTTGGGCATGGAGATCACTAGAGCTTCACAGGTCGCCACTGGAATCCTTACATAGTTGTTAAAGTTGGAAAAAAACAAAAGTCCATAAAGTCCAACCAGTAATCCTGCTATATTGATCAACGGAGCAAATCCCTGGATCAATGTCCATCTTCCTTTTAAAAAGTGGTTAGGCCAAAGGGAAAGGGTGTGTAAAACAAGATTTATATACATTTTTATAGGCCTCAATGTTATTTTGAATTAAAAAGTAATCTAAACCTTTTTTAAAGCCATCTTCTGTATTTGTTGTGACCAACTCCTGTGGCTATTCCAGAGATTCACAGATCCTACTGTAAAGAATGCTTGTCGTCTCTTATAACGTCTGCAAAAATAAAAACAGAACTATTAATCCCATCCTCGATGTCATTAATGAATAAGTTAAATACTGTAATAGTGGACCCAGCACTAAACCTTAGGGTACATGACTTATAATTGGGGACCATTCAGAGTAGGAATCATTGACTACAACTCTTTGGATACGATCGTGAAGCCAATTTTCAATCCAATTACAAACTAAATTTTCTAAACCAATTTAGACCTCAATTTGCCCATTAGTCCCTTTGCAAAGTCCAAAAACCTAATATTGACAGCATTCCCTCTGTCCAGGCTTCTACTCACTTACTCATAGAAACAAATCAGGTTAGTCTGACAGCTTCTATTCTTAGTAAAACCATGTTGGTTATCACTTATTATATTATAATTTTTTTTAAAATATATAAATCTTTTTTTTTTTTTACTTTATACAGTTATAACAACCTTTTAGTTACATATCATTGTATTTACTCTCCCCTCCCACCACCCCTATTTGTTGTCTGCTCCCTCTCGAAGGCAAGAAAGAAGAAAGGAAAAAAAAAAAACATTCATACCTCTTGCCCCCCTCTCCCGCCTACACCCCGCGGTCCAACTCATACCACCCATCTTCTCCCAGGGGGTAACTATATTAACCATTTTTGCCATGTTCTAACAAATCTATGTTTTTTCTTAGTATTTGCCAGGTGGAATTCCTCTCTGGCAAGTGAGGTTCTAGTAAACTTCTCCCATTCCCTAACCGTGGGAACTGCACTACCTCCCCAATGCCCAATAATGCACTTCCTAGCTTGGAAAAGGAGTTTGGCAACAATTTTGCGATGTACTGGGTTGTCCATTTTATCCATTACCCCCAGTATACATATCTCAAATTGGCTGGAGACTTTAAAGCAATGATTTTGCTCTATTCTATCATTGACCATGCCCCAGAACTCTTGAATCTTTATACATGTCCAGAGTATATGAACATCGTCCACCCCTTCCGCCTCACATTTTAAACAGCTAAAAACGTTAGTCTTATAACATTTCATTAATATCTCCGGGGAGTAGTAAAGGCGGTATAGTATATTGAATTGGGTAATCCTATGGGAAAAGTTCCTAGAAACCATATTTTTTTCTTTTATGGCCAATTCCCCAAACTCTTCTTGTTGGGGGTTTATAGCATCTCTCCATTTATACATTAAACTATTGACTGCTTTTTTCTTGTTTTTTTGGTGTACCAGACATTCATATATTTTAGAAAATAATTTCCCCCCTGCTATTGTCTTGGAGATGTTCATTAACGACTGCGGGTGGGCATCGGATTGTGTGCCTTTTCCTAACGACGTTCTCAGTGCTTGTTTTAATTGCAAGTAAAAGAACCTCAGCTCTATATTGCCCAGGCCATACTCCTGTTTTAGATCTTCATATACTATTATATTCCCCTGTCTCCATACCTGGCCCAGTTATTAAACACCATGTTTCCACCAGATTTTATGCTCAATTGACTTTAATTCTGCAAGGTGTGTATTATCCCACAGTAAGGTGTCGGCATGGGGTCCAAGCCGAGTCCACAACACTCTAACTTCCTTCCAAACCCTATCCATCAATTCAATTAGCGGTATCTTACTACTTCCCTGTTGTGCCAATATCCCTGCTTCTGTTAATTGGAAGATAGTACAGTTGTCTAACCTATAATTTATCCCTGTAATCATGGACTTGTATCTTTGCGTATTGCTCCACATTATCATATTTTTTATATGGCCAACAGTAAAAATAAAGTTCCAGATCTGGGACGCATAAACCGCCCTCCCTCTCTTGGATATACAGCATTTGTGCTTTTATCCTTGGTTTTTTTCCCCTCGCCATATCAAATCCATTAAGAGACTGGCTAATATTTTAAATGTTTTTTGGGGGATTATTACCGGAGAATTCCAGAGTATATAATTCAGGGGGGGTAGTAGACACATTTTAACCAAGAAGATACGTCCTGCCATCAAGACGTATAGTTTTTTTTCATGCGTCTATTTTCTTCCTAATTTCCTGTATTTTAGGGGCCACATTCAACTGAATATAATCCTTAGTGTTTAATGCCCAGATATTTGACAGGGTCATTAGTCTTCTTAATTTCCAGTGCTCCTGGTACAAAATTGCTCAGAGGATCATTCGGGATACAGGCCGACTTGGACCAGTTTATATTGAGCCCAGCATATTTACCATATTGGTCAAAAACCTGGAAAATCTTCACAAGTGATCTATGTGAGCCTACAAACAGCATAATATCATCTGTATATAAGGCAATTTTTTCCTTGTGTTCACCAAACCTGAAACGCACAATTTCTTCATCTTGCCTAATCAAATCAGCTAACAGCATTATTGTTATAGCAAAAAGATAGACACCAATAATAAATAACTCACAAAGTGAGTATGAGTGCTAGGCCTAGACACCAAGTATAAACACCAAAAGGAGAAAGAGGCATAGCACAGCTGGCAATGTATATAAACTTTATTATAGTACCAGAAAATAGAATTAGATAAAATACAATGATGGACAATACAATGGTGGATGAAGGACACACAGGATGGAAAGGGATCACAATCTGGACAAAATGTAAAAACGGTTAATGAAAAGGTCAGAGAGGTACTTAATGGTGAATGAATACCCCAGTTGGGCGTATAATACAATGACCCGATCAAAACCATAAACAAGATACTAGAGCCAGATACAGTACATAAGTTTAAAGTGCAAAGTGCAAAATATAATGTACATGGACAATATAATGTACGGTGTAGTAGATAAATAATAGCATAAATACCAGAGTAGTGATCCAAAAGCCACGACGCACGTTTCGCCTAAGCTTCCTCAAGGGGTGTATGTGTGACCAATACACACATACACCCCTTGAGGAAGCTTACCTAAAAAGGTGTCAAGACAGCATTGTATGTTACATTCAGTTACATATTTATTCCCAGAGAATTCTTGTACAGTCACTCAGAATTGAGAAAGCTCGTTGGAAGAACGAGTGAAACGTTTTCAAGAAATCTACAGTAAGTCCAGTTGCCTTGATTTATTCTTTACAGATATACCATGACCTGGATAAATGAGAACCTTCACAGACATAGATGACACTGAGTTAGATCTTGATCTTGTTTCATTCTCCATCGATCACCACTTATAAACACGAGTCCTGTATGTCACTAATATTTTTTTTTAGTCTTTGTGATTTTAATCTGTTTTCCCCAGATGTTATAAAGATCATTAATTTCCTTTTCCTACAGTTCCTTTCCGCTAATAGACATAATTGTGACTCCAGCTTAAATAGAGGCTGGTTCACATGCTGCACTGGCCAATCACAGCCATGCCAATAGTAGGCATGGCTGTGATGGCCTCTTGGGGCAAGTAGTATGACGCTTGTTGATTGGCTGCTTTGCAGGCTTTCAAAATGCGCCGAACAACGAACCCAAATTTTTACGTACATGTTCGGGTTCGGGTCCATGTCACGAACACCCCAAAAACTATACAGTTCGGGTTCGCTCATCCCTAATCTTGAGCATGTATTACAAATATCCTCCCAATTTTATGTAAAATCTGTATTATGACTACCATATGAGGGAAAAATCTGGAACCTCAAACCCCGAAAGATAAAATTTATTTTTAAATAGTTCTCTAGTGATACCTTATTCCACCAAGTCCTCAATTGTTGATGGTGGTGCTTCTTCAGGGTTTTTTAAGTTCCTTTATCTGCCAGCAGTCCATGTCCTCACCTGGAGCTCAATTGCCACTGAAAAGGTCATCAGCCTGTGTTTGCCACAGTGCTGTCCGTGCCCGAAATTCCATCTCAAGAATATTAAGGAAAAAATTATTTTTGAAAATACAGAGGAAGTACAATATAACACCAAATAATAGACTCAGATGCCTATATGATTTTAACTAGAGGTACCACTGCCAATTTCAACCTACACAAAAAACTAATAGCCTCCATACAGAATAAATACCAAAATATTTATTAAATACACAATAAGAACATATTAAAACATGGAAGCAATACGCAGCAAGTGAGACCCCCCAGATGAGGATCCTGAGGGGGCTGCAGAGACGGCCAGCCACAACAAATGGAACAACTTAACAAAAAGATACACTACCACTTAAGATTGCCACTTGTGCACATTAAATTGCAATGGGGAGAAAAAAAAACACCTTAAATGCAGGATAAAAGAAGGTAAAGTGGAATGACAAGAAATAATGGTACCATGTGTAGCATTCCGACCCTGCAGCCGCCTCCTCCCAATGCCGTTTCGCCTCACAGGCTTCCTCCGGGGATGCAGATCGGATCTTACCTCCTCCTTTTATTGCCACATAATTCAACCAATTAAAAACACATGTAGGGCTATATTTGACATATACCCAGAGAGTAGCAATTCGGGAATTGAAAAATATGAAAGATGTGATCTTTAAATCTGCGGATAAGGGCGGTAATGTGGTGATCTGGCCCAAAAACGTATATTAGAAAGAAGCTTTCAGACAGCTGAAAGTGTCCTCATGTTATAAACGCCTCACATATAATCCTAGGGAGCAATTTAAAAAGGAACTGACTGAGATTGTGCAGAAAGCCCGAGAGAATGGGATTATTAATGACAAGGATGCCAAATGCTTGATTCCGGACCACCCAAGGGTGGCATGTCTATACATGCATCCGAAAATTCACAAGCATGCAACATGTCCGCTGGGACTTCCAATTGTTTCTGGCATGGGCAATCTATGCGAGCCAGCTTGCAAGCTGATGGATTTCATATTTAAACTTTTGGTTGAGCAATTACCGTCTTTCTTAAAGGATACAACTGACATCTTGCGCCGTTTGAATGGTCTACAACTGGAATCGGACATGTGGATAGCCACCTGTGATGTAGAATCGCTATATACGAGCATTCGACACAAGGATGGGATCAAGGCAGTGAGATTTTTCCTGATGATGTCCGATGTCGAGGAACAAATAGGTGAGTTCATCTTGGAGTTGTTAGAATTTGTACTCACAATTATTTTACCTGCAGCTCCAGGGGACAGCATTAGGGGCGGCTTGTGCACCGTCCTTTGCAAATTTTTTACTGGGGCTTCCTTACCGATTTGACTCGCTTGATTAGCGGGGTCCAGATGTGGGCCCGCTACATCGATGACATTTTCATCATGTGGCAGGGCTCACAGGCTGTATTCGGAAGATTGAATATCAAATTGATTTATAGGATGGACAAATTGAATTTGGACTTCCTCTACGTCAGAATCTCAGTTGATGAAGATGGCCGGATTTCCACATATTTATTTAAAAAAGAGACATCTATGAACGCGTTATTGCAGGCCAATTTATGTCATCCCCGAAATTTGATTCACAACATACCGTTTTGCCAGTTCCTACCACTTAGAAGCATTTGCTCCACAGAGGAATGGTTTGAAAAACAGGCTCATGATCTCTCCAAAAGGTTTCAGGAGAGGGGATATCCAGCGAAATGTACAACACAAGGTTAAGAGAGAGAGCAAAAGAAGCCAGCAAAGATAATTTGCTCCAAATCCGCCAAAAACGAACAGGCGAACATGATGAGAAGGTTTGGTTTATATCTACATATAATCCTCAATGGAGAAAGATGAGAACAGCATTGTCGAAATATTGGGAGGTGTTACGTCTGGACCAAACTGTGGAAGATGTTCTCCCTGAAGTTCCATCAATCACATACAGGAGGTCCAAATGCCTAAAGGACATATTGGTAAGGAGTTACCCCCCAGGTGAACACCCATCTATGATTTTTGGATCTAGGGGCCCAAAATTTGGTTGTTCCCCATACAGTAAGTATGTGGCCTGTACAAATGTGGATAAAGCCACAAAATTTTCAAACCCCGCAAAATCTGGAAAACAGTACACAATCACTT
The DNA here is from genome assembly GCF_014858855.1 of Bufo gargarizans. NCBI lineage: Eukaryota > Metazoa > Chordata > Amphibia > Anura > Bufonidae > Bufo > Bufo gargarizans. The sequence goes on from NC_058080.1 coordinate 43,959,190, forward strand.
ATAATATTACATTTAGTATGCTAGGGGTGATATATTTGGCATTGTGTCCTTGCCAGCGTATTTACGTTGGCATGACTTCGAGAGAACTTAAAATACGTGTTCGTGAACATGTTCTGGGGATAAAGGGGTCAAGTGGGGAAAATGATGTAACTAAATTGAAATCTATCCCCAGACACTTCAAAGATTTTCACAACTGCGACAGTTCTGGATTCCGTGATAAGTGTATTGACTGTGTGTTCATCTCCTTGAGAGGGGGCAACTGGAGAAAATTGTTGGCTCAAAAAGAGTTAAGATGGATTTTTTGAACTTGATAGCGTGGCATCTGCAGGGTTGAATGATGACGTCATTTTCACCGTATTTATAATTCCTTGTGGTATTATACTCTCTAGTGTATATATATATTATTTTTGGTGCTTTTTTTTGTTCCTTTGGTCTGTTGCTGGTCCCTTTTGCTTTTAATTGTTTTTAATTCCTTGCTTTTATTTAATTTCAGTTATTCTTTTTGCTGTTGAGATACCCGCAACCTGTCGGTGGAGTGAGATAATACAAAATAGATAATACAAAATTGGGAGGATATGCTGGACAGTAGCTAGTTGTGGATTAAAACATTGGATGGATAGATTCCTTATTGGCTGATTTTTAACATACTCTTTTGATTTTAATGAATGTATATATACTCTATATAGTTGATCCTCCGATATTGCTATTTTGGCGAAACATTGCCATTTTTGTGTAACACTTTTGTTTTTGGTTCAAATTGTGTGTTTTGATTCACACACTGGTTTTTTATGCACTGCATTATGCACTTGGCACTTTATCACTTTGGTAGCACTGCACGCTTTCACTTTAATAGTTTTTAGTCAATTATTCATGTTTTATGATATTTAGTACTTTACTTCACTCATAGTGTTAATTAAGGTTATGTACACCGACATGGTGGTCGAATGTTATGCACTTATGTTAAATCAATCATGTCTTTGTTCATTTCTATTTTTAATTCTGCTTTTTTTATAAACTTTTTCCATTAATTATTGGAATTTAATTAATATCTATGAATTTTTTCACATATTCACTATAATGTTAATCATCTAGTAATATGTATTTCTTACAATCATGAGTTAAACTTGTAAATACTATGCTCCCGATCATAGGGTCATTGCATGTATGATGTGCCTTTATTCTGGTAATTAGTTTTTGTACCACGAGATCACCCGCCCCATGCTGGAGTGCACTTTAGTTCGGGTTGACCGGCTGTGCTTTTCAGCGTGGAACGCGTGGCTATGTTTTCTTTTGAGTACGAGCCATGTGATGGGCATGTTGTGCGTCACGTGGAGGCGTGGCTCTGATGCTCCTTTCGATATATGTCCTGCCCCCATCCGCCCACATGCAGTGTGACTATAGAATAGGTAATACTGGCTGGAGGGTCGGCATGCTACACATGCTACTATTATTTCTTGTTATTCCACTTTGCCCTTTTTTTATCCTGCATTTAAGGTGGGGTTTTTTCTCCCTATTGCAATTTAATGTGCACAAGGGGCAATCTTAAGTGGTAGTGTCTCTTTTTGTTAAGTTGTTCCATTTGTTGTGGCTGGCTGTCTCTGCAGCCCCCTCAGGATCCTCATCTGGGGGGTCTCACTTGCTGCTTATTGTTTCCATGTTTTAATATGTTCTTATTGTGTATTTAATAAAGATTTTGGCATTTATTCTGTACGGAGGCTATTAGTTATTTGTGTAGGTTGTAACTCTTCATAAAATAGACACAGTAGAACATTCATGCAGTAGTCAGAGCAGCAATGCCTCCCAAAAACAGCAGTCACATCAAGACTTCCCAAGAAGATTTACTTTCATAAGCCACATAAGTAATGCCACCTCCCCCAGAATAGCTACAGCAGTAGTGCCTCCTCCCTTCTCAATATTAACAGCAGTAATGCCACCTTCCCTCTCAATAGCCACAGCAGTAATGCCACCCCCTCTCAATAGCCACAGCAGTAATGCCACCTCTCCTAGAATAGCCAGAGCAATAATGCCACCTCCCTTCTCAATATTAACATCAGTAATGCCACCTCTGCTCTCAATAGCCACAGCAGTAATGTCACCCCCCTCTCAATACCCACAGAAGTAATGCCACCCCCCCTCTCAATAGCCACAGCAGTAATACTCTCCCCGTCAATAGCCACAGCAGTAATGCCACCCCCCTCTCAATAGCCACAGCAGTAATACTCCCCCCGTCAATAGCCACAGCAGTAATGCCACCTCCCCGCTCAATAGCCGCAGCAGTAAAGCCACCTCCCTTCTGAATATTAACAGCAGTAATGCTACCTCCGCGAGAATAGCTAGAGCAGTAATACCACCTCCCTTCTCAATATTAACAGCAGTAATGCCACCTCCCCTCTTAATAGCCGCCGCAGTAATGCCACCTCCCTTCTCAATATTACCAGCAGCAATGCTACCTCCCCCAGAATAGCTAGTGCGGTAATGCCACCTCCCTTCTCAATATTACCAGCAGCAATGCTACCTCCCCCAGAATAGCTAGTGCGGAAATGCCACCTCCCTTCTCAATATTAACAGCAGTAATGCCAACTCCCCACCTAATAGCCGCCGCAGTAATGCCACCTCCCTTCTCAATATTAACAGCAGAAATGCTACCTCCCCCCGAATAGCTAGTGCGGTAATGCCATCTCCCTTCTCAATATTAACAGCAGTAATGCCAACTCCACTCTCAATAGCCACAGCAGTAATCAGTGGCGTACCTCCAATAGAGGCAGACCACACAGCTGCTACGGGACCTTGAGGAAAAGGGTCTCAGAGTGGAGGATATGCTCTGCCCCCTAATTACACTCATTATGTCCTGCTCCAGTATAGTATCTCAGCCATCAGTGGAGAAAGCTAAAGGACTTGTGATGATGTCATTACAGGTCCTGTACATGTAGTAAGGGAACAGCACATAGCATGTTGTAGTTCCCTGATTAAATATAAGCATCTGCCAGGACCTGTGATGACATCATCATTATCATCATCACCACAGGTATTGTATATCAACTGCACAGCAGAGCATCTTCACATGTCCTTCAACCTCCAACAGCATGGGATGTAAGCATGGTTGAGCAAACTCATGGAAGTTCGGGTTCGCCGGGTCCGACCAAACTTCAGGTCAAAGTCCAGGTTCGGGACCCGAACTTGATCAGAACTTTATCCCGGACCCCATTTAAGTCAATGGGGACCCGAACTTTACTTTATTATTTTCTGTTATACCATGGTAAAACAGAATGCTAAATGTCTATTAAAAATAAAATAAAACTCACCTCATCCACTTGATCGCACAGGCGGTATCTTCTATTCTTCAGGACCTGCAAAAGGACCTGCGGTGACATCACCGCGCTCACCACGTGATGAGCGCGGTGATGTCACCGCAGCTCCTGCTGAAGGAAGACAGAAGGACCTTCTATCTTCATTCAGCAGGACCTGCTGTGACGTCACTGCAGGTCCTTTTGCAGGTCCTGAAGAAAAGAAGATACCTGCTGCGTAATCAAATGGATGAGGTGAGTTTTTTTTTTTTTTTCAACCACTCAATAGACATTTTATTTATAATTCTGTTTTAAGAATGCTATAATTTTCAGTTATAACCATGTTATAATGAAAAATAATAAAATCACCCAAACCCGAACTCCAGTGAAAAAGTCTGGGTTCGAGTCCGGGTACCCGAACTCTCAAAGTTTGGTACGAACCCGAACTTTGCACTTCGGGTTCGCTCATATATCATAATATATATATATATTACTGCAGACAGTTACAACCACTATTACATCATGTACTTCACACAGTGACCATAATAGAAACAGTGTGTACAGATAGTATATACAGCCAGGGGCATACATTAAGGTCATTAAGCCCCATAGCAACAATCTAAATTAGACCCCCATGCCTCATTCATAGCCCCTCCCACTACCTGTTCCTGGCCAGCAGTGTACTAATATGTGAGGTATGAGGTATGAATTATAGCTCAAATATCAAATCAATGTCCAGCTTCTTATAAAATACCATACAATACTTTAATAAAAACAAGCAACATGCAAATCTGGCCAATAATTCATATAAAACAATATTACTTTGCTTCTAATCACTGTTAACAATTAGCATATAGTTGCAGTCCGTCAACTCGTTATTGTGCGGAGCTCTCGCACTGTTATAAGGGTAATAACAAAGTTCTGTAACGTTCTTCTATGTGCTAAGTATAAGTTGGATAGACATGTCTGAAAAGAGCTGAATCAAGTTTATGATGATTACTTGTATCGCACTACTATCCTGCAATCATGCGGTCCCATTCATGTATTTCTCAAGCCCGTATCAGACACAAGCGCAGCAGTTCAAATAGTATGTATGACTACTGCTTACCAGAATTTCAGTGTCACTGCCAGTTCTGTGAGAAGGTCTGGCAGACGTTCTTCTCTACCTCTTATATGATGTTCTTTGTTTTGGTTTCACATTCTCATCTCCTTTCCTTCTGCCAGGTGTCACTTATTTAGACTAATCGTCTTCCTTGATATTCCCTTCCCATACTGCCTCACTTTGCGGTTTATACTACTTCCTGGATAAAGTGTTTACTGCTGGAGGCTGCTTCTGCTGTTTGCTCAGATAAGTCCTTTACTTTATTGTGTTTCCTTGCTGGCTTGATTCTAGGTGACCCTGACTTCGTCCGTATTAAGTGCAGGGAGCCGGTGGTCGTGTCCCCTCACTATTATAGGGTTTTCAGGTGTCACACAGACTTAGGTACGTGGGCATGCAATCGTCTACCATCTAGACCCTTGCATGTGCATAGCAGTCAGGGAGAGCTCTTAGGGTTTTATAGGGCTCACCTATAAGCTCCTTATATTGGGATCAAGCCAGTCGCTTGTTTATTCATAAGTTCCAGTTTTCTGCAAACTTCACCAGTGACACTGGCCAGTTGAACCCGAATTGTTGGTTAGTTGTAAAGCAGTTTATACATACGTGATGTTGTTCCATAAATCTTTTCTGGCTGCTGGTGTCTTTATTCAATTCCCGCGCTAGTGCCAGCACTTTGATTTTTTGTGCATACGGGTTAGGAATCCAGGGACGCCAAGTAGGTACCGTGGTTGTGTGTGATGATCTCCGATTTAGATAGTAAGCCCTTCAGACAACCTTCTGTTCAGCTGTATAAATATCGCTATGGCACCATATTCTCCAATTCACCAGACTCGTTTTGAAACCTGCACGGTTTCTTCCTCAGTGGTCTAGCTGGCCATTGATTTGACATTTGTACTTAATAGCTAAGTGGTGTAGCAGGCCAAGCTATACTCCTGGAGAGCGCTCTTATATACTGCATATATGAATTATACCTCTTACCTCCCATATCAGTACACTGCTGTATATACTGTATATCTGTACACACTGCATCTATTATACCTCATACTTCACATATCAGTACAGTGCTGTATATACTATATATCTGTACACACTGCATCTATTATACCTCATACCTCACATATCAGTACACTGCTGTATATACTATATACCTGTACACACTGCATCTATTATACCTCGTATCTCACATATCAGTACACTGCTGTATATACTGTATATCTGTACAAACTGCATCTATTATACCTCGTATCTCACATATTAGTACACTGCTGTATATACTATATACTTGTACACACTGCATCTATTATACCTCGTACCTCACATATTAGTACGCTGCTGTATATACTATATACCTGTACACACTGCATCTATTATATCTCGTACCTCACATATCAGTACACTGCTGTATATACTGTATATCTGTACACACTGCATCTATTATACCTCATACCTCACATATCAGTACACTGCTGTATATACTATATATCTGTACACACTGCATCTATTATACCTCATACCTCACATATCAGTACACTGCTGTATATACTATATACCTGTACACACTGCATCTATTATTGTCACAACCAGACAGCTGAGAAGCTCTGACAGAGGCCTTTCAGAACCTCCTCCTTGAATTTCTGTGTTGTGGTATTCAGCTCCTCCTCTCGTCAGCCTCTCTCAGCTGTCATGTCTTAATTGCTTCCCTTTAAATGCCTCCCCAGAATGCTTTTCTGGGCGGCTTATATTTCTTCCTGGAGTGTGTGTGCACGCTGATCTGTCCTCCTGTTTGCTTCAAAGGTAAGTGTACTTTTATATGTTAATATCTGTTTGCTGGATCCCAGATGACCCTGACTCCCTCCGTGTCTTGTGTAGGGAGCCGGTGGTCGTGTCCCCTCACTATAGTAGGGTGCTCAGGGCTTTATAGTCAAGGTTCGTGGATATGCAAACCTCCACCATTAGGATCTTTGCATAGGCTGAGCAGCCAGGGAAAGTGCCAGGTCTTCTGCAGGGGTCTCCCTTGGTTCCTTAGTTTTTGGATCCAGCGAGTCGTTTATACATGTTGCTTTGCCTTGTTACCTGTACACATTCCGTGACATTATAAGCCGCCAAAACCGTCTTAAGCATGGATCCGGTTTCACTTTTGGCTGAACGCTTCCAGGGTCTTTCATTGGAGGTAGCTGACCTCCGTAAGACTTTGTCTCAGCTTCAAGTGACCGGTTCAGCTGGCGTTCATGGAGCTTGTTCTGAGCCTAAGATCTCGCTCCCGGATACGTTCTCCGGGGGTAGTGAGAATTTTGTGCGTTTTAGAGAGGCTTGCAAACTCCATTTTCGCCTTCTTCCCCATTCTTCTGGTGATGAGGAACGGAGGGTGGGGATCATTATATCGCTGCTCAGGGGTAACGCTCAGTCCTGGGCCTTTTCGCTGCCGGAGGGGGCACGGCCCCTCCGTTCAGTGGATGAATTCTTTTTAGCCCTGGGTCAGATATATGATGATCCGGATCGTATTGCTCTGGCGGAGTCTAGACTACGTCTCCTATGCCAGGGTAAACAATCCGCAGAAATATACTGCTCAGAATTTCGGAGTTGGGCAGCTGATACTGGTTGGAATGATGCTGCACTCCGAAGTCAATTTTGCCATGGTCTTTCAGAGGGATTGAAAGATGCATTTGCCTTTCATGAAAGGCCTATTTCTTTGGACTCTGCTATGTCTCAGGCCGTTCGTATTGACAGGCGTCTTAGAGAGAGAGGAGAGATCTCTCTTTCCTGTCATACTCGGTCCCAGGACTGTGCAGCGGTCCCATTCTCTGCGCAGGGGTCTCAGTCGCTGTCAGCCCCTTCTGAGCAGGAGCCCATGCAGCTGGGGTTGATTGCTTCTGACAATAGAAGATTCAGCCCGCATGAGAGGGTTTGTTTTTGTTGTGGAGGTATTAATCATTTGGCAAATATTTGTCCCTCTAGGAGATTCAGGCAGTTCTCTGGGTATAATAAAGAAACAAAGAGGAAAAAATCTTTGAAAAATGTTCCGTCTGTTACTATTGGCAGGATTGAGGCGGAAATTGAAGATTTTCCGTTTGCTTGTAGTTCCCGTTTTGTCCTGCCGGCTAGGGTGGCGCTAGAGAGCAAGAACATTTTTTGTGAGATTTTTGTGGATAGTGGAGCAGCGGTTAATCTCATTGATAATCACTTTGCGATAACTCATGGTTTCCAGGTGTGCGCTTTGAGAAAGGATATTCCTGTGTTTTCTATCGATTCCGCTCCACTTTCTCAGAAGTCATTAAAGGGCATAGTTCACAATATCCGTTTAATTGTGAGTGATGCTCATGTTGAGGATGTGTCATGTTTCGTCCTTAGCGGTTTGCCGACTCCTCTAGTGTTGGGGCTACCCTGGCTCACTAAACATAACCCCACCATTGATTGGCAAGCAAGGCAAATAAATGGTTGGAGTGACTTTTGCAGAGAGAATTGCCTCACGACATCTGTTTCTGAGGTTGCTACTAAGACTGTACCATCTTTTCTCTCTGAATTTTCGGATGTCTTCTCTGAGAGTGGAGTTCAGGATTTGCCCCCGCACAGGGAGTACGATTGCCCTATTAATCTCATCCCAGACGCCAAGCTGCCTAAATCTCGTTTATACAATCTTTCCCAACCTGAGAGGATCGCTATGCGTACTTATATCTCTGAGAGTCTGAGAAAGGGACACATACGACCCTCAAAGTCACCTGTTGCCGCTGGTTTTTTCTTTGTTAAGAAAAAAGATGGTTCTTTAAGACCTTGTCTGGATTTCAGGGAGCTGAACAATATCACAATTCGTGACCCTTATCCGCTTCCTCTGATCCCGGACCTGTTTAACCAGGTTGTTGGGGCTAAAGTCTTTTCCAAATTAGATTTAAGAGGGGCATACAACCTGGTCAGGGTCAGAGAAGGGGACGAATGGAAGACGGCCTTCAATACCCCTGAGGGCCATTTTGAGAATTTGGTTATGCCTTTTGGGTTGATGAATGCCCCAGCCGTTTTTCAGCATTTCGTGAACAGCATTTTTTATCATTTGATGGGAAAATTTGTATTGGTGTATTTGGATGACATTTTGATTTTTTCTCCCGATTTCAAAACTCATAAGGAACAGTTACGTCAGGTCTTGCTCATCCTGCGGGAGAATAAATTATATGCGAAACTGGAAAAATGTGTGTTTGCGGTTCCAGAAATTCAATTTCTGGGGTTTCTTCTCTCCGCTTCTGGTTTTCGCATGGACCCCGAGAAGGTCCGCGCTGTGCTTGAGTGGGAGCTTCCTGAGAATCAAAAGGCGCTGATGCGTTTTTTGGGCTTTGCCAATTATTACAGGAAGTTCATTTTGAATTATTCTTCTATTGTTAAACCACTCACTGATATGACCAGAAAGGGGGTAGATTTTTCTTCTTGGTCAGTAGAGGCGCGTAAGGCCTTTTCTGATATCAAGGAGAGTTTTGCTTCCGCTCCCATCTTGGTGCAACCTTATGTTTCATTACCCTTCATAGTTGAGGTTGATGCTTCTGAGGTGGGTGTGGGGGCGGTCTTGTCTCAGGGTTCCTCTCCTGCCAATTGGCGACCGTGTGCCTTTTTCTCAAGAAAACTCTCCTCCGCAGAGAGAAATTACGATGTGGGAGATAGGGAATTGTTGGCCATCAAGTTGGCTTTTGAGGAATGGCGCCATTGGCTAGAGGGGGCCAGACACCCTATTACCGTATTTACTGACCATAAAAATCTGGCCTACTTGGAGTCAGCCAAGCGTCTGAACCCGAGACAGGCCAGATGGTCGTTGTTCTTTTCTAGGTTTAATTTTGTTGTCACGTTCCGCCCTGGAGTTAAGAATGTGAAGGCAGATGCCCTGTCACGTTGTTTTCCGGGAGGCGGGAATTTTGAAGACCCGGGTCCCATTTTGGCTGAAGGTGTGGTGGTCTCTGCTCTTTTTCCTGAATTGGAGGCAGAGGTGCAGGCAGCCCAGTCAGAGGCTCCTGATCTTTGTCCTCCTGGGAGGTTGTTTGTGCCTCTCGCTTTAAGACACAAGATTTTTAAAGAACACCACGATACGGTCCTTGCTGGGCACCCGGGGGTAAGAGCCACACTGGATCTCATCGCTCGGAGATTCTGGTGGCCTGCGCTTCGTAAGTCGGTTGAGGGTTTTGTGGCAGCCTGCGAGACTTGCGCTCGTGCCAAGGTCCCTCATTCACGGCCATCAGGTCCTCTCCTTCCCTTACCCATTCCTTCCCGTCCTTGGACACATCTGTCCATGGACTTTATCACGGACCTGCCTCGTTCCTCGGGGAAGACTGTGATTCTGGTGGTGGTGGACCGTTTTAGCAAAATGGTGCATTTCATCCCTTTTCCTGGTTTGCCCAATGCTAAGACGCTGGCGCAGGCATTTGTTGATCACATTGTCAAGTTGCACGGTATTCCTTCAGACATAGTCTCTGATAGGGGCACGCAGTTTGTTTCCAGATTCTGGAAGGCTTTCTGTTCTCGCTTGGGGGTTCGGTTGTCATTCTCTTCTGCTTTCCACCCGCAGTCGAATGGCCAGACAGAGCGCGTCAATCAGAATCTGGAGACATATCTGCGTTGTTTTGTGGCGGAGAATCAAGAGGATTGGTGTTCTTTTTTGTCCCTTGCTGAGTTTGCTTTAAATAACCGTCGTCAGGAGTCCTCTGATAAGTCACCATTTTTTGGTGCATATGGGTTTCATCCACAGTTTGGGACTTTCTCGGGAGAGGGGTCTTCTGGTTTACCTGATGAGGACAGATTCTCCTCGTCTTTGTCATCTATTTGGCAAAAGATTCAAGATAATCTAAAGAGCATGAGTGAGAGATATAAGCGTGTGGCTGATAAGAGACGTGTGCTTGGTCCGGACCTGAATGTTGGTGATCTGGTGTGGTTGTCTACCAAGAATATCAAATTGAAGGTTCCCTCCTGGAAGTTGGGTCCTAGGTTTATTGGGCCTTACAAAATCCTGTCTGTCATCAATCCTGTTGCATACCGTCTTGATCTTCCTCAGACTTGGAAGATCCATAATGTTTTTCATAAGTCCTTATTGAAACCTTATGTTCAACCCATTGTACCCTCGCCTTTGCCTCCTCCTCCGATTATGGTTGATGGGAATCTTGAATTTCAGGTCTCTAGGATTGTGGATTCTCGTCTTGTCCGCGGTTCTCTTCAGTACCTTGTTCAGTGGGAGGGGTATGGTCCTGAGGAGAGGATGTGGGTCCCAGTGACGGACATTAAGGCCTCTCGTCTCATCAGGGCATTCCATAGGTCCCATCCTGAGAAGGTGGGCTCTGAGTGTCCGGAGTCCACTCGTAGAGGGAGGGGTACTGTCACAACCAGACAGCTGAGAAGCTCTGACAGAGGCCTTTCAGAACCTCCTCCTTGAATTTCTGTGTTGTGGTATTCAGCTCCTCCTCTCGTCAGCCTCTCTCAGCTGTCATGTCTTAATTGCTTCCCTTTAAATGCCTCCCCAGAATGCTTTTCTGGGCGGCTTATATTTCTTCCTGGAGTGTGTGTGCACGCTGATCTGTCCTCCTGTTTGCTTCAAAGGTAAGTGTACTTTTATATGTTAATATCTGTTTGCTGGATCCCAGATGACCCTGACTCCCTCCGTGTCTTGTGTAGGGAGCCGGTGGTCGTGTCCCCTCACTATAGTAGGGTGCTCAGGGCTTTATAGTCAAGGTTCGTGGATATGCAAACCTCCACCATTAGGATCTTTGCATAGGCTGAGCAGCCAGGGAAAGTGCCAGGTCTTCTGCAGGGGTCTCCCTTGGTTCCTTAGTTTTTGGATCCAGCGAGTCGTTTATACATGTTGCTTTGCCTTGTTACCTGTACACATTCCGTGACAATTATACCTCGTATCTCACATATCAGTACACTGCTGTATATACTGTATATCTGTACAAACTGCATCTATTATACCTCGTATCTCACATATCAGTACACTGCTGTATATACTATATACTTGTACACACTGCATCTATTATACCTCGTACCTCACATATCAGTACACTGCTGTATATACTGTATATCTGTACACACTGCATCTATTATACCTCATACCTAACATATCAGTACACTGCTGTATATACTACATATTTGTACACACTATCTATTCTACCCCGTACCTCACATATCAGTACACTGCTGTATATACTGTATATCTGTACACACTGCATCCATTATACCTCATACCTCACATATCAGTACACTGCTGTATATACTATATATCTGTACAAACGGCATCTTTTATACCTCATACCTCACATATCAGTACACTGCTGTATATACTATAGATCTGTACACACTATCTATTATACCCCATACCTCAGATATCAGTACACTGTTGTAAATACTGTATATCTGTACACAGTGCATCTATTATACCTCGTATCTCACATATCAGTACACTGCTGTATATACTATATATCTCCGTGGTCTGCCTCTATTGGAGGTACGCCACTGTATACACTAGTATACTGATATGAGATGTTTGATCTGTAATTTATAACTCATACCTCACATATCAGTACTCTGCTGTATATACTATATAACTGTACACACTGCATCTATTATACCTCATACCTCACATATCAGTACTCTACTGGCCAGCAGCAGGTAGTAGGAGTGGCTATGAGTGGGGCATGGGGCCCAATTTAGATTCTTGCTATGGGGCCCACTGACCTCTATATACACCCCTGGCAGTAATGCCACCTCTCCTATCAATAGCCCCATTTACTTCTATGGAACCAGAGCTGTGTGACAAATGCAGAATATAGAACATGCTGTGATTTTACCTGAACACAGAAATAATGTGTGAAAAACAACGCTCATGTACACAGGCCCATAGAAATGAATAGGTGAGGATTCAGTACGGGTGCAATTGGTTCACCTCACACATCCCACCCACATGGAAATATTGTTTGTGTAGAAAAAACCTAATAAAAAGATGTGCACCTCTGCCATGTATAGGGCTTACTAGTCCAGCAGTTATTGATGATAAGCACTGGCGTGTGCAAGTGGCAGTATGCCAACGATCACCTTAGTGTCTGTAAAGGGCCGGTTTTAGACACAATGTGGCCCTGGGCAAAATCGAGAGGGGGCCCACATCTTGTAATAATGGGCTAAAAACAGCTGTTTGAGGAGACGGTTTCATGCCCCATAGACATACAGCAGCGGACAGTAAGAAAGAAGGGAGACAGCACGTGCGTCTCCTCAAACAGCTGATCGTCGGGAGTGCCGGAGTGATAGGTCATCAATATGAAAAAACCCAGAGAACATCTTGAAGCTACCCCAAATACTGTGCCTGCTGTGCTCCCCCTGTCCACAAACACTATATTATACACCCAGACTGCCCTCATTAGTAATAGTGTCCCCAATAGTGATAATACTCCCCAAGATAGCCCCCATTAGTAGCAATGCCCTCCAAATTGCGTCAAATAATAATAACGTCCCTACAGTACTCTAGTAGTATTAATATAACCATAATGCTCCCAGTGGCTCTAATGTCCCCCTGTAGTGACCCCCACTAGTTCCAATATATAATGCTTCCCCCCATAGTGCCAATATATACAGTTGCAGGAAAAAGTATATGAACCCTTTGGAATGATATGGATTTCTGCACAAATTGGTGAGAAATTCGATCTGATCTTCATCTAAGTCACAACAATAGACAATCACAGTCTGCTTAAACTAATAACACACAAAGAATGAAATGTTACCATGTTTTTATTGAACACACCATGTGAAAATTCACAGTGCAGGTGGAAAAAGTATGTGAACCCCTAGACTAATGACATCTCCAAGAGGTAATTGGAGGGAGGTGTCAGCCAACTGGAGTCCAATCAATGAGATGAGATTGGAGGTGTTGGTTACAGCTGCATTGCCCAGTTCTGGGTTTGCTTTTCACAAGAAGCATTGCCTGATGTGAATGATGCCTCACACAAAAAAGCTCTTAGAAGACCTACGATTAAGAATTGTTGACTTGCATAAAGCTGGAAAGGGTTATAAAAGCATCTCCAAAAGCCTTGCTGTTCATCAGTCTACGGTAAGACAAATTGTCTATAAATGGAGAAAGTTCAGCACTGCTTCTATTCTCCCTAGAAGTGGCCGTCCTGTAAAGATGACTGCAAGAGCACAGCGCAGACTGCTCAATTAGGTGAAGAAGAATCCTAGAGTGTCAGCTAAAGACTTACAAAAGTCTCTGGCATAGGCTAACATCCCTGTTAGCGAATCTACGATACGTAGAACACTAAACAAGAATGGATTTCATGGGATGATACCACAGAGGAAGCCACTGCTGTCAAAAAAAAAACATTGCTGCACTGGCAAAATAATCTGTGGACAGATGAAACCAAAGTTGAGTTGTTTGGAAGAAACACACAACACTATGTGTGGAGAAAAGAGGCACAGCAGACCAACATCAAAACCTCATCCCAACTGTGAAGAATGGTTTAAACAGAAGAAAATACGCCTTCTGGAGTGGCCCAGTCAGAGTCCTGACCTCAACCCGATTGAGATGCTGTGGCATGACCTCAAGAAAGCGATTCACACCAGACATCCCAAGAATATTGCTGAACTGAAACAGTTCTGTAAAGAGGAATGGTCAAGAATTACTCCTGACCGTTGTGCACGTCTGATCTGCAACTACAGGAAACTTTTGGTTGAAGTTATTGCTGACAAAGGCAATAACCTGCACTGTGAATGTTTACATGGTGTGTTCAATAAAAACATGGTAACATTTAATTCTTTGTGTGTTATTAGATTAAGCCGACTGTGATTGTCTATTGTTGTGACTTAGATGAAGATCAGATCACATTTTATGACCAATTTGTGCAGAAATCCATATCATGCCAAAATGTTCCACAGCCATTTCTCCCCAGTAGTGCCAGGTATATATAATAATCTCCTTCCCCCATTCCTGGTGCCCCCAGCAGTGTGGACATTTAGTATATATTAAAAAAAAAAAAAAACGCCTCCCTCCGGACCCCCTGCCACTATCTGCGATGTAGAGCACAGTTTTATCTGTTGCTTGTGTTGCTGCGTCCTGATGCATGCGGTCCCAAAGACATCACCACTCCTGCACCAGGTCTCACGTGATGATGTCATCATGCGAGACCCAGAGCAGGAAGTTGTGTTGATGTCATTGTGGCTTCTTGCTCTGCTCTAATGCCTCACAGGCTTGAGGCCTAGCGGCCTGAGGCTTGTGAAGTTGGACCGCCATGAGTGCGCTCCCCTTTATGGGTAGCGAAGTGGCACCCTTGGAGGATGACTACCCTCCCCTATCTATTGTCCCGGCCCTAATTCAGAGCACATTACTGCAGGAGGTATAACAAGAAAGGACTATAACTCCCAACATGTCTAAGCAATTAATATTTAATATCAGAGCACATTACAGGGGGAGATATAAGAGGATGGGACTACAACTCCCAGCATGTCCAAGCAGTTATTATGTAATATCAGAATATATTATTAGAGGAGGTATACAACTCCCAGCATATCCAGGGTGTTGTAATGTACCCTGATATTATATAATAATGGCCTGGACATGCTGAGAGTTGTAGTCCTCTCCTCATACCTCCTTTTGTAATGTACTCTGATATTACATAACAGGAGGTATAAGAGGAGAGGACTACAACTCTCAGCATTTTTCTGGCACTTACATTGAATCCATCACATGCATGGCTGGTCTTCTTCTTTATTACCTTACTGCACTGCTGAGCTCCGCCTCCTGTTCTGGTCACATGATGGTGAGGTCATCGCAGGTCCTTCATCCCCTCTTCTCTGCTGAGCTCCACCTCCTGCATCGGACATTATTGCAGGTCCTGTCAGCACTGGGTGATGATTTATATGTGAGGGAGGGGACCTTACACTGCTTCTTTGGACATTCAGCTGAACAGTAGCACTGAAGCAGGGGGCCCCTTGACAATGGGGGCCCTGGGAAATTGCCCAGTTTGCCCCCCCTTCCTAATGCCAGCCCTGTGTCTGTACGGTCCACAATACAGGGCCAGCTGACCCGTGTAACACACGGCTGGGTTCACACGTTGCGGTCGCACCTCTATTCATACAAAATTTTTAAGTATGTCCTTATTCTGCTGGATGACACCACTGAGAATAGAATTTCCAAATAACAAAAAGGCTAACGACAGGCAATCCCCTGAATATTTACAGACGTGAATCATACAAATCAAGTGACTTTCATAATGCATGCTACCTGTTTAAGTCTCAGCCCGTAATTACAATCAGCACAAATCGGTCTTAAATTGAATCATTAGTTTTCATTATGGTGCATTGTAGGAAGGATTTTGCATATTTACTTTGATATGACACTTAATTCTTTGTGGATAAGAGCCAACAAATCCTACTTTATCTATTTCAGTATCTTGCAGGAACAAACTGTAATGTTGGGAGAAGATATATATATATTTTTTTTTACCAAGCAAATCAACCAGGGGCATAACTGCCGCAACAGTGGCAGGGGGGCCCGGGCAAAAACAGATGTCTGGCATCCATTATGGCCCAAGCCTCATTTCCCGGTCTAAGCTCTG
Organism: Bufo gargarizans; assembly: GCF_014858855.1. NCBI lineage: Eukaryota > Metazoa > Chordata > Amphibia > Anura > Bufonidae > Bufo > Bufo gargarizans. Next base: position 43,975,128 of record NC_058080.1, read on the forward strand.
CACAGCAGGTGCAATGCACTGACTTCCTTCGTTCCTGCTGGGCTCAATAGGAGGGACCGGACCAAGGATCATCCCCAGGCAGGCTTGTGTACTTTCAGCATAGCAGGCGTGAGGATGTCACTGTATGCTCTATGATGTCACTGGTATTACTGGTTTTCACAAATAAAAGGAGAGCACTAAGGGAAGCATTCCTGTGGGGAGGCACTAAGGGGGAGCACTACTTTGTGGAGGCACTAAGGGGGAGAACTACTGTGTGGAGGCACTAAGGGGGAGAACTACTGTGTGGAGGCAATAAGGGGGAGCACTACTGTGTGGAGGCACTAAGGGGGAGAACTACTGTGTGGAGGCACTAAGGGGGAGAACTACTATGTGGAGGCACTAAGGGGGAGCACTACTGTGTGGAGGCACTAAGGGGGAGAACTACTGTGTGGAGGCACTAAGGGGGAGAACTACTATGTGGAGGCACTAAGGGGGAGCACTACTGTGTGGAGGCACTAAGGGGGAGCACTCCTGTTGGGAGGCACTAAGGGGGAGCACTACTATATGGAGGCACTAAGGGGGAGCACTACTGTGTGAGGTCACTAAGGGAGAGCACTACTGTGTGGAGGCACTAAGGGAGAGCACTACTGTGTGGAGGCACTAAGGGAGAGCACTACTGTGTGGAGGCACTAAGGGGGAGCACTACTGTGTGAGGTCACTAAGGGAGAGCACTACTGTGTGGAGGCACTAAGGGAGAGCACTACTGTGTGGAGGCAATAAGGGGGAGCACTACTGTGTGAGGGCACTAAGGGAGAGCACTACTGTGTGGAGGCAATAAGAGGGAGCACTACTGTGTGGAGGCAATAAGGGGGAGCACTACTGTGTGGAGGCACTAAGAGGGAGCACTACTGTGTGAGGACACTAAGGGGGAGCACTACTGTGTGAGGGCACTAAGGGAGAGCACTACTGTGTGGAGGCACTAAGGGAGAGCACTACTGTGTGGAGGCACTAAGGGAGAGCACTACTGTGTGGAGGCACTAAGGGGGAGCACTACTGTGTGAGGTCACTAAGGGAGAGCACTACTGTGTGGAGGCACTAAGGGAGAGCACTACTGTGTGGAGGCAATAAGGGGGAGCACTACTGTGTGAGGGCACTAAGGGAGAGCACTACTGTGTGGAGGCAATAAGAGGGAGCACTACTGTGTGGAGGCAATAAGGGGGAGCACTACTGTGTGGAGGCACTAAGAGGGAGCACTACTGTGTGAGGACACTAAGGGGGAGCACTACTGTGTGAGGGCACTAAGGGAGAGCACTACTGTGTGGAGGCACTAAGGGGGAGCACTACTGTGTGGAGGCACTAAGGGGGAGCACTACTGTGTGAGGGCACTAAGCGAGAGCACTACTGTGTGGAGGCACTAAGGGGGAGCACTACTGTGTGGAGGCACTAAGGGGGAGCACTACTGTGTGAGGGCACTAAGGGAGAGCACTACTGTGTGGAGGCACTAAGGGGGAGCACTACTATGTGGAGGCACTAAAAGGGAGCACTACTGTGTGAGGACACTAAGGGGGAACACTACTGTGCGAGGGTATTAAGGGTAGCACTACTATGTTGTTGGGGTACTAAGGGGGAGCACTACTATGTGGGAGCACTAAGGGGGGAAAACTACTCTGAAGGGGGCACTAAGGGGGAGCACTACTATGTGGGAGCACTAATGGGGAAAACTACTCTGAAGTGGGCACTAAGGGGGGTACATCTGGGCAGGGGCATTGAGGGAATAAACTAGTGAGTAGGGACACTATAAGGGAGCACTACTGTGTGGGAGCACAAAGGGGGGAATAGTACTTTGTAGGGGCACTAAGAGGGCAAAACTACTATGAAGGGGGCATGCGACTGTGAAGGGGCATGCTACTATAAAGGAAGCATTGGGAGGCATGACTGCAGGGTGGTCTTGACTATATGTCAGATGCAGGGTTGAGTGGAAGTTTCTGGGATAGAAGGTCCTGTTAAAAATCTGCAATGTTGCCCAGTCTTTTCTAGTTACACCCCTGCAAAAACATATACAATTTCCTTCATACAACAGGTTTATTTATATCCTAATGTCCAATCAATGTATGCTGATCTGAAGGGCTCATGGGCACAACCGAGCTGTGGATATACTGCCTGTATGATAGTACATGGCGGTTGTAGGGCTCCCTTATTCTGAGCTGCACAGCCTCTGTGTAATGTTGGTACCATCTGTACTGACATATTCTCTGCTCAAAGCAATTTTTCTAGAAGAGAGTACCTCTGTATAACTTGAGACTCATGAAGCATGCCACCATATAAAATTGAAGGCATATAGATTTCCAGTAGATAGCCTATGCATCTCTGTAACCCTAATGGTTTATAGAAAACAATGATTTAAATCAGCCCCGATTTCTCGTATTTTTGCATAATTGTAACATGTGATTGTTTCTGATTATCAAACTGCTTTTAATATTACTGTAGATAAAGACAACCCTAGTAAACACACAGTGCTATTTTAAAATAATTAACTGAAGGAAAATGCTTTTCAGCCCTACAAAATCTTGAAATGATTCAGAGACCTACCAAAAATTCAACAAGAGTTCATCAATGACTCATCCAGGATGTCACAAAATAACCCAGTTGAACATCTAAAAAACTGTAGGCCTCATTTGCTACAGTTAAGGTCAGAAAGAAACTAGACAAATATAGCATCCATAGGAAAGTTGAAAAAAAAAAATCACAAAGGCTTGTCTCACATATTCTTAAAACATCTAGATAACCCCAAAAGACTTTTGAGTCAAAGATGGAATTTTTTGCAAGACTTGAGTCCCATTACTTCCGATGTAAAATTGACAGCCCAGATTCCACAGTAAGAAGATCATATCAACAGTCAAACATGTTGGTAATAGCGTGATGGTCTTGGACTGTTTTGGTTTTGTGGGACTTGTGTAACTTGTCAGTGATGAAACCATGAATTCTGGTTTCTGTCTGAAAATCCTGAAGGAGAATGTCCACCCATCAGTTTGTGGCCTAAATCTCAGCACAGTTAGGTTAGGGCTCATGCACACAAACTTATTTTCTTTCCGCTTCCGTTCTGCTTTTTATGGGGGACCGTATGCTAAACCTTTCACTTCAATGGGTCCGCAAAATCAATGGAAGGTACTCCGTGTGCATTCCATTTCCGTATTTCCGTTCCGCAAAAAAGTAGTGCATGTCCTATTATTGTCTGCAAAACACGGTCCGAGGCCCCATTCAAGTCAATGGGTCCGCCAAAAATACAGAACACACACGGAACACATCCGTATGTCATCCGTATTTCATCCGTATTTTGCAGATCCAAACTGTAGAAATGCTTTGCCCAGCCCATATTGCTCATGTGTTTGGTGATTATTAAGTTACTGTTTCCATTTCCGATCAGCAAAAAACTGATCGCATACGGAAACCATGCGGAAATGTTTTGTGGAATAACGTAACGGAAGAGGACTTAAATCAGAGAAAAAAAACCTCAGATACGGAACAGCGGATCCGTGAAAAACTGACCCAAAACAACAACGGTTCTGCGCATGAGCCCTTATGCAGCAGAGCAACGATCAGAAGCACACAAGCAAGTCACCTATAAATGGTTCAAAAAGGAACACAATTAAGGTTTTGGATTGACCAAGTAAAAATCCTGACTTGACTACTAATGAAATGAGGTGGCAAGAACTTAAACAGGCAATTGATGCCTAAAAAACCCTCCAATATAGCCCGAAATGAACAATTCAAAAAGTTAAAGACTCAAGTTTGATTGCAGTTGTTACAGAAAAGGGTGGCAACACCAATTGTTCATTTTAAGGGGGCAATTACTTTTTCACATGTGATATTTGTTTTGAAGAAATCTTTACCATAATAAATAAATGATCATTTAAAAGCTGCATTTAAGTTGGATCATGTGAAACACTTCCATGTGACAAATTACAAACACAAGAAATCAGGTGAGGGGCAAATACATTTTTGACAGCACTATATGTCTAAGCAAACCTCAGATTTTGGAAATCATACAGGCTGAGGGTGGTCCACTAAAGGGCCATACAATCATTCAATGGGTCAAAGTTCTGAAAAAACAATGGGTCCCAAATAAAGAAATGGGCCCTAAAGATGTGCCTGAAGACAATGGAACAGATTTACCATACTAATGCAGTTTATTAGTTTGACATCGTAACTAGTGTTGAGAGAAGAGAAACATTCGGTCTGAAGTTTAGGAAAACTTTGATTCGAAACAAATCCGAATTTCCTCGCACTTCATGGTAACTAATCAGTTTTGCCTAAAATGGCGACTGCACATGTTACAAAGCCTGTGAACGCGAGATCTCCCATAATGCTGTTCAGCCAACCAATCCGCAGATAGCCATCCCCTGTGATGTCACAGTCCTATAAAAGCCTAATCCTGCACGGTCTCCGCCAAGAAAAAATATTTCTTATCAATTAATCTTTGTTAAAAAATATTCAGCAGTTCTGTTGCAAAGGGTTAACTGTTTGAATAGTTGTGTGACTAGTACTTTCATAAATCACAGAAGAAAATGCACCAAATGGATATGCCACTGACTATACTAGCTGGTCATACAAGCAGATATTAAAAGTTGAGACTTTTGCCAATATATTCCTGTCAGGAACATATCGGAGCCATTCATGCACCACGTCACGGTCTCTCAGCATGGCAAGGGGTCCTACCACTGCGCTAACTGTAGTTATCCTGCTATGCGGTTGTGTGGAAGGTTGGCTGTGAGCTGGATTTCATCATCTTCAGACAGTGTTCACACCACAGTTAGCGCAGTGGTAGGACCCCTGCCATGCTGAGAGACCGTGACGTGGTGCATGATGGGCTCCGATATGTTCCTGACAGGAATATATTGGCAAAAGTCTCAGCTTTTAATATCAGCTTGTATGACCAGCTAGTATAGTCAGTGGCATATCCGTTTGGTGCATCTTCTTCTGTGATTTATATAATTATATTTTCATCCGCACAATGCTCCGTTTTGTGTAGAATGCCTTTGCGGTGCATGTGGACCGTGCCGGCGTCCTCCATTGTACGCATTATTTGCTGGGGATGGTCGTTTGCTGCGGTCCACATGCGGTGGGACTGCTCCCCCAATGAGAAACACGCTACAGTGTTTGGGGTTTGAGCAGTTCCCCCATATTTGCCACTATATTTTTGTGATTTTGAATAGTACTTTCACCTTAAACCTTATCTATAAATTACTGAAAGGTCATAAACACTTATTTAAACCACATTCTTATCAGTAAGATAAGAACTGAGCTGGAATGAGTGTTTTTATGATCAGAGATAAGGAGCTGCCTGACAGAAAAGAGTGAAAATTGAGAGCCTGCTACAAGAGAATCTCAAGGCTGTACAGAGAAAGAGGCTCAAAATTGTTAATAAGGACAAACTGAAAAAAACTATTTTTAGCTCTAAACGAGTACAATGCAATAAAATAATAAAAAAGTCCCCAAAGCTGTACATAGCCTTCAAGTTACATTTATATGAGAATGAGTCAGAAATGATCTGCCCTCTGGCTGTAGAATTCATTTTAATCAACTTTCAGAACAGACAAGTATATCATTTTTTGACATAATCTCCCCAGTCAATGTTGTGCAGGTTTAAACATGTTATGGCAACTCATTTGTGACTGCATTGCGAGAACAGTATAAACCCCACCTTTACAAACATCTGCATATGCCCCTGTCTATAATGTAACTGCAGAAACAGTAAATTTTTATGCACAGAAAATGGTAACTACAGTTTATCAGATCCACGCAGCTCAATACAGTAAGTGTCTATAAATGCTTTCTTTATGTTTCCATACGTTAAAAGTCTTACAGCACATACTATATTGTAGGGAACAAACAGAACTGTCATAACACATTGTACTTTAAGTGGTTCTATAACCTTGTAGTAAATAAGCCTTACATAACGGAATGTCAAGAGGTTTTTCTTATGTTTGATGAGTTAACGTTTAGTCTACAAGTACTGACCTTGGGGACATGTTCAGATAGCAAAATATAATGTGTAAAGGCATACAGTCAGCATTGAAGAGTACTCAAATTGTTTGCATTGAGGATTATTTTATTGCTGATTGGAAGCAAATCAGAACATTTTCTAAAGGCCCCTTTACATGGTCCGACTCAGCAGGCAATCATTGAGAATACACATTTCTGGAAATTACTTTGGCAGAACCGCAGAACAGGGTTCTTTCAAATTGTTATTTAATCTGCTCATGCTTTCTATTATTTTGGCGGAACCGCAGAACAGGGTTCTTGTAAATTGTTATTTAATCTGCTCATGTTTCTATTTTTTTTTTTATGTATTCCCAAAAGCTGTCTGTAAGTGGCACTGTTTAGTTGACTCATCAGAGGGAATTAGCTTTCTCCTCTGAGGGAGGAACTTAGTATTGCATTAGCCACTGTACAGTTTAGCTCTGCCTGATGTTCAGGGCAGATGCTAGTTCAGCTCCAGGAGAAACATTATTCCTGTTGAGAGAACAATCCCTGAAGAAAGCTTGAGAAGACATTGAAAAACTGTCTAGGGTCACAAGACCATGCATGCTGGACAGGTATTTACTCGTTATGGCTGTAGACATTGCTGCTTGTGAAAGGGTTGGCAATTAACATCACCTTTCACACATGTAATGGGTTGGATGAAGGTTTGTAGGATTTGCACCAGCTGTGGGACTGCAATATTCATTTTTGAGCATTTTGAATGCCTACAATCATCTTGGAGTGGTAGAAAGAGCTCAGGACTGCTCTTCCTATTATCATTGCAGCAACCAGGCGACAGGGGAGTGCATGAGTGTGGATGGCCGGATAGGTGCAGTAGTCATACTTACAGTTAGAGATGGCCTTGCGGTTTTCCCGGCGGTCATATCATGGCGAACTTTGCGTGTTCGCAATTCGCCGAACATGCGAACATATGGAGATGGATTCGCGCCCGCCATATTCTTTTACATTGTGAAGAACTTTGACCCATGACACATCCATCAGGTGGTACAGGACAGCCAATTGAGACATTTCAGCACATGGACATACCCCCTACCTTATAAATAAACCTGATCTGGCTGCCATTTTACAATCAGTGTTTTGCCAGTGTAGGAAGAGGTTGCTGTGTGGAGCAAGGACAGGATGTTTGGGACACCAATTGCTAGCTAATAGGGCCACAAAAGTCCTTTTAACCCCTTAAGGACCGAGGACGTACCGGTACGCCCTATTTCCCGAGTCCTTAAGGACCGAGGACGTACCGGTACGTCCTGACTTAAAATCGGGATTCCGGCGCCACGGGGGTTAATCGGAACGGGACGCCGGCTGAAATCATTCAGCCGGCATCCCGTAACAACGCAGGGGGGGGTCATTTCACCCCCCCCCCCCGTGTCGGCGATCGCAGCAAACCGCAGGTCAATTCAGACCTGCGGTTTGCTGCGCTTTTTGCAGTTTCTGATCCCCGCGGTCCCTGACCGCGGGGATCAGAAACTTCAGAGTGCCTAAAATCAATATTGCGGGGGCGTTGCGGGAGGCGGGCGGTGCGGCAGGCGGGATCGCGATCCCCCGCCCGCCTCCCATTGCATAATCGTTGGCGTCTAGTGGGTTATACCAGGGTGCCAGCACATTGCTGGCACCCTGGTATAAACGGCTGACATCGTTGATGCGATGTCAGCCGTTTAACCCTTTCCATACAGCGGTCCGTACGGACCGCTGTATGGAAAAGGTTAACAACGCAACGAGCTCCCTCCCTCTCCGATCGGGGGTCTGCTGTGCCTTTGCAGCCCCCCGATGGGAGAGGGAGAGAGCCCCCAGAGAGCCCCCCGAAGCCCCGTCCTCACCCTTCCCCGTCTGCGAAGTTGTGGCAGACGGGGAAGGTTCCCATGGCAACAGGATGCTGAAATCATAGATCTGTTCAGTGTAAGTAAAATACAGTACAGAAACCTATATAGGTTCTGTACTGTATTTTACAGACATCAGACCCACTGGATCTTCAAGAACCAAGTGGGTCTGGGTCAAATTTTTTTTTTAAAAAGTGAAAAAAGTTAAGATAAAATAAAAAAACATTTATCACTGAATAAAAAAATAAATAAAAAAATACACTACACATATTAGGTATCTCCGCGTCCGTAACGACCTGATCTATAAAACGGTCATGTTACTTTCCCCGCACGGTGAACGCCATAAAAAAAAAAAAAAAAAACTATGAGAAAATTGAAATTTTGCCCACCTTACTTCCCAAAAAAGGTAATAAAAGTGATCAAAAAAGTTGCATGTACGCCAAAATAGTACCAATAAAACCGTCATCTCATCCCGCAAAAAATGAGACCCTACTCAAGATAATCGCCCAAAAACTGAAAAAACTATGGCTCTTAGACTATGGAAACACTAAAACATGATTTTTTTTGTTTCAAAAATAAAATAATTGTGTAAAACTTTTATAAATAAAAATAAAGTATACATATTGGGTATCGCCGCGTCCGTATCGACCGGCTCTATAAATTTATCACATGACCTAACCCCTCAGATGACCACCGTAAAAAAAAAGGAAAAAAAAGTGTAAAAAAAGCAATTTTTTGCCATCTTACGTCACAAAAAGTGTAATAGCAAGCGATCAAAAAGTCATATGCACCCCAAAATAGTGCCAATCAAACTGTCATCTCATCCCGCAAAAAATTAGACCCTACTCAAGATAATCGCCCAAAAACTGTAAAAACTATGGCTCTTAGACTATGGAGACACTAAACAATTTTTGGGTTTTAAAAATGAAGTTATTGTATAAAACTTACATAAATAAAAAAAATTGTATACATATTAGGTATCGCCGCGTCCGTGACAACCTGCTCTATAAAATTACCACATGATCTAACCTGTCAGATGAATGTTGTAAATAACAAAAAAAAAAACGTGCCAAAAAAGCTATTTCTTGTTACCTTGCCGCACAAAAAGTGTAATATAGAGCAACCAAAAATCATATGTACCCTAAACTAGTACCAACAATACTGCCACCCTATTCCGTACTTTCTAAAATGGGGTCACTTTTTTGGAGTTTCTACTCTAGGGGTGCATCAGGGGGGCTTCAAATGGGACATGGTGTCAAAAAAACTGTCCAGCAAAATCTGCCTTCCAAAAACCGTATGGCATTCCTTTCCTTCTGCGCCCTGCCGTGTGCCCGTACAGCAGTTTACGACCACATATGGGGTGTTTCTGTAAACTACAGAATCAGGGCCATAAATAATGAGTTTTGTTTGGCTGTTAACCCTTGCTTTGTAACTGGAAAAAAAATATTAAAATGGAAAATCTGCCAAAAAAGTGAAATTTTGAAATTGTATCTCTATTTTCCATTAAATCTTGTGCAACACCTAAAGGGTTGACAAAGTTTGTATTATCAGTTTTGAATACCTTGAGGGGTGTAGTTTCTTAGATGGGGTCACTTTTTTGGAGTTTCTACTCTAGGGGTGCATCAGGGGGGCTTCAAATGGGACATGGGGTCAAAAAAACTGTCCAGCAAAATCTGGCTTCCAAAAACCATACCGCGCACCTTTCACTCTACGCCCCGCTGTGTGGCCGTACAGTAGTTTACGGCCACATTTGGGGTGTTTCTGTAAACAGCAGAGTCAGGGCAATAAAGATACAGTCTTGTTTGGCTGTTAACCCTTGCTTTGTTAGTGGAAAAAATGGGTTAAAATTGAAAATTAGGCAAAAAAATGAAATTCTCAAATTTCATCCCAATTTGCCAATAATTCTTGTGCAACACCTAAAGGGTTAACGAAGTTTGTAAAATCAGTTTTGAATACCTTGAGGGGTGTAGTTTCTTAGATGGGGTCACTTTATGGAGTTTCTACTCTAGGGGTGCATCAGGGGGCTTCAAATGGGACATGGTGTCAAAAAAACTGTCCAGCAAAATCTGGCTTCCAAAAACCATACAGCGCACCTTTCACTCTACGCCCCGCTGTGTGGCCGTACAGTAGTTTACGGCCACATTTGGGGTGTTTCTGTAAACAGCAGAGTCAGGGCAATAAAGATACAGTCTTGTTTGGCTGTTAACCCTTGCTTTGTTAGTGGAAAAAATGGGTTAAAATGGAAAATTAGGCAAAAAAATGAAATTCTCAAATTTCATCCCAATTTGCCAATAACTCTTGTGCAACACCTAAAGGGTTAACGAAGTTTATAAAGTCAGTTTTGAATACCTTGAGGGGTGTAGTTTCTTAGATGGGGTCACTTTATGGAGTTTCTACTCTAGGGGTGCATCAGGGGGCTTCAAATGGGACATGGTGTCAAAAAAACTGTCCAGCAAAATCTGGCTTCCAAAAACCATACGGCGCACCTTTCACTCTACGCCCCGCTGTCTGGCCGTACAGTAGTTTACGGACACATATTGGGTGTTTCTGTAAACAGCAGAGTCAGGGCAATAAAGTTACAGTCTTGTTTGGCTGTTAACCCTTGCTTTGTTAGTGGAAAAAATGGGTTAAAATGGAAAATTAGGCAAAAAAATTAAATTCTCAAATTTCATCCCCATTTGCCAATAACTCTTGTGTAACACCTAAAGGGTTAACGGAGTTTGTAAAATCAGTTTTGAACACCTTGAGGGGTGTAGTTTATAGAATGGGGTCATTTTTGGGCGGTTTCTATTATGTAAGCCTCGCAAAGTGACTTCAGAGCTGTAGTGGTCCCTAAAAATTGGGTTTTTGTAAATTTCTGAAAAATTTCAAGATTTGCTTCTAAACTTCTAAGCCTTGTAACATCCCCAAAAGATAAAATATCATTCCCAAAATGCTACAAACATGAAGTAGACATATGGGGAATGTAAAGTCATCACAATTTTTGGGGGTATTACTATGTATTACAGAAGTAGAAAAACTGAAACTTTGAAATTTGCTAATTTTTCCAAATTTTTGGTAAATTAGGTATTTTATTATGCAAAAAAATAAATTTTTTTGACTTTATTTTACCAGTGTTATGAAGTACAATATGTGATGAAAAAACAATCTCAGAATGGCCTGGATAAGTCAAAGTGTTTTAAAGTTATCAGCACTTAAAGTGACACTGGTCAGATTTGCAAAAAATGGCCTGGTCCTTAAGGTGAATATGAGCCCGGTCCTTAAGGGGTTAAGGACTGGTATAGGTGTGCTATCGATAGGTGTGACTAACTGAGGGGAGTTATATACTTATAATATCCTTTTATAATGAGTCAAAAACACATAGCTCTATATAGTGATCACCGGGAAGTCAGGGGCCTAGGGGCTACGAGCTTACTAGGGCCATTTTTATATAGGGTAAGGTTCCGGACGGGATCGCTCTTATCAGGGCGGGTGGTCTGTGGTTAGGCTATCAGGGCCAGAATAGCACCCCCCCCCCGTAGGGCTATATCAGGGACATTTCTTTGCCCACCCTGTCCTTCAATACCAAATCATCATCTAGCCCAGGGATAGATGTTTTTTGCTTTCCCTCCGGGATTCATGGATGTGCACTGGAATCCCCCGGATTGTGGTAGGACATATGGTTTCTGATTTGGTGCCGTCGAGCACCTGATTTAGTGCCGCCGAGCACTAATTATTGCCTACCACATCTATACTTTTTGCTTAACTTTAATAGTTTAATTTATTTTTATTTTGAGGGATATATTTTCCATTCACACGTCCGCAAAATGGGTCCGCATCCGTTCCGCAATTTTGCGGAACGGGTGCAGACCCATTCATTTTCAATGGGGCCGGAATGTGCTGTCTGCATCCGCATTTGCGTATCCGCACTTCCGCATCCGTGCTTCCGTTTCCGCCAAAAAATAGAACATGTCCTATTATTATTCGCAATTGCAGACAAGATCAGGCATTTTCTATTATAGTGCTGGTGATGTGCAGTCCGCAAAACACCTATGGACGTGTGAATGGACCCTCGTAATAACATTATTAAAGGTTACGTTTTATCTTTATTTATATTCTAATAGATTGCCTTCCTTGTGCAATGTTATAATATACTTTCTATGTTAGAAAGTATATTATAGTGCATTTGTATTGTGCGGCAGTTGTGTGCGGTTCTGCTGCGATACTGCACATATATAGAGGGACAAGCGTTATTGGAACAAATAATTTCTACTGGTGTGATATACCAGTCACACCCAAAAAAAAACTAATTGAAGCGGGGTGTTATATACCAATATACTTTCTTTATAGTGCATTTGGGTACTGTATAGTGCATTTGCGCATGCGCGTATGCGAAAATTATATTGCCGATATTTTGCATTGAAAAAAATTATAAATGGAGATCGCAAATTCGAATAATACATCTGTTATGTCACTGTTCATGTTGTGGGACTATTTGTGCACTTCTAGTAATTAGATCTTGGCTGCAAATATTAGCTAAAGGTTTTTCAGGTCCGCCTGTTATTAAAATGAATGGGACCCACCGCAAACTTGCGGTTCGTGAACATTTGATCGTGTTCCCAATTGATTCTGGGAAGGACTTTTCCTAGTACTGCACTTCAATGGCTGACTTGTATACACAAGCATCCAGGCACAAGGTGTACACTTTACTTTAGGCAACCATAAGGACAGTTCTCCCTATCGGCAGGCAAACACTTCTGCTCCATCCTATAAACAGGTTCCTATACTTACAGGACACTTCCACAGGATCCACCTTGGGATGTGGAAATTCTCACATTGGGCCAAATTGAAATTTGGTATGAAGAGGCATAGGAGGAAACTGAACATGGATGGTGTAGAGTCAATAAGTTATTTTTAGACATGTTATCTCTACTGTGCTTCCACTACACCTTTCTATTACATCTGTCTTGCTTTTGTATTTTTATTTATATTTTTTGCTCCTTCAGGCCTCTCCCTGGCTGATACCTGGGTCCAGCAGTCGCTATGGTGTCTGTATTAGTTCCTTTCACTTTACTATCGAGGCACAGAGTCACACTATGCTGACTGAACTAGTTTAGACCTGCTAAACTGGCTTAGACTGGATTAGACTAGCTAGCTCACTCCTCTCTATGGAGAGAAAAAACAGCTGCATCTAGTGGTTGGTGATACAGATGTAGCAGGGTTAGCACTCCAGCTCTTAACTCAAATTTCTTAACTCATTGTGTTATCTTGAGACAAAAGCCATTGAAAAGCAATTAAATGTGTTTGCTTAGATTAGATAACACAACTTAGAAATCTCAGAAAACAGGAGTGTTAACTCTACTACATCCGTATGTTATCCACAATAAACTAATACAGAAATATACAGCACATTGCACACAAATTTTGCACTTTGCTGTAATGTGACTCTTGGAGCAGGATGTTGCATCATCATTGCTGCCATTTGCCTATATACAGCTGATGAGAAGAGACTACACTGTGACTTGCCTTGCAACTGTGTCTTGATATTGTTGGATGTAGTACAAATCCCATTCTGCCCTTTAGTACAGAGAAGTTTATCTTACATAACTGGCCTGGATACTGACTCTAGCACCATACACTGGCCACAGCACTTACATCTCTTGTCTTTCACCACTTCTAATACCAAGGGCATTCCAACTACCATCAGTCTGGAGCCCCAATATTAGAGTGTGTCACTGCCCTGTCCCTTCAGAGCATTTGTTTGAGGATTGCCACTTTCAATGATTATTGCAACCAAAGCCACTACCACTCTCAACTTTTCCTCTACTTCTGTGGTACTTGTTCATTTCCATGCATCAATCATTTTTTTTTTGTATGGAGACGAGGGATTGCTGCTGCAATTATTTGTCCCTATATAGATTTATTGTATCTGGGCAACAGATCCTATTTACTTATACTTAAAACTGATGATTTGGGGTACTGCATCAACTATGCTTTTTCCCACTGAACAAGTATTTGATTGTTCATTGGGTAATCAGTAGCACCTTTCCAAAATACCTTTTCATTAGAGAACAAATATTTTTAAAAATGAGATAGATTGTGCCATTTTACGTCCATTTTGATTGTAAAATATAAATGAAAAAAGCCAAAAAGAAGCTTATAGAATTATTGAATATGATCTACGAGACAAACCTCCCTTTCTTTCTCTTTGATAGCCTTTCTTTACAATGTTGTTCCACTCTGATTTTACCAATTAAAAATTAATTAAAAACAAAATCTTTTCTTCACCGAGCACCCGAGCACATTTGTCTGATCCCACACAACAAACTCATCCTGATCAGAGCTTGTGTGTTACTTTGAGGATGACTTCAATTCTCCATGAATCAAAGTGTCACAATATTAGCTTTTCTGGATTACCTGGCACTGTGCTTAAGCCTTTATAGTTTATTACTGTCTTAGAACCCAGATTAATTTTTAATCAAGTTAGGATTCGCTATGTCTTGTTGCAGGTTAGTTTATTATTAAGGACAAATATATGAATTAAATCATTATTGAAGATTCACGGTTCTGTGGTACAGAAAACAAGGAATTTTTTTCATGTTTGGCCATTTTATTCTGTTTATATATAGGATGTCTAATTTGATCCTATCTGTGTTCTAAAGCAAAAACATTTATTAAATGACAAGGCAAAAGAAAGACTCCAATTACTGCCTCGAACAGGAAAACAATGTTCTCAGACATCTCAGATTCTTGTTTTTAGAAAGGTTGTGACTAGAGTTGAGCGAACACCTGGATGTTCGGGTTCGAGAAGTTCGGCCGAACTTCCCGGAAATGTTCGGGTTCGGGATCCGAACCTGACCCGAACTTCGTCCCGAACCCGAACCTCATTGAAGTCAATGGGGACCCGAACTTTTCGGCACTAAAAAGGCTGTAAAACAGTCCAGGAAAGAGCTAGAAGGCTGCAAAAGGCAGCAACATGTAGGTAAATCTCCTGCAAACAAATGTGGATAGGGAAATGAATAAAAAGAAAAAAAAAAAATTAACCAATATCAATTGGAGAGAGGTCCCATAGCAGAGAATCTGGCTTCACGTCACCCACCACTGTAACAGTCCATTGTCAGATAATTAGGCCCAGGCACCCAGGCAGAGGAGAGAGGTCCCGTAACAGAGAATCTGGCTTCATGTCAGCAGAGAATCAGTCTGCATGTCATAGCAGAGAGTCAGGCTTCACGTCAGCCACCACTGTAACAGTCCATTGTCATATATTTAGGCCCAGGCACCCAGGCAGAGGAGAGAGGTCCCGTAACAGAGAATCTGGCTTCATGTCAGCAGAGAATCAGTCTGCATGTCATAGCAGAGAATCAGGCTTCACGTCAGCCACCACTGTAACAGTCCATTGTCATATATTTAGGCCCCGGCACCCAGACAGAGGAGAGGTTCATTCAACATTGGGTTGCCTCGCAATATAATGGTAAAATGAAAATAAAAATAGAATTGAATGAGGAAGTGCCCTGGAGTACAATAATATATGGTTATGGGGAGGTAGTTAATGTCTAATCTGCACAAGGGATGGACAGGTCCTGTGGGATCCATGCCTGTTTCATTTTTATGAACGTCAGCTTGTCCACATTGGCTGTAGACAGGCGGCTGCGTTTGTCTGTAATGACGCCCCCTGCCGTGCTGAATACACGTTCAGACAAAACGCTGGCCGCCGGGCAGGCCAGCACCTCCAAGGCATAAAAGGCTAGCTCTGGCCACGTGGACAATTTAGAGACCCAGAAGTTGAATGGGGCCGAACCATCAGTCAGTACGTGGAGGGATGTGCACACGTACTGTTCCACCATGTTAGTGAAATGTTGCCTCCTGCTAACACGTTGCATATCAGGTGGTGGTGCAGTTAGCTGTGGCGTGTTGACAAAACTTTTCCACATCTCTGCCATGCTAACCCTGCCCTCAGAGGAGCTGGCCGTGACACAGCTGCCTTGGCGACCTCTTGCTCCTCCTCTGCCTTGGCCTTGGGCTTCCACTTGTTCCCCTGTGACATTTGGGAATGCTCTCAGTAGCGCGTCTACCAACGTGTGCTTGTATTCGCGCATCTTCCTATCACGCTCCAGTGCAGGAAGTAAGGTGGGCACATTGTCTTTGTACCGTGGATCCAGCAGGGTGGCAACCCAGTAGTCCGCACACGTTAAAATGTGGGCACTGCAGCATGTAGTCGCTCATGTGTGCCAGGCTGCCCAGGGGTAAGGACAAGCTGTCCTCTGTGGGAGGCGTATCGTCATCGTCCTGCGTTTCCCCCCAGCCACGCACCAGTGATGGGCCCGAGCTGCGTTGGGTGCCACTCCGCTGTGACCATGCTTCATCCTCATCCTCCTCCACCTCCTCCTCATCCTCGTCCTCCTCGTCCTCCTCGTCCTCCAGTAGTGGGCCCTGGCTGGCCACATTTGTACCTGGCCTCTGCTGTTGCAAAAAACCTCCCTCTGAGTCACTTCGAAGAGACTGGCCTGAAAGTGCTAAAAATGACCCCACTTCCTCCTCCTCCTCCTCCTCCTCCTGGGCCACCTCCTCTTCCATTATCGCCCTAAGTGTTTTCTCAAGGAGACATAGAAGTGGTATTGTAACGCTGATAACGGCGTCATCGCCACTGGCCATGTTGGTGGAGTACTCGAAACAGCGCAACAGGGCACACAGGTCTCGCATGGAGGCCCAGTCATTGGTGGGGAAGTGGTGCTGTTCCGCAGTGCGACTGACCCGTGCGTGCTGCAGCTGAAACTCCACTATGGCCTGCTGCTGCTCGCACAGTCTGTCCAGCATATGCAAGGTGGAGTTCCACCTGGTGGGCACGTCGCATATGAGGCGGTGAGCGGGAAGGCCGAAGTTACGCTGTAGCGCAGACAGGCGAGCAGCGGCAGGATGTGAACGCCGGAAGCGCGAACAGACGGCCGCACTTTATGCAGCAGCTCTGACATGTCGGGGTAGTTGTGAATGAACTTCTGCACCACCAAATTCAGCACATGCACCAAGCAAGGGATGTGCGTCAAATGGGCTAGTCCCAGAGCTGCAACGAGATTTCGCCCATTATCGCACACCACCAGGCCAGGCTTGAGGCTCACCGGCAGCAACCACTCGTCGGTCTGTTGTTCTATACCACGCCACAACTCCTGTGCGGTGTGGGGCCTGTCCCCCAAACATATGAGTTTCAGAATGGCCTGCTGACGTTTACCCCGGGCTGTGCTGAAGTTGTGTCACGGACGGTGTACAGAAAACAAGACAAAGCAACATGCATATATGACTCACTGGATCCAAAGCTAAGGAACCAAAAGTGAGACCCCTGCAACAAGACCTGGCACTTTCCCTGGCTGCTCAGCCTATGCAAAGATCCCAAAGGTGGATGGTTGCATATCCATGTACCTCGACTATATAACCCCTGAACACCCTACAATAGTGAGGGGACACGACCACCGGCTCCCTTCACAAGACACGGAGGGAGTCAGGGTCAAACAGAAAATAACAGATAAATGTACAGCACTTAACTTTGTAGAAGACTGGGAAACAGGATCAGCATGCACACACACTCCAGGAAGAAGTATAAGCCGCCCAGTAATGCATTATGGGGCGGAATTTAAAGGGATGCAATCAGTCCAACTACATGACAGCTGAGAGAGGCTAACGAGATGAGGAACTGAACATCACAACAAAGAAAACTCAAGGAGGAGGTTCTGAAAGGCTTCTGTCAGAGCTTATCAGCTGTCTGGTTGTGACATTACCCCTCCCTCTACGAGTGGACTCCGGACACTCAGTGCCCACCTTCTCAGGATGGGACCTATGGAAAGCCCTGAGGAGACGAGAGCCCTAATGTCCGTCACTGGGACCCACTTCCTCTCCTCAGGACCATAACCCTCCCAATGAACAAGGTACTGGAGAGAACCGCGGACAAGCCGAGAATCCACAATCCTAGAGACCTGAAATTCAAGATTCCCATCAACCATAATCGGAGGAGGAGGCAAAGGCGAGGGTACAATGGGTTGAACATAAGGTTTCAATAAGGACTTATGAAAAACATTATGGATCTTCCAAGTCTGAGGAAGATCAAGACGGTAGGCAACAGGATTGATGACAGACAGGATTTTGTAGGGCCCAATAAACCTAGGACCCAACTTCCAGGAGGGAACCTTCAATTTGATATTCTTGGTAGACAACCACACCAGATCACCAACATTCAGGTCCGGACCAAGCACACGTCTCTTATCTGCCACACGCTTATATCTCTCACTCATGCTCTTTAGATTATCCAGAATCTTTTGCCAAATAGATGACAAAGATGAAGAGAATCTGTCCTCATCAGGTAAACCAGAAGACCCCTCTCCCGAGAAAGTCCCAAACTGCGGATGAAACCCATATGCACCAAAAAATGGTGACTTATCAGAGGACTCCTGACGACGGTTATTTAAAGCAAACTCAGCAAGGGACAAAAAAGAACACCAATCCTCCTGATTCTCCGCCACAAAACAGCGCAGATATGTCTCCAGATTCTGATTGACGCGCTCTGTCTGGCCATTCGACTGCGGGTGGAAAGCAGAAGAGAATGACAACCGAACCCCCAAGCGAGAACAGAAAGCCTTCCAGAATCTGGAAACAAACTGTGTGCCCCTATCAGAGACTATGTCTAAAGGAATACCGTGCAATTTGACAATGTGATCAATAAATGCCTGTGCCAGCGTCTTAGCATTGGGCAAACCAGGAAAAGGGATGAAATGCACCATTTTGCTAAAACGGTCCACCACCACCAGAATCACAGTCTTCCCCGAGGAACGAGGCAGGTCCGTTATGAGGTCCATGGACAGATGTGTCCAAGGACGGGAAGGAATGGGTAAGGGAAGGAGAGGACCTGACGGCCGTGAATGAGGGACTTTGGCACGAGCGCAAGTCTTGCAGGCTGCCACAAAACCCTCAACCGACTTACGAAGCGCAGGCCACCAGAATCTCCGAGCGATGAGATCCAGTGTGGCTCTTGCCCCCGGGTGCCCAGCAAGGACCGTATCGTGGTGTTCCTTAAAAATCTTGTGTCTTAAAGCGAGAGGCACAAACAACCTCCCAGGAGGACAAAGATCAGGAGCCTCTGACTGGGCTGCCTGGACCTCTGCCTCCGATTCAGAAAAAAGAGCAGAGACCACCACACCTTCGGCCAAAATGGGACGCTGGTCTTCAAAATTCCTGCCTCCCGGAAAACAACGTGACAGGGCATCTGCCTTCACATTCTTAACCCCAGGGCGGAACGTGACAACAAAATTAAACCTTGAAAAGAACAAAGACCATCTGGCCTGTCTCGGGTTCAGACGCTTGGCTGACTCCAAGTAGGCCAGATTTTTATGGTCAGTAAACACGGTAATAGGGTGTCTGGCTCCCTCTAGCCAATGGCGCCATTCCTCAAAAGCCAACTTGATGGCCAACAATTCCCTATCTCCCACATCGTAATTTCTCTCTGCGGAGGAGAGTTTTTTCGAGAAAAAGGCACACGGTCGCCATTTGGCAGGAGAGGAACCCTGAGACCAGACCGCACCCACACCCACCTCAGAAGCATCAACCTCAACTATGAAGGGTAAAGAAATATCAGGTTGCACCAAGATGGGAGCAGAAGCAAAACTCTCCTTGATATTAGAAAAAGCCTTACGCGCCTCTACCGACCAAGAAGAAAAATCTACCCCCTTTCTGGTCATATCAGTGAGTGGTTTAACAATAAAGGAATAATTCAAAATAAACTTCCTGTAATAATTGGCAAAGCCCAAAAAACGCATCAGCGCCTTCTGATTCTCAGGAAGCTCCCACTCAAGCACAGCGCGGACCTTCTCGGGGTCCATGCGAAAACCAGAAGCGGAGAGAAGAACCCCCAGAAATAGAATTTCTGGAACCGCAAACACACATTTTTCCAGTTTCGCATATAATTTATTCTCCCGCAGAATGAGCAAGACTTGACGTAAATGTTCCTTATGAGTTTTGAAATCAGGAGAAAAAATCTAAATGTCATCCAAATACACTAATACAAATTTTCCCATCAAATGATAAAAAATGCTGTTCACGAAATGCTGAAAAACGGCTGGGGCATTCATCAAACCAAAAGGCATAACCAAATTTTCAAAATGGCCCTCAGGGGTATTGAAGGCCGTCTTCCATTCATCTCCTTCTCTGACCCTGACCAGGTTGTATGCCCCTCTTAGATCTAATTTGGAAAATACTTTAGCCCCAACAATCTGGTTAAACAGGTCCGGGATCAGAGGAAGCGGATAAGGGTCAGGAATAGTGATACTGTTCAGCTCCCTGAAATCCAGACAAGGTCTTAAAGAACCATCTTTTTTCTTAAAGAAAAAACCAGCGGCAACAGGTGACTTCGAGGGTCGTATGTGTCCTTTTCTCAGACTCTCAGAGGACATAAGCACGCATAGCGATCCTTTCAGGTTGGGAAAGATTGTATAAACGAGATTTAGGCAGCTTGGCGCCTGGGATGAGATTAATAGGGCAATCGTACTCCCTGTGAGGGGGCAAATCCTGAACTCCACTCTCAGAGAAGACATCCGAAAATTCAGAGAGAAAAGATGGTACAGTCTTAGAAGCAACCTCAGAAACAGATGTCGTGAGGCAATTCTCTCTGCAAAAGTCACTCCAACCATTTATTTGCCTCGATTGCCAATCAATGGTGGGATTATGTTTAGTGAGCCAGGGTAGCCCCAACACTAAAGGAGTAGGCAAACCGCTAAGGACGAAACATGACACATCCTCAACATGAGCATCACTCACAATTAAACGGATATTGTGAACTATGCCCTTTAATGATTTCTGAGAAAGTGGAGCAGAATCAATAGCAAAAACAGGAATATCCTTTCCCAAAGTGCACACCTGGAAACCATGAGTTATTGCAAATTGATTATCAATGAGATTGACCGCTGCTCCACTATCCACAAAAATCTCACAAAAAATGCTCTTGCTCTCTAGCGCCACCCTAGCAGGCAGGACAAAACGGGAACTACAAGCAAACGGAAAACCTTCAATTTCCGCCTCAACCCTGCCAATAATAACAGACGGAACATTTTTAAAAGATTTTTTCCTCTTTGTTTCTTTATTACTCCCAGAGAACTGCCTGAATCTCCTAGAGGGACAAACATTTGCCAAATGATTTATACCTCCACAACAAAAACAAACCCTCCCATGCGGGCTGAATCTTCTATTGTCAGAGGCAATCAACCCCAGCTGCATGGGCTCCTGCTCAGAAGGGGCTGACAGTGACTGAGACCCCTGCGCACAGAATGGGACCGCTGCACTGTCCTAGGACTGAGTATGACAGGAAGGAGAGATCTCTCCTCTCTCTCTAAGACGCCTGTCAATACGAACGGCCTGAGACATAGCAGAGTCCAAGGAAATAGGCCTTTCATGAAAGGCAAATGCATCTTTCAATCCCTCTGAAAGACCATGGCAAAATTGACTTCGGAGTGCAGCATCATTCCAACCAGTATCAGCTGCCCATCTCCGAAATTCTGAGCAGTATATCTCTGCGGATTGTTTACCCTGGCATAATAGACGTAGTCTAGACTCAGCCAGAGCAATACGATCCGGATCATCATATATCTGACCCAGGGCTAAAAAGAATTCATCCACTGAATGGAGGGGCCGTGCCCCCTCCGGCAGCGAAAAGGCCCAGGACTGAGCGTTACCCCTGAGCAGCGATATAATGATCCCCACCCTCCGTTCCTCATCACCAGAGGAATGGGGAAGAAGGCGAAATTGGAGTTTGCAAGCCTCTCTAAAACGCACAAAATTCTCACTACCCCCGGAAAACGTATCCGGGAGCGAGATATTAGGCTCAGAACAAACTCCATGAACGCCAGCTGAACCGGTCACTTGAAGCTGAGAAAAAGTCCTGCGGAGATCAGCTACCTCCAATGAAAGACCCTGAAGGCGTTCAGCCAAAAGTGAAACCGGATCCATGCTTGAGACGGTTTTGGCGGCTTATAATGTCACGGACGGTGTACAGAAAACAAGACAAAGCAACATGCATATATGACTCACTGGATCCAAAGCTAAGGAACCAAAAGGGAGACCCCTGCAACAAGACCTGGCACTTTCCCTGGCTGCTCAGCCTATGCATTGATCCCAAAGGTGGATGGTTGCATATCCACGTACCTTGACTATATAACCCCTGAACACCCTACAATAGTGAGGGGACACGACCACCGGCTCCCTACACCAGACACGGAGGGAGTCAGGGTCACCTGGGATCCAGCAAACAGAAAATAACAGATAAATGTACAGCACTTAACTTTGTAGCAGACTGGGAAACAGGATCAGCATGCACACACACTCCAGGAAGAAGTATAAGCCGCCCAGTAATGCATTATGGGGCGGAATTTAAAGGGATGCAATCAGTCCAACTACATGACAGCTGAGAGAAGCTAACGAGATGAGGAACTGAACATCACAACAAAGAAAACTCAAGGAGGAGGTTCTGAAAGGCTTCTGTCAGAGCTTCTCAGCTGTCTGGTTGTGACAAGTTGGTGGTGAAGGTGTGTGGCTGACTGGATGAGCAGGTGGAAGAAGAGGAGGAGGAAGCTGAGTAGGAGGAGGTGGCAACAGGAGGCAAAGAATGTTGCCCTGCGATCCTTGGCGGCAGAAGGACGTGCGCCAAACAGCTCTCCGCCTGGGGCCCAGCTGCCACTACATTCACCCAGTGTGCAGTTAGGGAGATATAGCGTCCCTGGCCGTGCTTACTGGTCCACGTATCTGTGGTTAGGTGGACCTTGCCACAGATGGCCTTGCGCAGTGCACACTTGATTTTATCGGATACTTAGTTGTGCAGGGAAGGCACGGCTCTCTTGGAGAAGTAGTGCCGGCTAGGAACATCATACTGTGGGACAGCAAGCGAAATGAGCTGTTTGAAGCTGTCTGTGTCCACCAGCCTAAATGACAGCATTTCATAGGCCAGTAGTTTAGAAATGCTGGCATTCAGGGCCAGGGATCGAGGCTAGGTGGGAATTTACGCTTTCTCTCAAATGTTTGTGAGATGGAGAGCTGAACGCTGCCGTGTGACATGGTTGAGATGCTTGGTGACGGAGGTGGTGGTGTTGGTGGTACATCCTCTGTTTGCTGGGTGGCAGGTTCCAACATTCCTCCAGAGGCGGAGGAAGAGGCCGAGGCGGCAGCAGCAGAAGAGGCCGAGGCGGCAGCAGCAGAAGAGGCTGAAGCGGCAGCAGCAGAAGAGGTAGCAGGGGGAGCCTGAGTGACTTCCTTGTTTTTAAGGTGTTTACTCCACTGCAGTTCATGCTTTGCATGCAGGTGCCTGTTCATGCAGGTTGTGCTAAGGTTCAGAACGTTAATGCCTCGCTTCAGGCTCTGATGGCACAGCGTGCAAACCACTCGGGTCTTGTCGTCAGCACATTGTTTGAAGAAGTGCCATGCCAGGGAACTCCTTGAAGCTGCCTTTGGGGTGCTTGGTCCCAGATGGCGGCGGTCAGTAGCAGGCAGAGTCTCTTGGTGGCGGGTGTTCTGCTTTTGCCCACTGCTCCCTCTTTTGCTACGCTGTTGGCTCAGTCTCCCCACTGCCTCTTCCTCCGAACTGTGAAAGTCAGTGGCACGACCTTCATTCCATGTGGGGTCTAGGACATCATCGTCCCCTGCATCGTCTTCCACCCAGTCTTGATCCCTGACCTCCTGTTCAGTCTGCACACTGCAGAAAGATGCAGCAGTTTGCACCTGTGTTTCGTCATCATCAGAGACATGCTGAGGTGGTATTCCCATGTCCTCATCATCAGGAAACATAAGTGATTGTGCGTCAGTGCATTCTATGTCTTCCACCGCTGGGGAAGGGCTGGGTGGATGCCCTTGGGAAACCCTGCCAGCGGAGTCTTCAAACAGCATAAGAGACTGCTGCATAACTTGAGGCTCAGACAGTTTCCCTGGTATGCATGTGGATGATGTGACAGACTGATGGGCTTGGTTTTCAGGCGCCATCTGTGCGCTTTCTGCAGAAGACTGGGTGGGAGATAATGTGAACGTGCTGGATCCACTGTCGGCCACCCAATTGACTAATGCCTGTACCTGCTCAGGCCTTACCATCCTTAGAACGGCATTGGGCCCCACCAAATATCGCTGTAAATTATGGCGGCTACTGGGACCTGAGGTAGTTGGTACACTAGGACGTGTGGCTGTGGCAGAATGGCCACGTCCTCTCCCAGCACCAGAGGGTCCACTAACACCACCACGACCATGTCCGCGTTCGCGTCCCTTACTAGATGTTTTCCTCATTGTTACCGTTCACCACAATAAGAAAAATATTATTTGGCCCAATGTATTGAATTCAAATTCAGGCCTTATTTTACAGACACCTAACACTATCTGGCTATCTATTTAGGTACCGTATTACACTAATACAGGCACAACAGTAACGACAGATTTAGCTGAATATGAATTTGAGGCCTAGTATTTAGGCGCTGGGTGACAGGTATAGGTTTACTGACAGAATTAGACTTGGAAATGCACAGTAGCGTGTGTGTGAAGTTATTCAGAATGACCCTATGTGCACCTTGAATCTTATATACCCTTTTAAGGATAGATTTAAAGTAGCTCTGATACAGCAGAAACCACTAAATTAGGAAATTGCTAAATTGGGAATTGTATTTCAACCCAGAACAAAAACTGTGCTTTGACGGACACTAAATAACTTGACCAGCCACAGCAGTAACGACAGATTTAGCTGAATATAAATTTGAGGCCTATTATTTAGGCGCTGGGTGACTGGTATAGGTTTACTGACAGAATTAGACTTGGAAATGCACAGTAGCGTGTGTGTGAAGTTATTCAGAATGACCCTATGTGCACCTTGAATCTTATATACCCTTTTAGGGATAGATTTAAAGTAGCTCTGATACAGCAGAAACCACTAAATTAGGAAATTGCTAAATTGGGAATTGTATTTCAACCCAGAACAAAAACTGTGCTTTGACGGACACTAAATAACTTGCCCAGCCACAGCAATATCCACAGATTTAGCTGGATATAAATTTGAGGCCTATTATTTAGGCGCTGGGTGACAGGTATACGTTTGCTGACAGAATTAGACTGGGATATGGCCAAAAAATAACCACACTATTGATGGTTAAATGCACTTGGTGTGACAGCTTGACCAACCACACTATTGAGGGTTAAATGCACTTGGTGACAGGCTCAGCTTGCCCCTGATGTAGTATATGGCCAAAAAATAACCACACTATTGATGGTTAAATGCACTTGGTGTGACAGCTTGACCCTGATGTAGGATTTAGCCAAAAAACAACCACACCATTGAGAGTTAAATGCACTTGGTGACAGCTTGCCCCTGATGTAGTATATGGCCAAAAATTAACCACACTATTAATGGTTAAATGCACTTTGTGTGACAGCTTGACCCTGTTGTAAGATTTAGCCCAAAAACAACCACACCTTTGAGGGTTAAATGCACTTGGTGACAGCTTGCCCCTGATGTAGTATATGGCCAAAAAATAACCACACTATTGCTGGTTAAATGCACTTGGTGTGACAGCTTGACCCTGATGTAGGATTTAGCCAAAAAACAACCACACCATTGAGGGTTAAATGCACTTGGTGACAGCTTGCCCCTGATGTAGTATATGGCCAAAAAATAACCAGACTATTGATGGTTAAATGCACTTGGTGTGACAGCTTGACCCTGATAGTAGGATTTAGCCAAAAAACAACCACACTATTGAGGGTTAAATGCACTTGGTGGCAGCTTGTGCTGGCGCACCACAAGACACAAAATGGCCGCCGATCACCCCAGAAAAAAGTGACTGAAAAACGCTCTGGGCAGCCTAAAAACAGTGAGCAATTCAATAGCAGCAGTTCAATTATCCACAGCTGCAGATCGATCTCTGAATGAAGTCTTTTGGAGGAGTTAATCAGCCTAATCTTGCCCTAACGTTGCAGCTGCAACCTCTCCCTATACTGATCAGAGCAGAGTGACGGGCGGCGCTATGTGACTCCAGCTTAAATAGAGGCTGGATCACATGCTGCACTGGCCAATCACAGCCATGCCAATAGTAGGCATGGCTGTGACGGCCTCTTGTGGCAAGTAGTATGACGCTTGTTGATTGGCTGCTTTGCAGCCTTTCAAAAAGCGCCAAGAAAGCGACGAACACCGAACCCGAACCCGGACTTTTACGAAAATGTCCGGGTTCGGGTCCGTGTCACGGACACCCCAAAACTATACAGTTCGAGTTCGCTCATCCCTAGTTGTGACTTGTTAAGGTTATTTTTAATTTTTAGTTCTAATGAAAGGTTTTGTTGCATGGATGCTTTGTTCAGAATAGATGTATCCTTCTGTACCTTTCCTCTTAGCTGGACGTGTCATATGTGAATTTTATATAGATAAGACGTGGCACTCGTGTCTATTTAGCCCGTGGTGCTTGTTGTGCTGGCTTCCCAGCCAGAATCATACATTAAAGAGAAAAACAACAGCACTTAATATAAGAACTTTTGTTCCGGTTGTTTATTTTTGTGGCAACTTCACCAATTTGTGACGTTTCGGTCGTAGGACCTTTATAAAACACTGTGACAATAAGAAAATATTCCATAAGTATACATAACAGTGGCAACATCAAATTTAATATATGTCCATGTCACCTATTATCGTCAGGTAATGCTGACACCTTACATACTAAGTAATAATCAAATACAGTTACAGAAAACATCAGAAAAAATAGGGAAAAAATTGAAAAAATGTACGATACAAAGACTTCATGTACATAGCTCTAGCTCTATATATACTCTGTTGTCTTCCACTTATTATTGGAAAACAAGAACAAATTAAATTGTAGCGGTCAAGTGAAACTCCATATCTGTTGAATAGACATTCAGGATAATTATTTTAAATTTCATGAGATAGATATTTATTTAATACTGATATACATAGAGGAGTGTATCATCTACAATCTGCAATCCTTTGATACAAGCAGCAGCCAGTACAGTCTGGGAGCGACCTAAGCCCCAGAGCAACATTAAAAAAGTTGAAACATTCAGATGCATATGTGGCTATTAGGATAGAACCGGGTGCCCCCATAAGGACAAAACAACACTTACCAAGTTGCTGTGGAGAAAAAATGTGTAAAGAATAGAGCTGATGGTGTATCCACACCCATATAGACGCTGAAGCTGAGAGGTGCATGTGGCTAGATATAGCCGGCCCGTAAGGAAGTAGCCGAAAACCGGAAGTACCTATGCGTTCCAAGCTGGAACGCATACCACCTTTCATATGTCCTCAAACTACTGTTACTGCTGCGCATGCCCAGGGGGTAATATGTATATCTTTATGTGAACTAGGAATGACAGGAATGTGGAGGACATATCTGCATGTAGTTAGATCACCACAGGGAACGCAGCCGGAAGTGCGTTCCAGCCGCGACCAGAAGTAGCCGACGCGTTCCAGCTTGGAACGCACCGGATCCGATCCTCCTATTCAAACTGACCAAAGTTGATACTATATAGTAAGTGGGCTGGTCATCTCAATCTAGGGACAATGTTGAGCAGATTACTATAGGGAAGATATGTTAATCTAGAAATTAAAATGAGCCAATCATCAACCATAAGTGAGAGATGACAAAATAAACCGAGGGAGAAAATTAGGAGGAAAAAAAGAAGAAAAAATGGAAAAAAGAAAAAAGAAGAAGAAAGAGAGAAGAAAAGTGGCTTATTGGATACATAGACTACAAAGCCTAGAACCTAAGGGGCTCAACAGGGATTACGAACTCTCCTCGTTTATTTGAATGAATGTGACGTCATTGATATAAGTGTCAAACAGTGGATACGATTACTAACTACCAATATTTGTTTATCTCTTTCAGATGCACTAAGAACCGGACCCCCACCATGTTTGGCGTCCTTTTCTGTATCCTTTTTAGGTGTTGGTCTCTTTTCTTTCCTTGATCCCTATTGTTCTTTTCTCCACTTTTCTTCTCTCTTTCTTCTTCTTTTTTCTTTTTTCCATTTTTTCTTCTTTTTTTCCTCCTAATTTTCTCCCTCGGTTTATTTTGTCATCTCTCACTTATGGTTGATGATTGGCTCATTTTAATTTCTAGATTAACATATCTTCCCTATAGTAATCTGCTCAACATTGTCCCTAGATTGAGATGACCAGCC
The DNA here is from genome assembly GCF_014858855.1 of Bufo gargarizans. NCBI lineage: Eukaryota > Metazoa > Chordata > Amphibia > Anura > Bufonidae > Bufo > Bufo gargarizans. The sequence continues at coordinate 44,003,117 of NC_058080.1, forward strand.
CATTTACTATAGAGTATCAACTTTGGTCAGTTTGAATAGGAGGATCGGATCCGGTGCGTTCCAAGCTGGAACGCATCGGCTACTTCTGGTCGTGGCTGGAACGCACTTCCGGCTGCGTTCCCTGTGATGATCTAACTATATACAGATATGTCCTCCACACTCCTGTCATTCCTAGTTCACATAAAGATATACATATTACCCCCTGGGCATGCGCAGCAGTAACAGTGGTTTGAGGACATATGAAAGGTGGTATGCGTTCCAGCTTGGAACGCATAGGTACTTCCGGTTTTCGGCTACTTCCTTCCGGGCCGGCTATATCTAGCCACATGCACCTCTCAGCTTCAGCGTCTATATGGGTGTGGATACACCATCAGCTCTATTCTTTACACGTTTTTTCTCCACGGCAACTTGGTAAGTGTTGTTTTGTCCTTATGGGGGCACCCGGTTCTATCCTAATAGCCACATATGCATCTGAATGTTTCTACTTTTTTAATGTTGCTCTGGGGCTTAGGTCGCTCCCAGACTGTACTGGCTGCTGCTTGTATCAAAGGATTGCAGATTGTAGATGATACACTCCTCTATGTATATCAGTATTAAAATAAACAACCAGAACAAAAGTTCTTGTATTGAGTGCTGTTGTTTTTCTCTTCAACGTGTCATATGTGTGTCACATGATTTTCAAAACAACACAATTTTGTGATATTATGTCACAAGATGCCTATATATGTGTTTATATGTGCCATGAGGTTTAACACTGACAAATGTAAAGTTATGCACATGGGAAGGAATAATGCAAGTCACCCGTACTTATTAAATGGTAAAACACTCGGTAACACTGACATGGAAAAGGATCTAGGAATTTTAATAAACAGCAAACTAAGCTGCAAAAAACAGTGTCAGGCAGCTGCTGCCAAGGCCAATAAGATAATGGGTTGCATCAAAAGGGGCATAGATGCCCGTGTTGAGAACATAGACCTACCACTTTACAAATCATTAGTCAGACCACACATGGAGTACTGTGTACAGTTCTGGGCTCCAGTGAACAAAGCAGACATAGCAGAGCTGGAGAGGGTCCAGAGGAGGGCAACTAAAGTAATAACTGGAATGGGGCAACTACAGTACCCTGAAAGATTATCAAAATTAGGGTTATTCACTTTAGAAAAAAGACGACTGAGAGGAGATCTAATTACTATGTATAAATATATCAGGGGTCAGTACAGAGATCTATCCCATCAGCTATTCATTCCCAGGACGGTGACTGTGATGAGGGGACATCCTCTGCGTCTGGAGGAAAGAAGGTTTGTACACAAACAGAAGAGGATTCTTTACGGTAAGAGCAGTGAGACTATGGAACTCTCTGCCTGAGGAGGTGGTGATGGTGAGTACAATAAAGGAATTCAAGAGGGGCCTGGATGTATTTCTGGAGCGTAATAATATTACAGGCTATAGCTACTAGAGAGAGATCGTTGATCCAGGGATTTATTCTGATTGCCTGATTGGAGTCGGGAAGGAATTTTTATTCCCCTAAAGTGAGGAAAATTGGCTTCTACCTCACAGGTTTTTTTTTGCCTTCCTCTGGATCAACTTGCAGGATGACAGGCCGAACTGGATGGACAAATGTCTTTTTTCGGCCTTATGTACTATGTTACTATGTTACTCAGTGGCTGTGATGTGAATTGCAGCCTGTCATTGGTTTGACTAGCATGAAACAATATTGTATTGAATATTATCCAAATTATAGCTAAAGTAAGGGTGGACACATCTGTATTTTAACATATTATAGCAAAATAAAGAAGACTAAGTCCTCCACAATCAGATTCATCCTTCGTTTTTACATGGATTTCTATGTGTATTTCCATCACCCCTTTCACATACTATGTACAATTTTGTTGTGATTTTAGTTTGCACAGTTGGAAAAAATCTGTGAAAATAGGTAGCACTCCGTGGGTACTTAATGAAAAAAGTAGCCATTTAGCCATGCATGGCTAATCCTTGTGGTGTTCTGTGGCACACAAAGCTGCACATCTTTGGCCAAAATCAGTCTTGGAGATCTGCTACGAATCCTCTATATGTCAATCCAACTCATGTGAGCATACCCTAACTTCTCTAGGATGTCTAATCTGATCTTATCTGTGTTCTAAAGCAAAAACATTCATTAAATGACAAGTTTCTAAAGCTGCTAAAAACCATTCGGAACTTGTCGCATCAATTATTTCATTATTTCTAAATTGTGTTTTATCTCATACGTTTCATATATTTCATAAAAGCAAAAGAAAAACTCCAATTACTGCCTCGAACAGGAAAACAATGTTCCCAGACATCTCATATTCTTGTTTTCAGAAAGGTTGTGACTTGTCAAGGTTATTTTTAATTATTAGTTCTAATAAAGGGTTTTGTTGGATGGATGTTTGGTACAGAATAGATGTATCCTTCTGTACCTTTCCTCTTGGCTGGACGTGTCATATGTGTTTCACATGATTTCCAAAACAACACAATTTTGTGATATTATGTCATAAGATGTCTATCTATGTGTTTGTATGTGCCACCCAGTTGCTGTGATGTGAATTGCAGCCTGTCATTGGTTTGACTAGCATGACACAATATCGTATTGAATTAGTTATGTAAAAATTGGAGTCCTTAGCCAAAATAGAGCTAAAGTAAGGGTGGACACATCTGTATTTTAACATATTATAGCAAAATAAAGAAGACTAAGCCCTCCACAATCAGATTCAGCCTTCGTTTTTCTCTGTGGATTTTGTAAATGGGATTTACACCACCCCATTCACATAATATGGAAAATTTTGTTGCAGATTTTAGTTTGCACAGTTGGAACAATTCTGTGAAAAAAAGAAGCACTTCATGAGTTCTTCATGAAAAAAGTAGCCGATTAGCCACGCATGGCTAATCCCTGTGGTGTTCTGTGGCACACAAAGCCGCACATCTTTGGCCAAAATCAGTTTTGGAGATCTGCTACAGATCCTCTATATGTCAATCCAACTCATGTGAGCATACCCTAACTTCAATAGAATTAATTTTTTTCACTTTAGGCTTGTTGAGAAAACATGAATTTCAGTTTAATAACTAGAGTGACCAGGCCCTTTTTTACAAATCGGCACTCCACAACTTTAGCGGTTTATTGCTCGGTCATGCAACTTACCACCCAAATGAATTTTATCTCCTTTTCTTCTCACTAATAGAGCTTTCATTTGGTGGTATTTCATTGCTGCTGACATTTTTACTTTTTTTGTTATTAATCGAAATTTAACGATTTTTTTGCAAAAAAATGACATTTTTCACTTTCAGTTGTAAAGTTTTGCAAAAAAAACGACATCCATATATACATTTTTCACTAAATTTATTGTTCTACATGTCTTTGATAAAAAAAATAATGTTTGGGTAAAAAAAAAAATGGTTTGGGTAAAAGTTAGAGCGTTTACAAACTATGGTACAAAAATGTGAATTTCCGCTTTTTGTAGCAGCTCTGACTTTCTGAGCACCTGTCAGGTTTCCTGAGGTTCTACAATGCCCAGACAGTAGAAAACCCCCACAAATGACCCCATTTCGGAAAGTAGACACCCTAAGGTATTCACTGATGGGCATAGTGAGTTCATAGAACTTTTTATTTTTTGTCACAAGTTAGCAGAAAATGATGATTTTTTTTTTTCTTACAAAGTCTCATATTCCACTAACTTGTGACAAAAAATAAAAACTTCCATGAACTCACTATGCCCATCACAAAATACCTTGGGGTGTCTTCTTTCCAAAATGGGGTCACTTGTGGGGTAGTTATACTGCCCTGGCATTTTAGGGGCCCAGATGCATGAGAAGAAGTTTGAAATCAAAATCTGTAAAAAATGACCGGTGAAATCCGAAAGGTGCTCTTTGGAATGTGTGCCCCTTTGCCCACCTAGGCTGCAAAAAAGTGTCACACATGTGGTATCGCCGTACTCAGGAGAAGTTGGGGAATGTGTTTTGGGATGTCACTTTACATATACCCATGCTGGGTGAGAGAAATATCTTGGCAAAAGACAACATTTCCCATTTTTTTATACAAAGTTGGCATTTGACCAAGATATTTATCTCACCCAGCATGGGTATATGTAAAATGACACCCCAAAACACATTGCCCAACTTCTCCTGAGTACGGCGATACCAGATGTGTGACACTTCTTTGCAGCCTAGGTGGGCAAAGGGGCACACATTCCAAAGAGCACCTTTCGGATTTCACTGGTAATTTTTTACAGATTTTGATTGCAAACTACTTCTCACGCATATGGGCCCCTAAAATGCCAGGGCAGTATAACTACCACACAAGTGACCCCATTTTGGAAAGAAGACACCCCAAGGTATTCAATGAGGGGAATGGCGAGTTCATCGAATTTTTTTTTTTTGGCATAAGTTAGCGGAAATTGATTTATTTTTATTTTTTTCTCACAAAGTCTCAATTTCTGCTAACTTGGGTCAAAAATTTAAAACTTTCATGGGCTCAATATGCCCCTCAGCGAATACCTTGGGGTGTCTTCTTTCCAAAATGGGGTCATTTGTGGGGTGTTTGTACTGCCCTGGCATTTGAGGGTCTCCGCAATCATTACATGTATGGCCAGCATTAGGAGTTTCTGCTAGTTTCTGCTATTCTCCTTATATTGAGCATACAGGTAATGAGATTTTTTTTCCGTTCAGCCTCTGGGCTGAAAGAAAAAAATGAACGGCACAGATTTCTTCATTTGCATCAATCTATGTGGATGAAAAAATCTCTTCCAAAAAAAAAAAAAGGAGGAGAAAGGCGTCTGCCAGGACATAGGAGCTCCTCCCAACATCCATACCCACTTAGCTCGTATGCCCTGGCAAACCCTATTTCTCTATTCACATCAATCGATGTGGATGAATAAATCATTGCCGGGATTTTTTTATATATACAAAGTGTTTGCCAAAGTATATGAACACTGCCTCCTCCTCAGCTCATATGCCTCGGCAAACGTATCTTTTACTGCAGAGGAGAAATCTCGTCTTGCAGCACCGCATACACTGACTTTTGTGTAATCTGACAGCAGCGCAATGCTTCTGTCAGAATGCACATCAGTGCTGCAGCTGCTTGATCGCTTGGTCCACCTAGAAGGTAAAAAAAACAAAAAAAAATAATAAAAAAAACAGGCCGCAACGCAATAAATTTATTAACATTAACTTTAGAGAACATTAACTTTTATAAACTTTTGAAACAGAACAATAACTTTTTTGCTTACCGGTGATTTTTTTTTTTTTTTTTTTTTACCTTATTGGACAAACCTCTCCTTCCCCATGGGAATGTGGCGAAGTACATTATGCACTTTGTCCCAGGTGAAAGGAGAAGTTTGTGGCAGCTCTGTGTGAAAGGGCCCTAAGACCCCTGTGTGCCTGTCCTGTGTACGCAATCCCTATGCTAATAGTGTACCTGAGTGTGGAACTTGCGGAAACACTCCCCTATGCATAGGGCAGGCTGGTCAGGACAGTCAGGACAAAAAGGTGGTGTCACGCCTTATTCCACCCCTGCTACAGACACAACATCTTTTTCTTGGGGAACGTTGAGTTGGGGTACCAGGATAGACAGACGGGAAGTGTCTGCCATGTAGCCGGCTCACTACATCAGGGCCTTGGGGCACGGACCCTCCTGGATACAGGATTTCCGAAATGATCTCTTCCTGGAATTTTAAGAAGGATCCTGTTCTCCCAGCCTTACTGTAGAGAACAAACTATTGTACATCGCCAATTGGATCAAATAAACAGACACCTTCTTATACCAGCGTCTGGTTCTGCGGGAAACTAAATAGGGAGCCAACATCTGGTCATTGAAGTCCACCCCTCCCATGTGAAGGTTATAGTCGTGGACAGAGAGGGGTTTCACAATGACTCCAGTTGCCCTTTCAATTTGTACAGTCGTGTCTGCGTGAATAGTGGACAGAAGGTAAACGTCCCTCTTGTCCCTCCACTTCACCGCGAGCAGTTCTTGGTCACACAAGGCAGCCCTCTCCCCCCGTGCAAGTCGGGTACTAACGAGCCGTTGGGGGAAGCCCCGGCGACTAGGTCGAGCGGTGCCACAGCATTCAATTCCGACTATATGTAAGTGCCGAAAGATGGCCACGCTTGAGTAAAAATTGTCCACGTCTAAGTGGTACCCCTTGTGGAATAAGGGTGACACCAAGTCCCAGACAATCTTGCCACTGCTCCCCAGGTAGTCAGGACATCCGACCGGCTCCAGTTTTGAGTCTTTTCCCTCATAGACCCTAAAACGATATGTATAGCCTGTGGCCCTTTCACAGAGCTAATACAGTTTGACCCCATACCGGGCGCGCTTGCTGGGGATGTACTGTTTTATGCCAAGGCGCCCGGTAAAATGTACTAGGGACTCGTCTATCCAGATGTTTTGATTAGGGGTATACGCATCTGCAAATCTGGATGACAAATGGTCTATGAGGGGCCGAATTTTGTGGAGCCGGTCATAAGCAGGGTGGCCTCTTGGATGACAGGTGCTATTGTCAGCGAAATGCATAAAGCACATGATGACCTCAAAACGTGCCCTGGACATTGCAGCAGAGAACATGGGCATGTAATGTATTGGGTCTTTAGACCAATATGACCGCAATAAATATTTTTTAGTTAGACCGATGCTGAGGATAAGGCCCCAAAAAATGTTAAACTCTGAAATGGTGACTGGTTTCCACCGGAAAGGCTGGGCATAGAAGCTTTCCGGATTGGCGGTAATAAACTGTGTGGCGTAGCGGTTGGTTTCAGCCACAACTAGGTCATAGAGATCCGCGGTGAAGAACAACTCAAAAAACTGAAGGGCCGATCCTAAATGAGCCGTCTCCACGCGAACTCCAGACTGGGCGGTGAAAGGGGGCAATACGGGTGCGGCGGAATCAGGGGATTGCCAATTAGGATTTGCCAGCACCTCTGGGAGACTAAGGGTTCTACGGGCCTGTGAACGCGGTGGCTGCGACGGGGGAGTTATTGCACGTGCCAGCTGGAACTGCCCTTCTGGTGCTCGCCACTTCACCAGGGAATACGGCAGTGCTGGTAGAAGGTCCAGGGTGTGCTGCGCTGCTGGTGTATGCCGCACCATAAGCAAGATCAGCGCTAGCACCACTCTGCTGCAAATGAGGATCATCATGCGGGGTTTGCAGAACTCTGACATGGGATCGGGTACGCCTGACCGTAGCAGGGACCTCTACCTCGTCATCTTTGCTAGCGGTTAGAGTGCCACTGCTGTCTACAGGTTCATATTCTGAACCACTGGATTCAGCGGATAAGGCGTCCCCATCGCTTTCATCCATCACGGTCAGAATCCTGTAGGCCTCCTCAGCGGAATACCCCTTGTTTGACATTTAGGGTTCACTAAATTTAGGGGGTATTCCTCTGAGACTACCCAGGAAAAAGAGCAAACCTACCTAGTAAAAAGGAGTGCTTGCGAAGTAAAGCTGCGATCGCTAATAAAGATCCAAAAAGCTCAAAAGTGATCTTTTATAGCGGCGCAGCGATTTTACGGTGTTTTTGCAGTGATCAGAAAAAAAAAATTCTGTCACTGCGGTGGGGCGGACTGAACGCAAGTGTGCGCACAAGATCAGGCCTGATCGGGCGAACACTGCGTTTTTTGTAGAACCTAAGGTGACCCTAATGTACTTATATAGATCTGATTGCGATCAGTATTGATCACTTACAGATACTATATAGTACTAGTGCTGATTAGCGACCTGCGGTGCGGTGGGCTGGGCGCTAAACTACCTAGCAAGTAGCTAACTACCTGGCAGGGATGAGGGACCCTTACAGGGGGGGGGGGGTGATCAATGACAGGGGGGTGGATAAGGGGGTGATCAGGGTGATCAGGGAGTCTAATATAGGTGATCAGGTGCTAAATAAGGGGTTAATAAATGACAGGGTAATATCTAATGTGTAGTGTCGTGATTTGGTGCTACTTACAGAGCTGCCTGTGTCCTCTGGTGGTAGATCCAAGCAAAAGGGACCACCAGAGGACCAGGCAGCAGTTATATCAGACGCTATTTTCAAAATAGCGTCTGACATAACCATTTCATTGGTCGATTCAAAAATCCACAGCCTGCCAGCCAATGATCGCGGCCGGCAGGCTGCAGATGAACTTGTGAAATACGCGATCCTGTGAACGCGCGCTCCTGTGAGCGCACGTTCACAGGAAATCTCGGCTCACGCGAGATGACGCCAATCGGCGTTAGTGTGACCTGGGAGCGCCGCAGCACTGACGCCTTTCGGCGTTAGTGTGATGGGAGGAGGTTAAATGTGTGTTTACACTTTACAATTAGAGATGATCGAATTTCTCCAAAATTCTATTTGGTGTCACGGAAGGTGTACAGGAAACAAGACAATACAAAATGAATATATGACTCACTGGATCCAAAACTAAGGAACAAAAAGGGAGACCCCTGCATAAGACCTGGCACTCTCCCTGACTGCTCAGCCTATGCGAACATCCCAATGGTAGATGATCGCATATCCTTGTACCTCGACTGTATAATACCTGAAGACCCTATAATAGTGAGGGGACACGACCACCGGCTCCCTACACTAGACACGGAGGGAGTCAGGGTCACCTGGGATCCAGCAAACATAAGATCACAAATGAATGTACAACACTTAGCTTGTAGAAGACTGGGAAATAGGATCAGCATGCACACACACTCCAGGAAGTTGTATAAACCGCACACTAATGCATTATGGGGAGGAATTTAAAGGGATGCAATCAGTCCAACTACAAGACAACTGAGAGAGGCTAACGAGATGAGGAACTGAAAACCAAAACAAAGAAAGCTCAAGGAGGAGGTTCTGAAAGGCATCTGTCAGAGCTTCTTAGATGTCTGGTTGTGACATTTAGTCGGTTCGCCAAATTTTCTGAAAAGATTTGATTCGATCCAAATTTATTTGTGGCGAATTATGTTGAAAAAAACTGTTATTTCCTGGCTGCAGAGAGCCTGTATAGTGGTGTGGAACACTGTGCCTTGCAGAAACACGCATAGTGAGTCTGCTGTGGCAGTGAAACAGTACTGTGAGTCAGTATGACACTAAGATAACAGGCGTCGCTATTATAATCACTGCACACTTCACTTATTTGGGAAGTTATGGGCCCAAAACTGATCAAATAACTCAAGTGTAAACTCAGCCTTACAGTTCAATGTAAGCGCCAGGTATAAAGAACCGTGCAGAGGCCGAAGATCCGACTATAGCGTGAAAGAGCTTCTTTTAAACCATTGTCAGCTGATTCCACATATATTTCTACAGAATCTGTTCTATTAAACACTTATACAAATAGAGCCACCCATTACAGAGTGGAGAGAGTGTCATCAGTAAGTTAGTGCTGACGTCACTGATTATTTTGCCCTTCCTCTGATATGTCAGAACAATAACCCACCAAAAATGGATCCTGTCTGTGGAGCATTCGCCTTCACTCGGCATTTAGTCAGTAATCCATCAGTATTGCTAAAGCCCCCCAAAAAACAGGAGTGGATCCAAAACAAAGATGACACATGAATGGAATCTTTGCATGTCTTCTGTGTTTTGTACCCACTCCTGACTTTGTTTACATAATCATAAGCCAATTCTGATGCAAAATAGGGACCATATCATACAGGCCTTACAGCTTCTACATAGACAGGATCCGTTGTGCGTCTCATTTTTCCTTCCTTCTGACAGAACAAAAGAAGGGTCAAATAAATGATGATGTCAACCAGGCCAAAAAGGCAAAATAGTGGCCCAGTTATGGAGTGGGAAGAGTAGGAACAGCATGAGAAGTCTACAGAGTGGCCCAATGACAGATTATTGAGATGGCAGCAGCATAAGGAGACCACAAAGTGGCCCAATGTGTGTTGAGGTAGCAGCAACATGAGGAGACCACAGAGTGGTCAGGTGGCAGCAGCATGGGAAGACCACATACTGGTCAGGTGGCAGAAGCATGAGGAGACCACAGAGTGGCCCAGTGACAGAATGTTGATTTGGCAGCAGCATGAGGAGACCACAGAGAGGCCCAGTGACAGAATGTTGAGATAGCAGCAGCATGAGGAGACCACAAAGTGGTGATCTGGCAGCAGCATGAAGAGACCACAGAGTGGTGAGGTGGAAGCAGCATGAGGAGACCACAGAGTGGACCAGTGACAAACTGGGTAGGTGGGGGAAAATTCCAGTACCAGCTGAAGATGGTGGATGATAGTAGAAGCACCTGGCAGCAGGTGTGACATAAGGTGGGTGGCAGCATCAGAATAGTAGCTGAAGCAGGTAGCCAGAAGAAACAGGTCAAGTTTAGGTGTGGCACCATGGATAATCTAGTTTAATACATCAGGCACTGGTGTTTGAAAATACTGGCTGATCCACGCCTGATTCATCTTCACAAAGGTTAGTTTCTCCACATTTTGAGTGGACAGGTGAGTTTTCCTTGGGGTAACAATGGCCCCCGCCGTACTAAAAACGCACTCTGATGCCACACTGCTGGCCTGGCAGGAAAGCTTGTCCAGGGCAAACTCGTCCACAAAATCGAGTTTGGCTGCCCATAAGTCCAGGGGATCTTCAATGTGGGGTGGCAGGGTACACTCCAAGTATGCCACAACCTGCTGGTTCAGGTTCTGCTATTTATCTAGCTGCTGCTGCTCATGGTGAGTAGTTTCTTCAGTAGGCGGGTGAAGAAAACTGCAAATCAGCGACTCTAGACTTAAGTTGCTGCTGATGGAGCTGGTACTACTTCTGCCAAGCAGCCATGTTAGTGAAACATGAGCACAGAGGGCCTCCCCGGTCATATCTGTGTGAGGATGGGCGATTGTGCACATAGGCATCGGCCAACTGACTGCATAGAATGTCTAGATTGTAGTTCAGTTTGTCCTCCCTCTCAGTGGGTGTAAATAAGGCCACCATTTTGGACTAGTAACGAGGGTCTAACATGGTGAAGAGCCAGTAGTCATCCCTCTGCTGAATGGTGACAATTCGGCCTTCACTACGCAAGCAAGTGAACATGCACCAGGCCATTTGCGCAAGTGACTCGGAGGGATATCCTGCCTCCATCTCCACTGCATGCTGCCACGGTGTGTATGCGTCATCTACATCGTCTTGCTTATCGCCCAGTAGCTCCTCCGGCTGCTCCTGCTCCTCCTGTTCCTCTCCTCCTGTCATCTGTGTAGAAAAACCACCCATTTATCTATGCATTGCTTGTGCTCAAATGTCCTCCTCCTCCTCTAGTTCAGCTCCCACAGGGCTCATGTGGCAGTAAGATATAGTCGCCACATCTCCTGTCCCCTGACCAGCCAGATTTAGCAAAATCTGTTCCAGGACATGAATCAGTGGAATCACATTGTTCATCCCATAGTCCTGGCGACTGACAAATAAAGTGGCCTCCTCAAAGGGCCCAAGCAAACGGCAGGAGTCCTCATGAGCTGCCACTGGCTGACATCGAAGTTACACAGGGGAGTACCTCTGTCCACCTGTATCATTGCTATGGCCTTTATCTGTTTATAAAATCGGTCAAACATATGGAGGGTGGAATTCCAACAGGTGGAAACGTTGCATATCAGCCTCTGTTGAGAGATGCTATTTTGCCAATGCAGTTCAAGGAGGGTGTGATTTGTGGTATACGAGTGGCTGAAGTGCATGCAAAGTTTCCTGGCCATTTTCAGGATGTCTTGCAGATGGGGTGAAGACATCAGGAACCGCTTTACAACCAGATTTAACAAGTGTGTCATACAGGGTGCATGGCTCAGCTGCTCTAACACCATGTTCTTCCCATTGTTGGTCACCATGGTTCCGATTTTCTGTTGTTGAGGAGAAAGCCAGGATTTGATTTCTTGATAAAAGACGAGGAGCAAATCCTCACCTGTGTGACTCAATTCGCCCAGGCAAACTAGCTGCAGAACAGTGTGACACCGCTATGCCCTGCACATGTGGTATGCTGAGCGAGCACTGTGAATTGTCCCTGCAGTGGAGGCTGAGGACACGGTGGAGGATGAGGAAGCAGAGACGGACATTGTTGAATGACTAACGGCATGAGAACTTGGAGGTGGAAGCGGCATCACCTGGTCAAGTTGCTGGTGTGGCTGGGCAGGAACTACATTCCTTGACCGTAGTTACAACTACACATGTCAGTGGCAGACAGGCTCAAGGACTGGCCCATCTTCTATTCTACATATGTATGCAGGGCTGTACTGCCTTTTTGGGAATGAAATGATGGCTTGGGACTCTCCACCTCGGCTAGGCACAAGCCATCAGTTCTATGAAAGGTGCAGTGTCCACCACTTGGAAAGGGAGAGACTGCAGCACCAGCAACCTGACCAGGAGCACATTCAGCTTCTGCGCCGTTGGATGAGTGCACGCATACTGTTGTCTCTTGGCAATCGCTTTCGTGATTGATAGAGATGATCGAATCGAAGCTGACGAAGTGGAATTTGATCCGAAATGCAGGATAAATTCGATTTGCAATGAATGCAAATTTCCTTGTGCTTTGTGGTAACGAATTGCAATTTTTCCTAAAATGGCGGCTACAATTGCTACACATGTGAGGACATGGGGCAAGGAACTCTGGGAAGGTGGGCTGACCCATAATGCCACAAATGCAGCCAATCAGCAGCCAGCCCTGTGATGTCACAGCCCTATAAATACGGCGGCCATCTTAGAGTCAGACATTTTCAAGCGTTCAGAGTGCAGGGACAGAAGGGAGAAGGCGCTAGGGACAGCATATGAAAAAACCTCATTGTGAAAAAAGAAAAAGAAAAATGTATTTATAAGTGCAGGGAAAGGATAGGGAGGAAACATTTCACAGCATTTTAGTGCAGGGAGAGACGTCAGAAGGCACTAGGGACAGTGCTAGAAAAGCGATTTACAAATGCAGGGAAAGATTATTTGGGTATCCAAATAGCTATTATACAGCTGTGTCATTCCAGCTATATGTTCTTGGTGTGCAAGTGCTATGTTGAAAAGCCTTTAGAGACTTTTCAAACAAGAAAAATACAAACCGGATTCCAAAAAAGTTGGGACACTATACAAATTGTGAATAAAAACTGAATGCAATGATGTGGAGGTGCCAACTTCTAATATTTTATTCAGAATAGAACATAAATCATGGAACACAAGTTTAAACTGAGACAATGTACCATTTTAAGGGAAAAATATGTTGAATCAGAATTTAATGGTGTCAACAAATCCCCAAAAAGTTGGAACAAGGCCATTTTCACCACTGTGTGGCATCTCCCCTTCCTCTTACAACACTCAACAGATGTCTGGGGACCGAGGAGACCAGTTTCTCAAGTTTAGAAATAGTAATGCTCTCCCATTCTTGTCTAATACAGGCCTCTAACTGTTCAATCGTCTTGGGCCTTCTTTGTTGCACCTTCCTCTTTATGATGCGCCAAATGTTCTCTATAGGTGAAAGATCTGGACTGCAGACTGGCCATTTCAGTACCCGGATCCTTCTCCTACGCAGCCATGATGTTGTGATTGATGCAGAATGTGGTCTGGCATTATCTTCTTGAAAAATGCAGGGTCTTCCCTGAAAGAGATGACGTCCTTGGAGCTGGCTTTGGTGTGCTCGGTCCCTTGCTGCGGTGGGCAGTAGCAGGCGTACTGTCTAGAGGACGGTCGCTCCGCTTTTGCACCCTGCTCCCTCTTCTGCTGTGCTGGTGGCTTTGTGCGACCACCGCCTCTTCTTCTCAACTACACAGGTTACTCGCATGACCTTGCTTCCATGTGGGGTCGAGGACCTCATCGTCCTCCACATCATCTTCCACCCAGTCTTCACCCCTGCCCTCCTTGTCGGTCTGCACACTTTTGAAAGCCACAGCAGTTGGCACCTGTGTTTTGTCATCATCCGAGATGTGCTGCGATGGTCCTCCCATGTATTCATCTTAAAACATAAGTGGTTGGGCATCAGTGCACTCAATCTCTTCCACTTCTGGTGCAGGGCTAGGTGGATGGCCCTGGGAAACCCTGCTAGCAGAGTCATCAAAAAGCAGAAGAGACTGCTGCACGACTTGGGGCTCAGACTGCTTGGCTGATTTGCAAGGGGGTCAGAGAAAGACTGATGGACATCGGCTGCAGGTGCCAACTCTATCAGCAACCCAATCTACTATCGCCTGTACTTGTTCTGGCCTCACCATTCGTAGAGCTGCATTTGGCCCGACCAAATACCGCTGAAGGTTCTGTCGCCTACTCACACCTGAGGAAGGTGTTTCACTTGTGTGTGTAGCTGGCACAGAGCGATCACGTCCTCTCCCTGCAACAGGAGCTCCACCTGCAGCACCACGAATGGGGCCACGTTCCTTATTTGACTCTCTCCTCATATTTCTTAAATTTAGGATCTTGCCCAAAATTGGTGTTTTTTCAATAACAGAATAGAACAACAGTATCTAACACGTGTATCTCACGCTAACAGATGTAGCGAAGGCCGCAAATTAAGCATTTTGCCCAAAAATTGTGTTTTTTTTAATACCAAAATGTGACAGCAGTATATAACGCTTGAATTTCACACGTACAGATGCAGACAAGGACGCAAATTAAGTATTTTTCCCAAAATGGGTACTTTTGAAAACCCAGAAAATTATAGCTGTAATTCTAGCTGAAATTGCACACTTGCTAACGCGGCAGAATCCCCAGATGGAGGGTAACGCCAAAAATTGGTGTTTTTTAAAACCCAGAAAATTATAGAAGTATTTCAAGCTTGTTTTTAACACTCACAGATGCAGCAAATGCTGCAATATTAAGTACTTTGCCCAAAAAGGGTGTTTTATTGATACCAGAATATGGCAGCAGTATATAACGCTTGAATTTCACACGTACAGATGCAGACAAGGCAGCAAATTAAGTATTTTGCCCAAAAAGGGTGTTTTTTTAATACCAGAATATGACAGCAGTATATAACGCTTGAATTTCACATGTACAGATGCAAACAAGGCTGCAAATTAAGTATTTTGCCCAAAACTGGTGTTTTTAAAACCCAGAAAATTATAGCTGTATTTCTAGCTTAAATTGCACACTGACTAATGCGGCAGAAGCCCCAGATAGAGGGTATTGCCAAAAATGGCTGTTTTTTAAATCCTAGAATATTATAGAAGTATTTCAAACTTGTTTTTAACAATCACAGATGCAGCAAATGCTGCGATATTAAGTACTTTGCCCAAAATGAGTGGTTTATTTTTACTAACAGAATATAACAGCAGTATATAACGCTTGAATTTTACAAGTACAGATGCAGCAAGGACTGTAAAATTGAGTATGTTGCCCAAAAAGGGTGTTTTTTTAAAACCCAGAAAATTGTTGCTGTATTTCTAGCTTAAATTGCACACTGACAAATGCTGCAAAGGCACCAGATGTAGGGTATTGCCAAAAAATAAGTGTTTTTTTAAACCCAGATTATTATTGCAGTATTTTAAGCTTGGATTTGAATGTCACAAAAGCACATATGCTGTGCTGGTGCACTGAGCTTCCATAAAATGGCTGCTGCCGCCCACCTAACTAACAGACGGAAAAAAAAAATTTCTCTCTGTCACTGGGCTCAAGGCAGGGTAAAAAGATTGTGCACTGCACCCACAAAACTAAATCTAGGTAGATCGCTGAGTTAACAAGCACTTCTGATTAAAGATTCTTTCCTATTCTTTCCCTCACAGCAGCAGCATCCTCTCCCTACAGTAGTAACAGCAGAGTGACGTGCAGCACTATGTGACTCCAGCTTATATAGATGCTGGGTCAGATGCTGCACTGGCCAATCACAGCCATGCCATTAGTAGGCCTGGCTGTGATGGCTTCTAAGGGCACAGAGTTAAACGCTTGTTGATCGGCTGCTCTGCGGCCTTTCAAAAAGCGCCAATAAATCTCCGAACACCGAACCCAAACCCAAACTTTTACTGAAATGTTCGGGTTTGGGTCCGTGGTCCAAAAATCCTAAAGTTCGGTATGAACTCGGACTTTACAGTTTGGGTTTTGCTTTACCCTAATGGCTACTCTTTCGAGTTCAGAAAGATTATACAACTGAGACTTTGGCAATCTAGCTCCGGGAATAAGGTTGACGTGGCAATCATGCTCCCGATGAGGAGGCAACTCCTGTTCTTAACGCTTAGAGAAAACATCAGAGAAATCCAAAAGGAAAGAAGGTAACATTTTAGTAGTTACAACAGAAAGCGACATGACGAGACAGTTGTCGAGGCAGTAATCACTCCAATAGAGAATCTGTCTCGCTTGCCAATCGATGGTAGGGTTATGTTTGGTTAACCATGGTAAACCTAGCACCAGAGGAGCAGGCAGACCCTCCAGCACAAAACATGAAATGGATTCAATATGAGAATCTCCCACCCATTATGCGAATGTCCTGCACCATTTGAGACAGACACTTTTGAGTGAGAGGGGCGAAATCAATCGCAAACACAGAAATATTTTTGTCTAATGCGCTAGTCAAACCATGCATACAGACAAACTGGCCATCCACTAGGTTAACCCCTGCCCACTGTCAACAAATACTTCCATTTCCACAGTGTTGGAGTCTCGCGCCACCTTGGCAGGCAGGAGAAATTGGGTACTACCGGTAAATGACAAAAGTACATTCTCAGTCCCCACCCACACTACCAAGAGTGAGAAGAGGACTAAACACATTAGTTTATTTTTTCTTTTCACCTTGATGTTTATTATAAGGGCATATGTTAACAAAATGTCCTCCTTTACCAGAGAAAAAGCAAAGTCTTTTCTTAACCCTAAAGTTTTTATCACCTGGTCCAGGAGTGACCTGCCCAAATTGCATTGGCTCATCAACAGACATGAGCTCGAGTGTCTCTTTACCCAGAGTGTCAGAAGAGGCCACTTCCCCATATGATAGTACGTCCCAAGCGAGAGAAACTTTTGATCTCTCCCTCAGGCGTCTATCAATACATACCGCTAGAGACATGGCCGTCTCCAATGATTCTGGATTTTCGTGAAATACAAAGGCGTCTTTCAGGTTCTCAGACAGCCTTGACAGAATTGACTACGGAGAGCTGGGTCAATCCACTCTGTATCAGTTGCCCACCTCCCAAATTCAGAACAATAGGACTCTGCGAACCGCTCTCCTTGTCGCAAACCACACAACTTAGATTCGGCCAGGGAAACCCGATCAGGGTCATCGCAAATAAGTCCCAGAGCTCTGAAAAACTCATCTACCGACCGGAGGGATCCGGTAGGCAAGGAGAAAGTCCAAGACTGAGCGTCACTTTTAAGTAATGAAATAATAATCCTGACTCTTTGACTCTCGTCCCCAGAAGAGTTAAAACGCAGTCTAAAATATAATTTGCACGATTCCCTAAACCTATCCGGGAGAGCGACCTTAGGTTCAGGGCAGGCTTGGTTCCCGCTGCCGGAACCCACTGCCAGTGGTCTCTGAAATTGTGCAACGGCCATACGGAGGTCAGCTACCTCCAAAGACAGCCTCTTCATACGATTGACCAGTGTATAAACAGTATCCATAGCTGCACTGAAAAACACTAAGAATACCGTTTGTTTGGGCGGTTGATAATGTCTTCCGGTAATGAGGAAGGGGAAAACACCAGATACACACAAAAGAAATAGACAGCAGTCTAGGCCTCAAAAGCTAAGGAAGAGGGATGATGACCTCCTAGTAATCCCTAGGCCTTTCCCTAACTCCTGTCAGTATGAGCAAATCCTGATGGTGGAAATACTCATACGCCATATACCTATGCCCTGCTAAAACCAACGAGCCCTAGGATAGGTAGCAGAAGACGAGACAGCTGGTTCCTTCCCAGATGAAGCAACCCATGTCTCCCTGAGACCTAGAACCAAAAAACACCAGAGAACAACAAACAGAACTGGCAACTTGTACTTAGCTTTGAGATGTATGAAGAAGCAGGAGATCCAAGACAAACAAGCTCTTGCAACTCCAAGAGGAAATATCAACCGCATGGTCAGCAGTGTGAGGCGGACCTAAATAGAGCCTCATCACTGATAACAATCAGAACCGTATAAGAGGTGAGATCCTGCCAAACAACAACATACAAAGAGGAAAACATAGAGACCTGTCAGCTAGCCTCACGTGCAGCAAGTCCAATCTTCTCACCTCTGTCACGGGAGGGACTGTGACACTACCCAGTAGTCCAGCGGATCTTCAATGTGGGGTGGCAGGGTGCTCTCCAAGTATGCCACCATCTGCTGGTTCAGGTCCTGCTCCAGGTCTACCTGCTGCTGGTGATTAGTTTCTTCACTATGCGGGTGAAGAGAGCTACTCATCAGCAACTGTTGTCGCGGAGAAGGCCAGGATTCAATTTCTTGAAGCATCACACGGAGCAATTCCCCTGTGTGATTCTGTTCACCAAGGCAAACTAGGTGCAGAACAGCGTGACACCTCCGAGCCCTGCACATGTGGTATGCTGGAAGGGCACTGTGACTTGTCTATGCAGTAGATGCTGAGGACATGGTGGAGGATGAGGAGGCAGAGGCGTACATTGTTGCAGGACCAACGGCGTGACAACGGGGAGGCGGAAGTGGCGAGACCTGGCCAAGTTGCTGGCGTGGCTATGCAGGAACCACATTCACCCAGTGGGCCATAAAGGACATGTATTGTCCCTGATCGTAGTTAGAGCTCCACACGTCGGTGCAGTCGTGCACTTTGGCAGACACTGACAGGCTCAAGGACTGGCCCATCTTCTGTTCTACATATACAGTCATGTGAAAAAATTAGGACACCCTTTGAAAGCATGTGGTTTTTTGTAACATTTTTAATAAAAGGTTATTTCATCTCCGTTTCAACAATACAGAGAGATTAAAGTAATCCGACTAAACAAAGAAAACTGAAGAAAAGTCTTTTCAAGATCTTCTGTAAATGTCATTCTACAAAAATGCCTATTCTAACTGAGGAAAAAGATAGGACACCCTTGCCCCTAATAGCGAGTGTTACCTCCTTTGGCTGAAATAACTGCAGTGAGACGGTTCTTGTAGCCATCTACCAGTCTTCGACATCGGTCTGAGGAAATTTTACCCCACTCCTCAATGCAGAACTTTTTCAGCTGTGAGATGTTTGAGGGGTTTCTTGCACGTACAGCCCTTTTCAAGTCACCCCACAGCATCTCAATGGGATTCAAATCTGGACTTTGACTTGGCCATTCCAGGACTCTCCATTTCTTCTTTTTCAGCCAATCTTTGGTTGATTTACTAGTATGTTTTGGGTCATTGTCATGTTGCATGGTCCAGTTCCGCTTCAGCTTTAATTTTCTAACTGATGGTCTCACATGTTCTTCAAGCACCTTCTGATACACAGTAGAATTCATCGTGGATTCTATGATGGTGAGCTGACCAGGTCCTGCTGCAGCAAAGCAGCCGCAAACCATGACACTTCCACCTCCATGCTTCACAGTTGGTATGAGGTTCTTTTCTTGGAATGCTGTGTTTGGTTTACGCCAAACATGTCCTCTGCTGTTGTGTCCAAATAATTCAATTTTGGACTCATCTGTCCAAAGAACATTATTCCAGAAGTCCTGGTCTTTGTCAACTTTATCTCTGGCAAATGTCAGTCTGGCCTCGATGTTTCTCTTGGAAAGCAAAGGTTTCCTCCTTGCACACCTCCCATGCAAGTTAAACTTGTACAGTCTCTTTCTGATTGTAGAGGCATGTACTTCTACATCAACAGTAGCCAGAGCCTGCTGTAGTTCTCGAGATGACACTTTAGGGTTTTTGGAGACCTCTTTTAGCATCTTGCGGTCTGCTCTTGGGGTGAACTTGCTGGGGCGACCAGTCCTGGGCATGTTGGCAGTTGTTTTGAAAGCCCTCCACTTGTAGACTATCTTCCGGACAGTGGAATGGCTGATTTCAAAATCTTTTGAGATCTTTTTAAATCCCTTCCCAGACTCATAGGCTGCTACAATCTTTTTTCTGAAGTCCTCTGACAGCTCTTTTGCTCTCACCATGGTGCTCACTCTCACTTCAACAGTCAGGAGCACACCAAACTAAATGTCTGAGGTTTAAATAGGGCAAGCCTCATTCAACATGCAGAGTAACGATCTACAAATTATGTGCACCTGGTGTGATATACCTGTGTGAGATCTGAGCCAATTTAAGAGGGAATACATGTGAGGGTGTCCTATCTTTTTCCTCAGTTAGAATAGGCATTTTTGTAGAATGACATTTACAGAAGATCTTGAAAAGACTTTTCTTCAGTTTTCTTTGTTTAGTTGGATTACTTTAATCTCTCTGTATTGTTGAAACGGAGATGAAATAACCTTTTATTAAAAATGTTACAAAAAACCACATGCTTTCAAAGGGTGTCCTAATTTTTTCACATGACTGTATGTGCAGGGCTGGTACTGCCTTTTTGGCAAAGAAATGACGGCTTGGGACTCTCCACCTAGGCTCGGCACAAGCCATCAGTTCTCTGAAAGGTGTAGCGTCCACCACTTGGAAAGGGAGGTACTGAAGCACCAGCAACTTGGACAGGAGTACGTTCAGCTTCTGTGCCGTTGTATGCGTGCACTCATACTGCTGTCTCTTGGCAATCGTTTCGGTGATCGATTGCTGACTGAATGACTGACGAGGAGTAGGAGGAGCAGGAGCATCTGGACCAGCAGAAGATGGCAATGACAGACAGCTCCCTTCGCCTGAGGTGGTGGAGCCTTGACTGCCTGAAACCTGGTGTGTGCCACTGGCTGATGCAGCGGTTGCTTCGGCAGGCTGGACCACCACATCGGAGCCACGGTTCTTCCATGCCACTGTATGGCGACGCTACATATGTTGATGCAGGGCCGTAGTGCCGCTCTTTACCTTCTACCCACAGATGCAACATATGGCCATGTTCTCTCTCACCACTGAGTAGGTGATTTCCCCCCCTATCAGTCCGCACTGACTGACTGCTACTGCCGCTGCCTCCATGAACCCCTGCACCACTATTTCCAGGCAGGTAGGCTGCTGCAAAACAGGTGGTCTACCCCGGGCAGTTTTTGCTCCCGACCTCCCACTGCTGCCACCCTGCTGACTCCCGGCCACGCTAAGGACTTGTTGGTTCAGCCGCTGCCTGATGGGCAAGCTGCCAACCTCTTCTCCTGATGATAGCAAAGTCCCTTCTTCACCTGGCTCCCAAGTTCAATTGGCTTCATCATTATCAAGTAGTGTCTGCACATCACTGATGTCCTCCTTAACGGCCTCAGGGTAAGGAGCCTGACCACTCGCAACCCAAGCTCCCATGCCACTCTCCTCATCACTACTTGCCCGCCTAGCGGAGGAAGTGACGGAAGTCTCCTCCACATCTTGGCTGGGCAGTAGCTGCTGACTGTCCTCTAGTAGCTCATCCTCGCTGAAAAGTGAAGCTGAGCCCACTGTATGTAGTGCTTCTTACGGTGATGGAATAGAAAATTCCAGAGGCAGGTTGTGGACAGATGAGGGCACAGGGCCCGCTTCCGGACTATGCCAACTAAGAGTTGTGTCTGACGAACCCACCGACTGTTGGCTGCAGGTGTCTGATGTCACTTGGGATGATGTGGAAGAACCGCTGGGTTGCTGGTCAAGATACGACCGCTAGATGACACCGGGAGCTCAGGCCTCTCGTTGCAACTACTACTCCCACGACCCCTTACTCTGCTGTGACCTCTGCTTGCGCCAGAAACATTCAGGCTTCTGTCACTCCTCTGTGCATGGCCTGGCACTTCTCTGCCTGACAAACTTATAGCTGAACTAAACAAATGAAATGGAAATAAAAACACGCCTAAAAGCAACAAATATCTTTATTTTTGTACTGAAATAGGCCACTAAATGCTTTCACTACAATTAACTGCTGAAATGCACTGAGAATATATTTTTGTTGTTGTACTAAAATGCGACCCTATACACTTTGACCAGAAACAAATTAAAGAGTGAACTGCGTATATATATTTTTTTAAAGTACTAAAATACGCCCCTATATTCTTTCACCAGAAATAACTGCAGCAGTGAACTGAGAATATATATTTCTTATAGCACTGAAATTGGTCACTATATGCTTTGACCAAAAAAAAAAAAAAAGAGTGAAGTGCGTACAGTATATATATTTCTTGCAGTACTGAAATACGCCTCTATGCGCTTTCACCAGAAAACACTGCAGCAGTGAACTGAAAATATATATTTCTTGTTGGACTGAATTAGGCCACTGTACGCTTTGGCAAGAAAAAAAAATTAAAGAGTGAAGTGCGTATATATTGTGGGGATTCGCTCTGGTAGTTGGGATAAACGGCTGCAGTACAGAGGCAAAGTACAAGTTTGTAATTCAAATGTCCGTGTTTATTCATGCAAAAGGTCAAACAAAAAACATTATTTTCTTTGCAGGGTTGGTGTTTGTTCACACAGAGGAGAAAGTTCATGCATGACAAAAAAAGTCACCTTGTCTGCGGTTCTGCCTTCAGCAGTCTAAATGCAGGCTTTAGGTGGCCTGCTCTCTGAACACACAGGTCTCAGATTTTCAGCCCAGCACAGGGCTCAGATCACAACACACAGGGTGTTCTCTGCTGCTGAGTCCGGCTGCCTTTCTAAGGATAGCCAGGTGCTGTCAAAACCCGGCCTTGAACGTGGGGAGTAGTTACCCACCCAGCACTTTGACTACTCCCAATAAGAGCAGTGCCGGATCAGCTATTTACAGCCATACTGAAAAGCAAAAGTGTCAATTAGCATTAGCTGCTGCTGACACCTGAAAATACCAGCACTTACTTCACCGAGGCCAGGAACCTCGGTGACACATACCTACCCACCCATACCTACGCACGATAGACAGTATACCGGGACAGGGCATCCGTGTTTCCCTGTAAATGGCATGCCCTGTGTTCCACCGAAAAAGTAAAGTTCTGTAAAGAGAGAAACCACTGGGTAACCCGGGCATTTCTGTTATTGGCCTGGCTCATCCATTTGAGAGGGGAGTGGTCAGTCACCAGGCGGAACTTTCTCCCAAACAAATAGTAGCGAAGAGATTCTAGTGCCCACTTGATAGACAGGCACTCTCTCTCTCCACTATTCTGTACCTAGTATAGGCTAGGGTAAGCTTACGGCTAAAAAATACAACGGGATGCTCCTCCCCATTGAATTCCTGAGACAGTACAGCAAAGAGGCCTACTTCAGAGGCATTGGACTGTACTATAAACTCCCTTTTCAAGTCGGGCATCAACAGATTGTGTTGAGTCCCGGTGCTGTGCTGTAACAAAATTTTCCCTGGAGACGTTGAGGTCTGCAGACTCAGTACCCGGCAGCAAATCCTCTACGTCTCCCACCATTACACTCAGCGGGGTTCTCTCCCCCTCTTCCACAAATGTGGCGGCCACCCCTACCACTGGCCCTTCGGTCTCAGGTTCCCAGGGTTCTGGCCTCCCCCCTGAGCAAGGTCACTCTACTGGGGTTACACCACTCTCAAGGGCATCAGTAACATCCATATCAGGCCACAGTGTCGGGTATCCCGGGAAGTCTCTCGCAATTATAAGTTCATAATGTAAATTGGTGGCGACGGCCACCTCGTGGGTCCACCTGACGGCCACCGTGGACAGAAACACCGGGGCGATGGGATAGTCCTCCATGGATGCACACGACCCCGACTTTTCGGCCAGTTTACTTGGCTGGCTGCACCAGGGAAGCTCTTACTAGGGACACCAGACTCCCCGAGTCCAACAGAGCTACCGCCAGAGTGTCTCCCACCTCCACCTGGCACAGGTGGCTATTGTCTATAGTCTCTGGGGTACCTGCTGCACACAGCTTCCTGGCATACAAGGAGTGGCGGTATCCATAGTTATATCCATGGGTCTGTCCCGATGGGTACAGTCGGTTCTTATGTGGCCAGGCTCCTGACACCACCAGCAGATGATCGGAGCTATGTCTATAGGGGGTATATCCTGGGCAGGTCTTGCTGGCACCAGTCGTTGGGTCTTGGGTGGAGATTTCCAAGATTGAACTGCCCCTTCCCAAAAGAACCCCCCAGTAGAGTCCTGGTAGCCTCATAGCACTCCACCAAGTCGACCATCTCAGGGGCATTACCAGGAGACACCTGGCCAATCCAGTGCTGGAGAGAGCATGGCAAAGTGTCCCAGATTACATTAGCCAACAGACGGTCCAGCATAGCAGTGGAACTCAGCATGTCAGGCTGCAGCCATTTTTGCAACTGGTGTATAGTGATGTCACGAACATAAAATTTTCCGTTCGCGAACGGCGAACGCGAATTTCCTCAAATGTTCGCGAACGTGCGAACCGCAATAGACTTCAATAGGAAGGCGAATTTGAAAACCCACAGGGACTCTTTGTGGCCACAATAGTGATGGAAAAGTTGTTTCAAGGGGACTAACACCTGGACTCTGGCATGCCGGAGGGGGACCCATGGCAAAACTCCCATGGAAAATTACGTAGTTGACGAAGAGTGTGGTAAGTTGAAATCGGAATGCGATTTATAGAACTTGAATTAATCGCATTGCGATTTCAACTTTCTCAAATCCGACAGTACATTCTAGCATGGAGTCGTTCCCATGGTGATGGGGACGCTCCATGAGCACGGACGTCAGCAGAAGTTCTAAGTTAAAATCGCAATGAGATTTATAGAACTTGAATTAATCGCATTGCGATTTCAACTTAGAGCTTCTGCCGACTTCGTGCTCATGGAGCATCCCCATCACCATGGGAACGGCTCCATGCTAGAATGTACTGTCGGATTTGAGAAAGTTGTAATCGCAATGCGATTAATGCAGGTTATATTAATTGCATTGCGAATTCAACTTAGAGCTGCTGGGTTCCTAATGGTTGTATTGCTAGAATATAACAAAGATTGAGAATATAGTGCTATATTCGTTTGGAAGGGAGGGTCTGCTGCTGATTGGCTGGAATGTGTCTGCTGACTGTGAAGTACAGGGTCAAAGTTTGCTCAATGATGATGTATAGGAGGCGGACCGAACATCACATATGTTCGCCCGCCGCGGCGAACGCGAACATGCGATATTCGCCGGGAACTGTTCGCCGGCGAATAGTTCGGGACATCTCTACTGGTGTTACAGATCATAATACTGAAGTCTCGAGGGTTCAGCCGGGTTAAACTCCTACTGATGCACCCGCTGGGCCCAGACCAACACATTCACTCCTAGTCTTGCCAGAATCTTTTGACCATCAGGTAAGTCGAAAAAAAACTGCTGTGCCCACCGCCAGATAGGTCTCGACGTCGTCTGAGGAGGTTATCTTAGAGATCGCCACATGGACTGCTTTTCTGGCATCATGGACGCTCTGGGATTCTCCTGCTGCTTGTAAAGCCATCACATGCTGCAATAGCAGCTGGTTGGTTTTCTGCTGCTGCTTATTAGCCTCCCACTGTTGCAAGTTAGTCTCCACGAGTGCTTTCACATCAGCTTCCATTTTGTTGAGAGACATGGGTTGTAATCTCGCTGGTTTGATGTAAGACATACAACCGTGCCCGGAAAAACTAAAATATTTTGGCCTTCACGCGAGCCTCACTGCACTTGCCCGCATCCTACACCAATTGTGGGGATTCGCTCCGGTAGTTGGGATAAGCGGATGCAGTACAGAGGCCAAGTACAAGTTCGTAAGTTTGTAAGGTCAAACAAAAAAACACTCTTTGCAGGGTTGGTGTTTGTTCATACAGAGTAGAAAGTTCATGTATAACAAAAAAAGTCACCTTGCCGGTGCCTCCAGCAGTCAAAATGCAACCTTTAGGTGGCCTGCTCTCCCAACAAATGGGTATCAGCTTTTCAGCCCAGCACAGGGCTCAAATCGCAACACACAGGGCGTTCTCTGCTGCTGAGCCCGGCTGCCTTTTTAAGAATAGTCAGGTGCTGTCAAAATCCAGCCTTGAACGTGAGGAGTAGTCACCCACCCAGCATTTTAACTACTCCTAATAAGAGCCACCCCGGATCAGCTATTTACAGCCATACTAAATAGCAAAAGTGTCAATCATCATTAGCTGCCACTGACACATGAAAATACCGGCTCTTACCTCACCGTGGCCAGGAACCTACCATCAATGACAACCCCTTGTACCTTCCTACAATATATATTTCTTGAATTTCATGAAATACACACCTATATGCTTTCACCAGAAATAACTGCAACAGTGCAGTGCGAATATATAATTTTTTATTTTTTTAATGTAATACACCCCTATATTATTTCAACAGAAATAACTGCAACAGTGTAGTGCGTATATATTTTTCTTATTTTACAGAATTACTCCCCTATATGCTTTCACCAGAAATAACTGCAGAAGTGACCTGAGAATATATATTTCTAATTGGAATGAAATAGGCCACTGTACGCTTTAACCAGAAAACAATTAAATAGTGCAGTGCGTATATATTTTTCTTTTTTTACTGAAATATGCCCAGATATGCTTTCACCAGAAATAACTACAACAGTGCAGTGCGTATATATTTATCTTTTTTTTACTGAAATACGACCCTATATGCTTTCACCAGAAATAATTGCAACAATGCAGTGCATAAATATTTTTCTGATAGTACTGAAATACGCCCCATATGCTTTCACCAGAAAAACTGTAACAGTGCAGTGCGTATATATTTTTCTTATTTTACTGAAATACGCGCCTATACGCTCTCACCAGAAATAACTGCAACAGTGCAGTGCCTATATATTTTTCTGGTAGTACCTAAATACGCCCCTGTACGCTTTAACTAGAAATAACTGCAACAGTGCAGATATATGTATCTTTTTTTACTGTAATACACCCCTATACGCTTTCACCAGAAATAACTGCAGCAGTCTAGTGCGTACATATTTTTCTTGTTGGACTAAAATACACTCCTATACATTTTCACCAGAAATAACTGCAACAGTGCAGTGCGTATATATATTTCTTTTTTTTACTGTAATACACCCATATACGCTTTCACCAGAAATAACTGCAACAGTGTAGTGTGCCTATTTTTTTCTTATTTTAATGAAATACGCCCCTATACGCTTTCACCAGAAATAACTTCAAAAGTGCAGTGCATATATATGTTTCTGGTAGTACTGCAATACACCCCTATACGCTCTCACCAGAAAAAACTGCAACAGTGCAGTGCGTATATATTTTTCTTATTTTACTGAAATACGCGCCTATACGCTCTCACCAGAAATAACTGCAACAGTACAGTGCGTATATATTTTTCTGGTAGTACTTAAATACGCCCCTGTACGCTTTCACTCGAAATAACTGCAACAGTGCAGTGCATATATATGTATCTTTTTTTTACTGTAATATACCCTTATACGCTTTCACTAGAAATAACTGCAGCAGTATAGTGTGTATATATTTTTTATTGTTGGACTGAAATACACTCCTATACATTTTCACCAGAAATAACTGCAACAGTGCAGTGCGTATATATATTTCTTTTTTTTACTGTTGTACGCCCCTATACGCTTTCACCAGAAATAACTGCAACAGTGTAGAGTGCATATATTTTTCTTATTTTAATGAAATACGCCCCCTATACGCTTTCACCAGAAATAACTGCAAAAGTGCAGTGCATATATATTTCTCTGGTAGTACTGAAATACGCCCCTATACACTTTCACCAGAAAAAACTGCAACAATGCAGTGCGTATATATTTTTCTGGTAGTACTTAAATACGCCCCTGTACGCTTTCACTAGAAATAACTGCAACAGTGCAGTGCATATATATGTATCTTTTTTTACTGTAATACACCCCTATACGCTTTCACCAGAAATAACTGCAGCAGTCTAGTGTGTATATATTTTTCTTGTTGGACTAAAATACACCCTTATACGTTTTCACCAGAAAAAACTGCAACAGTGCAGTGCGAATATATAAATTTTTATTTTTTTACTGTAATACACCCCTATACACTTTCAACAGAAATAAGTGTAACAGTGCAGTGCGTATATATTTTTCATATATTTGTTGGACTGAAATACACTCCTATACATTTTCACCAGAAATAACTGCAACAGTGCAGTGCGTATATATATATTTTTTTTTACTGTAATACACCCATATACGCTTTTACCAGAAATAACTGCAACAGTGTAGTGTGCCTATATTTTTCTTATTTTAATGAAATACGCCCCTATACGCTTTCACCAGAAATAACTTCAAAAGTGCAGTGCATATATATGTTTCTGGTAGTACTGAAATACACCCCTATACGCTCTCACCAGAAAAAACTGCAACAGTGCAGTGCGTATATTTTTTTCTTATTTTACTGAAATACGCGCCTATACGCTTTCACCAGAAATAACTGCAACAGTACAGTGCGTATATATTTTTTCTGGTAGTACTTAAATACGCCCCTGTATGCTTTCACTCGAAATAACTGCAACAGTGCAGTGCATATATATGTACCCTTATACGCTTTCACCAGAAATAACTGCAGCAGTATAGTGTGTATATATTTTTTATTGTTGGACTGAAATACACTCCTATACATTTTCACCAGAAATAACTGCAACAGTGCAGTGCGTATATATATTTCTTTTTTTTTACTGTTGTACGCCCCTATACGCTTTCACCAGAAATAACTGCAAAAGTGCAGTGCATATATATTTCTCTGGTAGTACTGAAATACGCCCCTATACACTTTCACCAGAAAAAACTGCAACAGTGCAGTGCGTATATATTTTTCAAATTTTACTGAAATACGCGCCTATACGCTTTCACCAGAAATAACTGCAACAGTGCAGTGCGTATATATTTTTCTGGTAGTACTTAAATACGCCCCTGTACGCTTTTACTAGAAATAACTGCAACAGTGCAGTGCATATATATGTATCTTTTTCTACTGTAATACACCCCTATACGCTTTCACCAGAAATAACTGCAGCAGTCTAGTGTGTATATATTTTTCTTGTTGGACTAAAATACACCCTTATACGTTTTCACCAGAAAAAACTGCAACAGTGCAATGCGTATATATTTTTCTTATTTTACTGAAATACGCGCCTATACGCTTTCACCAGAAATAACTGCAACAGTGCAGTGCGTATATATTTTTCTGGTAGTACTTAAATACGCCCCTGTATGCTTTCACTAGAAATAACTGCAACAGTGCAGTGCATATATATGTATCTTTTTTTTACTGTAATACACCCCTATACGCTTTCACCAGAAAAAACTGCAGCAGTCTAGTGTGTATATATTTTACTTGTTGGACTAAAATACACCCTTATACATTTTCACCAGAAATAACTGCAACAGTGTAGTGCGCCTATATTTTTCTTATTTTAATGAAATACGCCCCTATACGCTCTCACCAGAAAAAACTACAACTGTGCAGTGCGTATATATTTTTCTTATTTTACTGAAATACGCGCCTATACGCTTTCACCAGAAATAACTGCAACAGTGTAGAGTGCATATTTTTTTCTTATTTTAATGAAATACACCCCCTATACGCTTTCACCAGAATTTACTGCAAAAGTGCAGTGCATATATATTTTTCTGGTAGTACTGAAATACGCCCCTTTACGCTTTCACCAGAAAAAACTGCAACAGTGCAAAGCGTATATATTTTTCTTATTTTACTGAAATAAGGCAACTATACGCTTTCACCAGAAATAACTGCAACAGTGCAGTGCATATATATTTTTCTGGTAAGACTTAAATACGCCCCTGTACGCTTTCACTAGAAATAACTGCAACAGTGCAGATATATGTATCTTTTTTTACTGTAATACACCCCTATACGCTTTCACCAGAAATAACTGCAGCAGTCTAGTGCGTACATCTTTTTCTTGTTGGACTAAAATACACTCCTATACATTTTCACCAGAAATAACTGCAACAGTGCAGTGCGTATATATATTTCTTTTTTTTACTGTAATACACCCATATACGCTTTCACCAGAAATAACTGCAACAGTGTAGTGTGCCTATTTTTTTCTTATTTTAATGAAATACGCCCCTATACGCTTTCACCAGAAATAACTTCAAAAGTGCAGTGCATATATATGTTTCTGGTAGTACTGCAATACACCCCTATACGCTCTCACCAGAAAAAACTGCAACAGTGCAGTGCGTATATATTTTTCTTATTTTACTGAAATACGCGCCTATACGCTCTCACCAGAAATAACTGCAACAGTACAGTGCGTATATATTTTTCTGGTAGTACTTAAATACGCCCCTGTACGCTTTCACTCGAAATAACTGCAACAGTGCAGTGCATATATATGTATCTTTTTTTTACTGTAATATACCCTTATACGCTTTCACTAGAAATAACTGCAGCAGTATAGTGTGTATATATTTTTTATTGTTGGACTGAAATACACTCCTATACATTTTCACCAGAAATAACTGCAACAGTGCAGTGCGTATATATATTTCTTTTTTTTACTGTTGTACGCCCCTATACGCTTTCACCAGAAATAACTGCAACAGTGTAGAGTGCATATATTTTTCTTATTTTAATGAAATACGCCCCCTATACGCTTTCACCAGAAATAACTGCAAAAGTGCAGTGCATATATATTTCTCTGGTAGTACTGAAATACGCCCCTATACACTTTCACCAGAAAAAACTGCAACAATGCAGTGCGTATATATTTTTCTGGTAGTACTTAAATACGCCCCTGTACGCTTTCACTAGAAATAACTGCAACAGTGCAGTGCATATATATGTATCTTTTTTTACTGTAATACACCCCTATACGCTTTCACCAGAAATAACTGCAGCAGTCTAGTGTGTATATATTTTTCTTGTTGGACTAAAATACACCCTTATACGTTTTCACCAGAAAAAACTGCAAAAGTGCAGTGCGAATATATAAATTTTTATTTTTTTACTGTAATACACCCCTATACACTTTCAACAGAAATAAGTGTAACAGTGCAGTGCGTATATATTTTTCATATATTTGTTGGACTGAAATACACTCCTATACATTTTCACCAGAAATAACTGCAACAGTGCAGTGCGTATATATATATATTTTTTTACTGTAATACACCCATATACGCTTTTACCAGAAATAACTGCAACAGTGTAGTGTGCCTATATTTTTCTTATTTTAATGAAATACGCCCCTATACGCTTTCACCAGAAATAACTTCAAAAGTGCAGTGCATATATATGTTTCTGGTAGTACTGAAATACACCCCTATACGCTCTCACCAGAAAAAACTGCAACAGTGCAGTGCGTATATTTTTTTCTTATTTTACTGAAATACGCGCCTATACGCTTTCACCAGAAATAACTGCAACAGTACAGTGCGTATATATTTTTTCTGGTAGTACTTAAATACGCCCCTGTATGCTTTCACTCGAAATAACTGCAACAGTGCAGTGCATATATATGTACCCTTATACGCTTTCACCAGAAATAACTGCAGCAGTATAGTGTGTATATATTTTTTATTGTTGGACTGAAATACACTCCTATACATTTTCACCAGAAATAACTGCAACAGTGCAGTGCGTATATATATTTCTTTTTTTTTACTGTTGTACGCCCCTATACGCTTTCACCAGAAATAACTGCAAAAGTGCAGTGCATATATATTTCTCTGGTAGTACTGAAATACGCCCCTATACACTTTCACCAGAAAAAACTGCAACAGTGCAGTGCGTATATATTTTTCAAATTTTACTGAAATACGCGCCTATACGCTTTCACCAGAAATAACTGCAACAGTGCAGTGCGTATATATTTTTCTGGTAGTACTTAAATACGCCCCTGTACGGTTTTACTAGAAATAACTGCAACAGTGCAGTGCATATATATGTATCTTTTTCTACTGTAATACACCCCTATACGCTTTCACCAGAAATAACTGCAGCAGTCTAGTGTGTATATATTTTTCTTGTTGGACTAAAATACACCCTTATACGTTTTCACCAGAAAAAACTGCAACAGTGCAATGCGTATATATTTTTCTTATTTTACTGAAATACGCGCCTATACGCTTTCACCAGAAATAACTGCAACAGTGCAGTGCGTATATATTTTTCTGGTAGTACTTAAATACGCCCCTGTATGCTTTCACTAGAAATAACTGCAACAGTGCAGTGCATATATATGTATCTTTTTTTTACTGTAATACACCCCTATACGCTTTCACCAGAAAAAACTGCAGCAGTCTAGTGTGTATATATTTTACTTGTTGGACTAAAATACACCCTTATACATTTTCACCAGAAATAACTGCAACAGTGTAGTGCGCCTATATTTTTCTTATTTTAATGAAATACGCCCCTATACGCTCTCACCAGAAAAAACTACAACTGTGCAGTGCGTATATATTTTTCTTATTTTACTGAAATACGCGCCTATACGCTTTCACCAGAAATAACTGCAACAGTGTAGAGTGCATATTTTTTTCTTATTTTAATGAAATACACCCCCTATACGCTTTCACCAGAATTTACTGCAAAAGTGCAGTGCATATATATTTTTCTGGTAGTACTGAAATACGCCCCTTTACGCTTTCACCAGAAAAAACTGCAACAGTGCAAAGCGTATATATTTTTCTTATTTTACTGAAATAAGGCACCTATACGCTTTCACCAGAAATAACTGCAACAGTGCAGTGCATATATATTTTTCTGGTAAGACTTAAATACGCCCCTGTACGCTTTCACTAGAAATAACTGCAACAGTGCAGTGCATATATTTGTATCTTTTTTTTTTACTGTAATACACCCCTATACGCTTTCACCAGAAAAAACTGCAGCAGTCTAGTGTGTATATATTTTTCTTGTTGGACTGAAAAACACCCCTATACGTTTTCACCAGAAATAACTGCAACAGTGCAGTGCATATATATATTTCTTTTTTTTACTGTAATACGCCCATATACGCTTTGACCGGAAATATCTGCAACAGTGCAGTGTGTATATATTTTTCTTGCTGTACTGAAATATGCCTCTATACACTTTCTACAGAAATAACTGCAGAAGTGAAATGTGTTTATGTTTTTCTTGTCATACTGAATAAGATACTAAGATATAAGGCACTAAACGTTTCCAACATAACACTTGCAGCCCAATAACAAAAATCTGGAATGACAGAGCTTTCTAATGACTATTTGGATCCCCAAATAATTGTTCCTTGCACTTGTACGTGACATCACAGGGCTGGCTGGCTGCTGATTGACTGCATGCAGGCATGTCAATCATGGTGATCCCACCTTCCCAGAGTTCCTTGCCCCATGTCCTCAGTTCTTACACGTGTAGCCGCCAATTTAGGAAAATTGTGATTCGTTACCACGAAGCGCGAGGAAATTTGCATTAGTTGCGAATCAAATTTTTCCTGAAATTCAGATCGAATTGCACTTTGTCAGCTTCGATTGGCTCATCTCTAGCTATTTTGCAAAGTAGAATTGGCAAAAATTTCAGCCTCTAGAAGTGCAAAGCTATAGAGGCATACCCCAAAAGAAACTGTAATTGCAGCAAAAGGTGGTCTTACAAAGTACAAATACTCAACACATTTTACAGATTTATATTTGTTAAGAAATTTAAAAAACCATATATCATTTTAGTTTCATTTCAGAGATACTTGCCACTATCGAGGAGCAAATTTCTTAAAAGTTTGATTCTGCTGCTTCGCCAAATTTCACAAAACAATTTGCTTTGTGACAAATTACTTTGTCACAAAGTGCAAGTTTTTGTAAGCAGGGGGTGCAATGACAGGGAGCTGCGATAGCACCGCCCCCGTCATTGTATCCCTCAGATGCCGTGTTTATACATGATTGCAGCATCTGAGTGTAAAATTAACAATAAAAAAAAAAATTTAAATCATACTTACGGCCTCCATTTGCTTGCGACGGGCCGGCCACTGCCATCTTGCTTGAAGATCTCTGCCGAAATCCTGTGTGGCGCGAGATTACGTCATCATGCCAGCCGGGTTGTGCACCTCTGGTTTAGATCAAAGCATATTCCTGTGTTAGAATGGCCTAGTTAAAGTCCAGATCTAAATCCCATCGAGAATCTTTGGCAAGACCTGAAAATTTCTGTTCACAGACGCTCTCCATCCAATCTGACTGAGCTTGAGCTACAGTATTTTGCAAAGAAGAATGGGCAAAAATGTCAGCCTCTAGAAGTGCAAAGCTGCTAGAGACATACCCCAAAAGAAGCTGTAAGGTGGTCCTACAAAGTGCAAATACACACAACATTTTCTAGATTTCTATTTGTTAAAAAATGTTAAAACCATGTATCATTTTAGTTCAATTTCACACATACTTGCTACTTTGTGTTGGTCTATCACATAAAATCCCAACGTAAAATTTTTTGAAAAAGTCCAAGGGATTTGAATGCTTTTCTAAGACTCTCTCTCTCTCTCTCTCTCTATATATATATATATATATATATATATATATATATATTTATATATATATATACGCACACACATTTGTACATATTGTGCTTTTATTGTAGTGGTTGCTGTTCATAATTACAATGATTCAGCCTGGAATAAACCTCATCTGAATTCTTCATACATTCCTGATCAGTGGAGTTGACACTCTCAGAATAGACATCAAGTGAAATTGATCAATACAGACAACATAGCCATATTCTCTCCTCACACTTCAGCCTAGGTGTTGAGTCAGAACAGTCATTAAAAGTTGGAGCAGTAAAGGTAACTGTTATATTTTTGATGGATATTGTGATACAGGTTGGAAAGTATGTTGTGAAATTGTGAAAATGGACAGATGGGAACAAAACCACAGTAAAACGTGTTCTTGTCCCACTAATTAATACACAGAATCATCTCTAGAGTCCTGATCAGCGTTGACATACCATATCACACATGTTTCCACGCTTGATGTAATTTTAATTGGCAAGTATAGAAATTATTAGTTACATTGTCTTTGGAATAATGCTCCCCTAGGGGAAATTATCTTCTAAAAGTCCCACAGAATTCTAGAATTTGCATCACTGACTTCTTGTAGGTTAACTGTTTACTACAATTACTATATGGACTGTAAATGCTTAGAGATGTATATATGCATGTTGTGTCAGAGCTTGGCATACCAGAAAATCCTCAGATGGTTCTACATCCTAATACAATGGCACCAAAGGGTCTATCGAAGGCCAACAATATAGGAGTCATTTGTCATTCTGAACTACACCTAAATTTGGCATATTTCAGGCACAGATTTTGGGGCAACACCTAGTTTTGCCGCAATCTGCCACTTGCCAGGTGCCATACCTTTTCGGCGGATCCACCACTGGCTTAGGACTTTATTAAGACCGGCGTCTAAAATGCTGGCCTTAATAAATGTACCCCATAGTTACTATCTTTTTATTTATAAAGTGATAAGTATATCTATTGTATTACGTTACATTTATTTATTTTCAATCTGTGCACATTTGATCAACATGTTCAAGCCCATTTGCCACAAGAAGGAGATCTCCTACAGACAGATCTCAGCACTAAACTCTCTTGGGCCTTTTTTGGTGATCTGCACATTTACACATTTTCATTTTGTAAAGATGTGTTGGATTGCCTTTTGCATTTTACATGTCTCTAACTTGGTTGCACATTCTGCTAATCTCTTCAGGGCTGTATTTAATAAGAGCAGAATAGAAATGGTTCCTGACTACATGGGTTCATTATGTAGGCCAAGGCCCATGACAAAAGTGAGTCTGATTAGTGTGGTGAGCCATCTGTATGAAGGTGCCTTTTCAAAACAGACTCATACAATTTGATGAAAATGTGCACATCTCACATTTCAAAGAACAGTAAATATAACAATAATATAAATATAATACTCCATGTATTCAAGGTTTGCTTATGCCTTCACCAGTTGTTGTCCGTCCACAAACCGGCGCTCATGAAGAAAACTGGCAAGATCCCGCTGGATCCCACTTTAGTAACTGGGGTCTGGTGGTGAACGGCAGTTTCGAGCTAGCCCGGATACTGTGAACTCCAGCAGGCTGTTCCTCTGCTGGAACAATCTGCAGTATAGCTTCAGGTGGTGGAAAATGACTTAGTTTTTTTGCATATGACCAGAGCCAAAAGAGTAGGGAGGTATTTGTAATACTGGTCTGTAGGTAGTTGACTGAGTGACCGAAAACGGTTTTCTGTACGCTCCAAAATAGATAATTGTAGTTTCCCAGAGCTAAACAGGAATATTCATAAAAAAGTATATATTTATTAATTAGGTAGAGGGCCCCTTAAAGAGGTTTTCCAGTTTGCGTCAACATACTTTAAAATAATATCATAGAAATAAAAATTTAATTTTTCTGTCAAAATAGCTTTATTATTTTGTTGTAGGACAAATTCTTTTTAAATGGTGCCATTTTGGGGTACATCTAATGTATTGTGTAACTTATTTTGGGGCATATTAAAGCATGAGAAACACAGCAATTCAGCCACTGTTAGGGTTTTAGTTCTTATGGTGTTCACCATTTGCAATATGTGACATAACTTTATTCTGGGCAATTTATACAGTTTCTTATATTCTACTTTTGTACAATAAAAACATATATTTGAGAATAATTGGTTCCTCCACCACATTTTAAAGTCCTGTAACATTTGCTGTCAAGCTATATAAGAGCTTAATTTTCACACCACAAAGTTGTAATGTTTGTTGGAGTCAGTTTGTTTCCATTATTGGGTGAAATAAACAAAAATTTGCGTTTTGGCTTTCCGTTTGTGATATCCGTTCAGGGCTCTCACAAGCGGTCCAAAACTGATCAGTTTGCATTCTAATGCATTCTGAATAGAAAAGGATCTGCTCAGATCAGAATGCATCAGTTCAGTCTCCTTTCCGCTTTGGAGACAGACACCAAAACGCTGCTTGCAGCTTTTTGGTGTCCGTCTGGTGAAACTGAGCCAAACAGATCCGTCCTGGCACACAATGTAAGTCAATGGGGGACGGATCCATTTTCACTGACATAATCTGGCACAAAAGGAAACGGATCCGTCCTCAATTGAATTTCAATGGTGCTCAAGACGGATCCGTCTTGGCTAATTTAACCCCTTCAGGACCCTGCCATTTTTCACCTTAACCCCTTCACGCATTATGACGTACAGGTACGTCATTGCGTGCCAGGGGATGTATGGAGCGGGCCTCTGCAGTGTGCCCACTCCATACGCGTGATCTGCCGGCTGTATGATACAGCCAGCATCCGGCCGCACTGACAGGAAGCGGTGATCGAGCGGCCCCTGCCATTTAACCCCTCAGGTGCCGCCCATTATTGGGCAGACTAGATGGGCCAAATGGTTCTTATCTGCCGACACATTCTACGTTTCTATGTTTCTATCTTCCTTCCAATCGGAGCCCCTGCAGTGAAATTGGTGGGCTCCGATTGGTTGCCATGGCAGCCTGGACACTGCTAAAGCGATCCAGGCCTGCCATGTCTTTCTCCATACTGAGCTATGCACAAGGCATAGCGCTGAATGGAGAGTGTAAAAGTCCTATTCACCGCAATAGATTTCTATTATGGTGAAGAGGGGATCAAAAGATCCCATGTACGAGGCCCCTATGGGGCTAACTGTTGAAAAACAAAGTTATATATAAAAAAAAAAAAAGTTTCCCAATTTTACATTTAAAAATACATAAACAATAAAAAATAAACATATTGGGTATTGCCGCATCCAAAAATGTCTGAACTATTAAAATATTTTTAAAACATCTTTGTGTGGTGAACGCAGTAACAGAAAACAAAAAGAAAAACACGCAATTTGCAATTTTTTGGTAATTTTGTGACCCAAAAAAATTGAATAATGGTGATCAAAATGTTGTATATACTAGAAAAATGGCATCAATGAAAACTACAGTTGGTTACGCAAAAAATAAGCTCTTATAAAGCTCTGTAGACCTCAATATAAAAACTTTATGGCTGTCATAATATAGAGATGCAAAGAAAATTTACAAAACAAAATTTACAAAACAAAAAAAATAACTGTTCAAGTTTGGTATCATGGCATTCGTATTGAGCCGCAGAATAAAAATGTCAGGTCATTTTTAGTGCATAGTGAACACTGTGAAAACCTTAGTTGAATTCAGTATTTTTTTTCAATTTTGCCACACAAATAATTTTTTCCTTTTTTTCTAATACAAGACATGGCAAATTAAATGGTGGCATTAAAAAATGCATCTTGTCCCACAAAAAATAAGCCCTCATATAGATAAGTTAACGGAAAAATAAAAAAGTTATGGCTTTTGGAACATGAGGAGGTTCTGATATTGTTTTCTCGTCATGTATTGTACTTCATGACAGTGGTAAAATTGAGTAAAAAAAAATTGAGTAAAAAAATTCAAAATTTACCAAAAATTTGGAAAAATCAGCAATTTTCTCAATTTCAATTTCTCTACTTTTATAATAGATAGTAATACCTCCAAAAATTGTTATTACTTTACATTCCCCATATGTTTTCTTCATGGTTGGATCATTTTATGAATGCCAGTTTATTTTTGGGGGACGTTAGAAGGCTTAGAAGTTTAGAAGCAAATCTTGACATTTTTCAGAAAATTTCTAAAACCCACTTTTTCAGGACCAGTTCACGTCTGAAGTCACTTTGTGAGGCTTACATAATAGAAACCACCCAAAAATGACCCCATTTTACAAACTACACCCCTCAAGGTATTCAAAACTGATTTTACAAACTTTGCTAACCCTTTAGGTGTTCCACAAGAATTAATGTAAAATAGAGATACAATTTCAAAATTTCACTTTTTTGGCAGATTTTCAATTTGAATCTATTTTTTCCACTAACAAAGCAAGGGTTAACATCCAAACAAAACTATCTATTTATGGCCCTGATTCTGTAGTTTACAGAAACACCACATATGTGGTCGTAAACTGCTGTATGGGCACACGGCATTGCGCAGAAGGAAAGGAATGCCATACGGTTTTTGGAAGGCAGTTTGAAGCCCCCCTGATGCACCCCTAGAGTAGTAACTCCCAAAAATGTACCCCATTTTGGAAACTACAGGATAAGGTGTCAGTTTTGTTGGTACTATTTTAGTGTACATATGATTTTTGGTTGCTCTATATTACACTTTTTGTGAGGCAAGGTAACAAGAAATAGCTGTTTTGGCACCGTTTTTATTTTTTGTTATTTACAACATTCATCTGACAGGTTAGATAATGTAGTATTTTTATAGAGCAGGTTGTTTGTTTCAGTTTTACATAACAAAGCATTTTAGAAAAAAAATATTTTTGTATCTCCACATTCTGAAAGACGTAGTTTATTTATTTTTTGGGTGACTGTCTTGTGTAGGGATGAGATGACGATTTGATTGGTACTATTAGAGGGTGCTATTACACTTTTTGTGATGTAAGGTGACAAAAAATTGCTTTTTTTTGCACCGTTTTTCTTTTTTTTTTCTTTTACGATATTCACCTGAGGGGTTAGGTCATGTGATAATTTTATAGAGTTAACATGTTATATATGTTAACTTTTTTTATTTATGCAAGTTTTACACAATGATTTCATTTTTTTTACTAAAAAAATCATGTTTTAGTGTCTCCATATTCTGAGAGCCATAGTTTTTTTCAGTTTTTGGGCAATTATCTTAGTTAGGGTACCATTTTTGCGGGATAAGATGACGGTTTGATTGGCACTATTTTGGGTTGCATATGACTTTTTGATACCTAATATGTATACTTTTTGATTTACTTAAGTTTTACACAATAACAGCAAAACCGCAAAAAACTGTCTCCATATTCTGAGCCATATTTTTTTTTTTGGGGGGGGCGATTGTCTTAGGTAGGGGCTAGAGTTGAGCGAACACCTGGATGTTCGGGTTCGAGAAGTTCGGCCGAACATCCTGGAAATGTTCGGGTTCGGGATCCGAACCCGATCCGAACTTCGTCCCGAACCCGAACCCCATTGAAGTCAATGGGGACCCGAACTTTTCGGCACTAAAAAGGCTGTAAAACAGCCCAGGAAAGAGCTAGAGGGCTGCAAAAGGCAGCAACATGTAGGTAAATCCCCTGCAAACAAATGTGGATAGGGAAATGAATTAAAATAAAAATTAAATAAATAAAAATTAACCAAAATCAATTGGAGAGAGGTTCCATAGCAGAGAATCTGGCTTCCCGTCACCCACCACTGGAACAGTCCATTCTCAGATATTTAGGCCCCGGCACCCAGGCAGAGGAGAGAGGTCCCGTAACAGAGAATCTGTCTTCATGTCAGCAGAGAATTAGTCTGCATGTCATAGCAGAGAATGAGGCTTCACGTCAGCCACCACTGCAACAGTCCATTGGCATATATTTAGGCCCAGCACACACACAGGCAGAGGAGAGAGGTCCCGTAACAGACAATCTGGCTTCATGTCAGCAGAGAATCAGTCTGCATGTCATAGCAGAGAATCAGGCTTCACGTCAGCCACCACTGCAACAGTCCATTGGCATATATTTAGGCCCAGCACACACACAGGCAGAGGAGAGAGGTCCCGTAACAGAGAATCTGGCTTCATGTCAGCAGAGAATCAGTCTGCATGTCATAGCAGAGAATGAGGCTTCACGTCACCCACCACTGCAACAGTCCATTGGCATATATTTAGGCCTAGCACACAGGCAGAGCAGAGAGGTCCCGTAACAGACAATCTGGCTTCATGTCAGCAGAGAATCAGTCTGCATGTCATAGCAGAGAATGAGGCTTCACGTCAGCCACCACTGCAACAGTCCATTGGCATATATTTAGGCCTAGCACACAGGCAGAGCAGAGAGGTCCCGTAACAGACAATCTGGCTTCATGTCAGCAGAGAATCAGTCTGCATGTCATAGCAGAGAATCAGGCTTCACGTCAGCCACCACTGCAACAGTCCATTGTCATAAATTTAGGCCCAGCACCCAGGCAGAGGAGAGAGGTCCCGTAACAGACAATCTGGCTTCATGTCAGCAGAGAATTAGTCTGCATGTCATAGCAGAGAATCAGGCTTCATGTCAGCCACCACTGCAACAGTCCATTGGCATATATTTAGGCCCAGCACCCAGGCAGAGGAGGGAGGTCCCGTAACAGAGAATCTGTCTTCATGTCAGCAGAGAATCAGTCTGCATGTCATAGCAGAGAATGAGGCTTCACGTCACCCACCACTGCAACAGTCCATTGGCATATATTTAGGCCTAGCACACAGGCAGAGCAGAGAGGTCCCGTAACAGACAATCTGGCTTCATGTCAGCAGAGAATCAGTCTGCATGTCATAGCAGAGAATCAGGCTTCACGTCAGCCACCACTGCAACAGTCCATTGGCATATATTTAGGCCTAGCACACAGGCAGAGCAGAGAGGTCCCGTAACAGACAATCTGGCTTCATGTCAGCAGAGAATCAGTCTGCATGTCATAGCAGAGAATGAGGCTTCACGTCAGCCACCACTGCAACAGTCCATTGGCATATATTTAGGCCTAGCACACAGGCAGAGCAGAGAGGTCCCGTAACAGACAATCTGGCTTCATGTCAGCAGAGAATCAGTCTGCATGTCATAGCAGAGAATCAGGCTTCACGTCAGCCACCACTGCAACAGTCCATTGTCATAAATTTAGGCCCAGCACCCAGGCAGAGGAGAGAGGTCCCGTAACAGACAATCTGGCTTCATGTCAGCAGAGAATTAGTCTGCATGTCATAGCAGAGAATCAGGCTTCATGTCAGCCACCACTGCAACAGTCCATTGGCATATATTTAGGCCCAGCACCCAGGCAGAGGAGGGAGGTCCCGTAACAGAGAATCTGTCTTCATGTCAGCAGAGAATCAGTCTGCATGTCATAGCAGAGAATGAGGCTTCACGTCAGCCACCACTGCAACAGTCCATTGGCATATATTTAGGCCTAGCACACAGGCAGAGGAGAGGTTCATTCAACTTTGGGTAGCCTCGCAATATAATGGTAAAATGAAAATAAAAATAGGATTGAATGAGGAAGTGCCCTGGAGTCCAATAATATATGGTTATGGGGAGGTAGTTAATGTCTAATCTGGACAAGGGACGGACAGGTCCTGTGGGATCCATGCCTGGTTCATTTTTATGAACGTCAGCTTGTCCACATTGGCTGTAGACAGGCGGCTGCGTTTGTCTGTAATGACGCCCCCTGCCGTGCTGAATACACGTTCAGACAAAACGCTGGCTGCCGGGCAGGCCAGCACCTCCAAGGCATAAAAGGCTAGCTCTGGCCACGTGGACAATTTAGAGACCCAGAAGTTGAATGGGGCCGAACCATCAGTCAGTACGTGGAGGGGTGTGCACACGTACTGTTCCACCATGTTAGTGAAATGTTGCCTCCTGCTAACACGTTGCGTATCAGGTGGTGGTGCAGTTAGCTGTGGCGTGTTGACAAAAGTTTTCCACATCTCTGCCATGCTAACCCTGCCCTCAGAGGAGCTGGCCGTGACACAGCTGCCTTGGCGACCTCTTGCTCCTCCTCTGCCTTGGCCTTGGGCTTCCACTTGTTCCCCTGTGACATTTGGGAATGCTCTCAGTAGCGCGTCTACCAACGTGCGCTTGTACTCGCGCATCTTCCTATCACGCTCCAGTGCAGGAAGTAAGGTGGGCACATTGTCTTTGTAGCGTGGATCCAGCAGGGTGGCAACCCAGTAGTCCGCACAGGTTAAAATGTGGGCAACTCTGCTGTCGTTGCGCAGGCACTGCAGCATGTAGTCGCTCATGTGTGCCAGGCTGCCCAGGGGTAAGGACAAGCTGTCCTCTGTGGGAGGCGTATCGTCATCGTCCTGCCTTTCCCCCCAGCCACGCACCA
Source organism: Bufo gargarizans (assembly GCF_014858855.1). Lineage (NCBI taxonomy): Eukaryota > Metazoa > Chordata > Amphibia > Anura > Bufonidae > Bufo > Bufo gargarizans. Next base: position 44,045,719 of record NC_058080.1, read on the forward strand.
GTGATGGACCCGAGCTGCGTTGGGTGCCACCCCGCTGTGACCATGCTTCATCCTCATCCTCCTCCACCTCCTCCTCATCCTCGTCCTCCTCGTCCTCCAGTAGTGGGCCCTGGCTGGCCACATTTGTACCTGGCCTCTGCTGTTGCCAAAAACCTCCCTCTGAGTCACTTCGAAGAGACTGGCCTGAAAGTGCTAAAAATGACCCCTCTTCCTCCTCCTCCTCCTCCTCCTCCTGGGCCACCTCCTCTTCCATCATCGCCCTAAGTGTTTTCTCAAGGAGACATAGAAGTGGTATTGTAACGCTGATAACGGTGTCATCGCCACTGGCCATGTTGGTGGAGTACTCGAAACAGCGCAACAGGGCACACAGGTCTCGCATGGAGGCCCAGTCATTGGTGGTGAAGTGGTGCTGTTCTGTAGTGCGACTGACCCGTGCGTGCTGCAGCTGAAACTCCACTATGGCCTGCTGCTGCTCGCACAGTCTGTCCAGCATGTGCAAGGTGGAGTTCCACCTGGTGGGCACGTCGCATATGAGGCGGTGAGCGGGAAGGCCGAAGTTACGCTGTAGCGCAGACAGGCGAGCAGCAGCAGGATGTGAACGCCGGAAGCGCGAACAGACGGCCCGCACTTTATGCAGCAGCTCTGACATGTCGGGGTAGTTGTGAATGAACTTCTGCACCACCAAATTCAGCACATGCGCCAAGCAAGGGATGTGCGTCAAATTGGCTAGTCCCAGAGCTGCAACGAGATTTCGCCCATTATCACACACCACCAGGCCGGGCTTGAGGCTCACCGGCAGCAACCACTCGTCGGTCTGTTGTTCTATACCCCGCCACAACTCCTGTGCGGTGTGGGGCCTGTCCCCCAAACATATGAGTTTCAGAATGGCCTGCTGACGTTTACCCCGGGCTGTGCTGAAGTTGGTGGTGAAGGTGTGTGGCTGACTGGATGAGCAGGTGGAAGAAGAGGAGGAGGAAGCCGAGAAGGAGGAGGTGGCAACAGGAGGCAAAGAATGTTGCCCTGCGATCCTTGGCGGCGGAAGGACGTGCGCCAAACAGCTCTCCGCCTGGGGCCCAGCTGCCACTACATTTACCCAGTGTGCAGTTAGGGAGATATAGCGTCCCTGGCCGTGCTTACTGGTCCACGTATCTGTGGTTAGGTGGACCTTGCCACAGATGGCGTTGCGCAGTGCACACTTGATTTTATCGGATACTTGGTTGTGCAGGGAAGGCACGGCTCTCTTGGAGAAGTAGTGCCGGCTGGGAACAACATACTGTGGGACAGCAAGCGACATGAGCTGTTTGAAGCTGTCTGTGTCCACCAGCCTAAATGACAGCATTTCATAGGCCAGTAGTTTAGAAATGCTGGCATTCAGGGCCAGGGATCGAGGGTGGCTAGGTGGGAATTTACGCTTTCTATCAAATGTTTGTGAGATGGAGAGCTGAACGCTGGCGTGTGACATGGTTGAGACGCTTGGTGACGGAGGTGGTGGTGGTGGTGTTGGTGGTACATCCCCTGTTTGCTGGGCGGCAGGTGCCAACGTTCCTCCAGAGGCGGAGGAAGAGGCCGAGGCGGCAGCAGCAGAATAGGCCGAGGCGGCAGCAGCAGAAGAGGTAGCAGGGGGAGCCTGAGTGACTTCCTTGGTTTTAAGGTGTTTACTCCACTGCAGTTCATGCTTTGCATGCAGGTGCCTGGTCATGCAGGTTGTGCTCAGGTTCAGAACGTTAATGCCTCGCTTCAGGCTCTGATGGCACAGCGTGCAAACCACTCGGGTCTTGTCGTCAGCACATTGTTTGAAGAAGTGCCATGCCAGGGAACTCCTTGAAGCTGCCTTTGGGGTGCTCGGTCCCAGATGGCGGCGGTCAGTAGCAGGCGGAGTCTCTTGGCGGCGGGTGTTCTGCTTTTGCCCACTGCTCCCTCTTTTGCTACGCTGTTGGCTCGGTCTCACCACTGCCTCTTCCTCCGAACTGTGAAAGTCAGTGGCACGACCTTCATTCCATGTGGGGTCTAGGACCTCATCGTCCCCTGCATCGTCTTCCACCCAGTCTTGATCCCTGACCTCCTGTTCAGTCTGCACACTGCAGAAAGACGCAGCAGTTGGCACCTGTGTTTCGTCATCATCAGAGACATGCTGAGGTGGTATTCCCATGTCCTCATCATCAGGAAACATAAGTGGTTGTGCGTCAGTGCATTCTATGTCTTTCACCGCTGGGGAAGGGCTAGGTGGATGCCCTTGGGAAACCCTGCCAGCGGAGTCTTCAAACAGCATAAGAGACTGCTGCATAACTTGAGGCTGAGACAGTTTCCCTGGTATGCATGGGGGTGATGTGACAGACTGATGGGGTTGGTTTTCAGGCGCCATCTGTGCGCTTTCTGCAGAAGACTGGGTGGGAGATAATGTGAACGTGCTGGATCCACTGTCGGCCACCCAATTGACTAATGCCTGTACCTGCTCAGGCCTTACCATCCTTAGAACGGCATTGGGCCCCACCATATATCGCTGTAAATTCTGGCGGCTACTGGGACCTGAGGTAGTTGGTACACTAGGACGTGTGGATGTGGCAGAACGGCCACGTCTTCTCCCAGCACCAGAGGGTCCACTAACACCACCACGACCATGTCCACGTCCGCGTCCCTTACTAGATGTTTTTCTCATTGTTATGGTTCACCACAACAACAAATATATTATTTGGCCCAATGTATTGTATTCAAATTCAGCGGGATATAAATTTGAGGCCTAGTATTTAGGCGCTGGGTGACCGGTATGGATTTAGTGACAGAATTAGACTTGGAAATGCACAGAAGCGTGTGTGTGAAGTTATTCTGAATGACCCTATGTGCACCTTCAATATGATCTACCCTTTTAGGGATAGATTTCAAATAGCTCTGATATAGCAGAAACGACTAAATTATGAAATTGCTAAATTGGGAATTGTATTTCAACCCAGAACAAAAAATGTGCTTTGACGGACACTAAATAACTTTCCCAGCCACAACAGGACAGCGGTAACGAGAGATTTAGCGGGATATAAATTTGAGGCCTAGTATTTAGGCGCTGGGTGACAGGTATGGGTTTAGTGACAGAATTAGATTTGGAAATGCACAGTAGCGGGTGTGTGAAGTTATTCTGAATGACCCTATGTGCACCTTGAATATTATATACCCTTTTAGGGATAGATTTCAAATAGCTCTGATATAGCAGAAACCACTAAATTATGAAATTGCTAAATTGGGAATTGTATTTCAACCCAGAACAAGAAATGTGCTTGAACGGACACTAAATAACTCGCCCAGCTACAGCACTAGGGACAGATTTAGCGGGATATAAATTTGAGGCCTAGTATTTAGGCGCTGGGTGACAGGTATGGGTTTAGTGCCAGAATTAGACTTGGAAATACACAGTAGCGGGTGTGTGTGAAGTTATTCTGAATGACCCAATGTGCACCTTGAATATTATATACCCTTTTAGGGATAGATTTCAAATAGCTCTGATATAGCAGAAACCACTAAATTATGAAATTGCTAAATTGGGAATTGTATTTCAACCCAGAACAAGAAATGTGCTTGAACGGACACTAAATAACTCGCCCAGCTACAGCACTAAGGACAGATTTAGCGGGATATAAATTTGAGGCCTAGTATTTAGGCGCTGGGTGACAGGTATGGGTTTAGTGCCAGAATTAGACTTGGAAATACACAGTAGCGGGTGTGTGTGAAGTTATTCTGAATGACCCAATGTGCACCTTGAATATTATATACCCTTTTAGGGATAGATTTCAAATAGCTCTGATATAGCAGAAACCACTAAATTATGAAATTGCTAAATTGGGAATTGTATTTCAACCCAGAACAAGAAATGTGCTTGAACGGACACTAAATAACTCGCCCAGCTACAGCACTAAGGACAGATTTAGCGGGATATAAATTTGAGGCCTAGTATTTAGGCGCTGGGTGACCGGTATGGATTTAGTGACAGAATTAGACTGGGATATGGCCAAAAAATAAACAGACTATTGCTGGTTAAATGCACTTGGTGTGACAGCTTCACCCTGATGTAGGCTTTAGCCAAAAAACAACCACACCATTGAGGGTTAAATGCACTTGGTGACAGGCGCAGCTTGCCCCTGATTTAGTATATGGCCAAAAAATGAACAGACTATTGCTGGTTAAATGCACTTGGTGTGACAGCTTCACCCTGATGTAGGCTTTAGCCAAAAAACAACCACACCATTGAGGGTTAAATGCACTTGGTGACAGGCGCAGCTTGCCCCTGATTTTGTATATGGCCAAAAAATGAACAGACTATTGCTGGTTAAATGCACTTGGTGTGACAGCTTCACCCTGATGTAGGCTTTAGCCAAAAAACAACCACACCATTGAGGGTTAAATGCACTTGGTCGCAGCTTGTGCTGGCGCACCACAAGACACAAAATGGCCGCCGATCACCCCAGAAAAATGTGACTGACAAACGGTCTGGGCAGCCTAAAAACAGTGAGCAATTGAGGATCAGCAGCTCAATGATCCACAGCTGCAGATCGATCAGTTAATCAAGTCCTTTGGAGGAGTTAATCTGCCTAATCTCGCCCTACTGTCGCAGCCGCAACCTCTCCCTACGCTAATCAGAGCAGAGTGACGGGCGGCGCTATGTGACTCCAGCTTAAATAGAGGCTGGGTCACATGGTGCTCTGGCCAATCACAGCCATGCCAATAGTAGGCATGGCTGTGATGGCCTCTTGGGGCAAGTAGTATGACGCTTGTTGATTGGCTGCTTTGCAGCCTTTCAAAAAGCGCCAAGAAAGCGTCACAAAAGCGCGAAGAAAGCGACGAACACCGAACCCGAACCCGGACTTTTACGAAAATGTCCGGGTTCGGGTCCGTGTCACGGACACCCCAAAATTCGGTACGAACCCGAACTATACAGTTCGAGTTCGCTCATCCCTAGTAGGGGCTCATTTTTTGCGGGATGAGATGATGGTTAGAGTGGTACTATTTTGGTGGGCTTATGCCTTTTTTATCGCTTGGTGTTGTACCTTTAGTGATGTAAGGTGACAAAAAAATGGTTTATTTAGCACAGTTAAAAAAAAGATTTATGGTGTTCATCTGAGAGGTTAGGTCATGTGATATGTTTATAGAGATGGTTGATACGGACGTGGCAATACCAAATATGTCTACTTTTATTTTTTTCCCTATTTTTTACAAAAAAAATGTAAACTTTATTTGGGGAAAATTAAGTTTTTTGTTTTTGTTTTTTGTTTTTTACTTGAAGCTTAAATTTTTTGGGGGGGAAACATTTTAAACTTTTTTTCACTTTATTTTTTATCCCACTTTGGGACTTTAACTTTTGGGGGTCTGATCCCCTTTACAATGCAATACTTCTGTATTGGAATGCATTGGCTGTATGTGGATCACACAGGATTTCCACCGGAAGGCAGCCCCGATGCCTAAGAAAGCCTTCGGCTCCCTGTCACAGAAGCACGGAGACCCGATGGCAGCTCCAATCCCCGCCCGACATCGCACATGCCGCTGTCAGCACTGAGCGCGGCTGCCTTCCATGCCAACGGCTCCCCGTCACAGCAGCACGGAGACCCGATGACAGCTCTGATCCCGGCCCGACATCGCATGTGCCGCTGTCAGCACTGAACGTGGCACATCTAGGGTTAATGCGTCGTCATCAGTGATTTCACAGATGCCGGCGCATGCTGCAGGGGTCCGGCTATCATTGACTGCCGGACCCCTTCCGCTGAACGGGTGGGCGCAGCTCCTGCACCCGCCCGATCCCCATGAAGTACATGTACATCATGGGTCTTTTATTCCCTCAAAGAAATTACGCACATGTACGTCATGGGTCCTTAAGGGGCTAAAGATAATACAAACGGATCCGTTCTGAATGGATGCAGACGGTCGTATTATCTGAACGGATCCGTAACTTTGAGGCCAATAGATGTTGATAGAAATTAGAAAGGATGTACAACTGACCTTTAAGGTAACTTGTTGCAATAAGGAGAGAATCCTAGAGAGGGAAAAAAGAAATGGCAGAAGGAGATGCTCATTACACCTATAGAAAAGAACACATCCAGGTACTAATGTAGATTTTGGCTAAAGCAGGTTTTCTGGCCTTCACCATATTCCTCTTAGTCCTCCTCACCACTCAATCAGAAAAAAAAAAAAAAAATTTTTTTTTAAGATAGTTGACTAAACAACCACACCATTAAACATAGACTCTAAATCCTGGTGTAAAATGGGTCCCTGAGAGAGAAGAACATTTCTGAGGAAGACACCATAAAGAGTCGCCCATGAGATGGATGATGTCTTGTACCAGGCCAAGCAAGATCAATCTGGTACAATGAGAATCATCTGAATGCTCTACATTTTGATTCTCCAAAGAACTCTTGCAGTAGAGGGAAGGGGGAAGCACATACAGGAGGCTGAATTCACTGAACAAACAAGGGGATCACGCATCTTAACCATGCAGGTGGAAAGTTTGTGGTTTAGCCTGAAAGCCAACAGGTCCACATGTAGGTTACACCACTGGAGATATAGGGTCTCACAGACTTCTGGATGAAAGGACCACTATCCTGATCTATCCTTTCCCTGCTCAGGGAGTCCACTATCCAATTGTCCATAGCCAAAATGTGGACTGCCAGTAGGGCCAGTACATGAGCCTCCGCCCACCTCTGGATCTTGGTTGATTCTGCCGTTACTTCAGAGCTGCAGGTCCTGCCCCTATGATTGAGGTACACAATGGCTGTTTAACTGAGTAACAGTGATTGAAGGATGAATTCACACTGGGCATTGGTCCTCTACCATCACGTAGTATGAGGAGTACTGTAAAAAGCTGTGAACTGGGGTTGTACACAATATGAAAACTCTTGGCGCAAAACCACAATTGCGAGTGACGTCATTTAAAAAGGTATTTATTTTTGATCAGGTGTCAACTTGTTGCGGAGTAAGGGTACTCCATTTTAAAGTCTAAAAAATAGTAGTATGAAATATAGTAGTACTAAAGGGCAAAACATGAATAAATAAAATAAAATAAAATAAAACAAATAGACTTATATAATTTATCAGCAAGGTGCGAGGGGATAGACAATATAATAATGAGATGAATGTAAAGGACATTGTCAGAATGATCCGATATAATCTAATCTAATCAAACTGGGTATCCATATAGTAATAAGAATTGTCTATCGCCCTCGCATCTTGCTGATGAATTATAGTGGGTCTATTTGTTTTATTTTATTTTACTTCATTTTATTTATTCATGTTTTACCCTTTAGTACTACTATATTTCATACTATTTTTTAGACTTGAAAAAGGAGTACCATTACTCCGAAACGCGTTGTCATCTAATCAAAAATAAATACACTCGCAATTGTGGTTTTGCGCCAATAGTTTTCATATAGTGTACGACCCCAGGGCACAGGTTTTTACAGTACTCTACATCCCTCTATTGGAGTGCTGGCAAGATACCGGCAGCTCAACCCCTCCCCCCCGCCTTCGCGAGTGTTGTACTGACGCATGCACAATACCAGGTGAGTATAACAATTGACACATCATACTTGTTTCCCGTTTCTTTTGCCAAATTTGTAGTATGATTGAGTAATTACGAATACTGGGTTGATTGACTGCATATCTGAAGAAGACCAGAAGCAATATTGCTATGTGTGAAACTGGTTTAACTTCTCTTTCTGGTGAGCTGCTCAATTTTATTCTACTAACGCAATGGTTGTGGCATTGTCTGATTGGACATGGATCAGAAAACCCTTGGTCCTGTGTCCCCAATGAACTCTACGAGAACTAGATTTTATAGATGAGCACTTAAAAAAATCTCCTTTTTATTACATACCGGCTATTCAAATCCAAGTGGCCATGTGTGGTCAGGTTCGTTTATACAGGTTGATCCCACTCAGCAAAGGAGGTCGCAGTTGGGAGAGCCTAATAGAGCATATAGAAAGGGTTGTCTAAATGAAGACAATCCATCTATTTTAATAACAAGATTAAATTAATGATCATGTTTGTGTATTTTTTCCATTTTTTTGCATTATATATATATATATATATATATATATATATATATATTATAATTAGAGTTTTATTAGCTTATCCACCAATCCCATTCATTTCATGTTAATCAGAGAAAACCTTTAAAAAAGATGTACATCTTTAAGAATTATTCTTGTATATCATTATTAAAAAAGGATATATTTTAACATACTGTAGAATATATTCAGGTCACAAAATGATTTGCAATGTAAACATCAAATTATCAACTCCTATGGTATTGTCAGAGCCTGTAAAATGTACAATTAAAAGGTCAAACATCTCTGACAGTTTACCAACCATTAATCGCTAATGTTGGGTATTTTCAGGTCGGAAGTAAAATAAATTGTGAAATTACCGTAATAGGGTGAAGACCTAGATTTCTAAATATTAGAAATACGATAACATGGGAGATTTCCCATCACTGCCTGAAATGTAATAGATAATTATGGAAGACATTTATGATCATGTAGGCTAAACTGCCAAACCAATTAGTAATACAAATCGATGCAAATATTCATTCCTGGCCATTTTTTTTTCTTGAATATCATTTATAGACCTTTTTTGAAAAAAAAATAAAAAATCCTATCCAATCAGTAAAAATGAGTATATTTGTCTCTGACATTTGGCTTTTTTATGTATCTAATTAATCAGTCAATTCTCTCTGATAAAGCAATTTTGCAAATTGTAGCAGTAGTAAAGATTAGAATTATGTTCCGAGCTGCATTCATATGTACTAGTAAAAAAAAACAAAATCAAAAATCAAAAAATTAAAGATAATAAAAAAGTAAGCCATTATAAATACATAAGAAAAAATTAGCCATTTCTCTGATTAAATATGTTACAACTTGTTTCCTTGTTTCTTATTCGGGCATAGGAACTTCACAGGCTTCCCTGCTCTTGCAGCCATTACGAGGAGTGAGTCTTGCTCTGATTGGCTTGTCCATATACAGTGCCTTGCAAAAGTATTCACCCCCCTTGACTTTTTTCGTATTTTGGTGCCTCACATGGATTGTTTGAGGATTTGCATAATTTAATTTACAGAACATGCCCACAACTTTTAAGATTTTATATATTTTTTTAATTGTGAAGCATACAACAAATACAACAAAATAGCAGAAAAGGTTATGCACAACTATTCATCCCCCTAAAGTCAATACTTTGTAGAGCCACCTTTTGCGACAATCACAGCTCCAAGTCACTTTGGATAAGTCTCTATGAGCTTGCCACATCTTACCACTGGGATTTTTGCCTATTCCTCCTTGAAACACTGCACCAGCTCCGTCATGTTGGATGGTTTGCACTTGCGAACAGCAATCTTTAAGTCTGACCAGAGATCTTCTATTGGATTGAGATCTGTGCTTTGACTAGGCCATTCTAACACGTTTCCCCTTAAACCACTCAAGTGTTGCTTTAGCAGTGTGTTTGGGGTCATTGTCCTGCTTAAAGGTGAACCTCCATCCTAGCCTCAAATTACGCACAGAGTTGTACAGGTTTTGCTCAAGAATATCCCTGTATTTAGCACCATCCTCTTTCCCTCAACATTGACCAGTTTCCCAGTCCCATCCCCACAGCATGATGCTGCCACCACCATGTTTCCTTGTGGGGATGGTGTTCTTTGGGTGATGTGATGTGTTGGGTTTGCTCCAAACATAGCATTTTCTTTGATGGACAAAAAGTTACATTTTTGTCTCATCAGACTAGAGCACCTTCCTCCATACATTTTGGGAGTCTCCCACGTGCCTTTTTGTTTTAAGCTGAAAGTAATGGCCTTCTTCTGGCCACTCTGCCATAAAGCCCAATTCTATGGAGCGTACAGCTTATTGTTGTCCTATGTACAGATACTCCAGTCTCTGCTGTGGAACTCTGCAGCTCCTCCAGGGTTACCTTAGGTCTCTGTGCTGCCTCTCGGATTAATGCCCTCCTTGCCCGATCCATGAGTTTTGGTGGGTAGCCGTCTCTTGGCAGGTTTGCTTTTGTGCCATGTTCTTTCCATTTGGTTATTATAGATTCCATGGTGCTCCTTGGGATCATCAAAGATTAGAATATTTTTTTATAACCTAATCCTGACTTGTACTTCTCAACAACATTGTCCCTTACTTGTTTGGAGAGTTCCTTGGTCTTCATAGCAGTGTTTGGTTAGTGATGCCTCTTGCTTAGGTGTTGCAGCCTCTGGGGCCTTTCAAAAAAAGGTGTGTATATGTAATGACAGATCATGTGACACTTAGATTGCACACAGGTGGACATCATTTCACTAATTATGTGACTTCTGAATGCAATTGGTTGCACCAGAGCATTTTATGGGCTTCCTAACAAAGGGTGTGAATACAATGCAGATGCCAATTTTCTGTTTTCTATTTCTAAACAATAGTTTTATTTATATATTTTTCTCATTTCACTTCACCAACTTAGACTATTGTGGTCTGATCCATCACATAAAATTCAGATTAACAAAACATTAAATTTAGGGCTGTAATGTAACAAAATATGAGTCAAGAGGAGTGAATACTTTTGCAAGGCGCTGTATATCATAATTTCCGATATTTTGGATAATTGGCTGGAATGTGGCCCTACAGTTCACCTACATCATCCAGCTGTAAGGATGGTCACAACGTCCTCTAATGACAGACAATCATCCAGTGTTTCTGAAGCCAGGCCAGTGTTAACTTTGAAGGAAAAATTATGAACAATATAATCTTGACCCCACTGTTTGTCAGCCCGTAGAATTTTCTGCATGTTCTATTCTTTTGAAATCCTGCAGAGAACACAGGAGGTTAATCTTTTGCTGGTCTAGTCTGCTTATGTTTGGGAACTGGACTTCGATCCGAGTTTCAGGGAAAATTTGATACGCCGCAAAGTCAAATTTCCTTGCGCTTTGTGGTAGCAAATCAATTTTCCATAAAATAATGTAAAAAACTAAAAAAATCATACTTACCTCATCCATTTGTTCGCTACGGGACTGCCACTGCCATCTTGATTGAAGATATCACATGAAATCCTGTGCGCGATGACGTATAATATTACCAGCCAAATTGAATTCTTGAATAATTCGCTCATCTCTAATGATGAATTAATTTCTGGAAATTCAATCAGAGTCAATTTGGCAGAATTAGAGATTTTTGTAAAATTCTGGCTGAATTCAATTAGATTAGATGGGACAGTGTGAAGGCATTAGTGTAGTGCTTGACACAGGGTGGATGTACCAGTGCAGTGATTGATAGGGTGTAGGCATCAGTGCTGAAATTGGCATAGGGTAAAGGCATCGGTGTAGCAATTTGGACAAAGTGGAAGCTGAATAGAATAGTTGACCCTGGCTGCTGCATTCAGAAGAGACTGGAGAAGACCAATTAATGTTGAATTACAGTATTCAAGATGAGAATGAATCTAAATTTTAACTGTTTCCACAGAAGCTAGACTTGGCCTAGATGAGAAGCCACAAAAAATGTTCCTAATCCACAATGTTCCCAATCCACTAATCAGATTACCATAATTAGACTTCCACCTACAGTATTGCCCAAACCTGCAGAAAAGTGTCCACTAAGGATTAGACCTAAAGTAGCTTATTTGCTTTTAGGGCGATGTCTTAAGGCTCTATTATACTTAAAAATTTCGACCGAATTACTGAGAACAAGCATTCACACTAACACTTATTCCCGATAATTGGCTGGTATAATTGAGCAGCCGATCAGATGATGAATGAGTGAATGTTCATTGGCTGATGGCATCTTAAATTATTGGCTGTGTCACGGATCAGCAGGTGTGAACCCACTATGCCACTGACTGGCTATTCTCTGGAAGGGCGTGTCTAAGCAACTACCTGGTTTTCACTAGAGCCTCAGATGGTGAGGATAGACTTGAGCCATTAGGGTAGTTGCCAGGGGCTACTCCAGAGCAATCCCCGAGTCAGAGGCAGCGGACCAGGAGATTCCTAGGTAGGTACCAGAAGTACACATGTAGTCAGGCAGGTGGGGTTGTTACCAGGAGCAACAGTGTAGTACAGAACGATGAGGCATAGGCGTAGTCAGACAGGCAAAAGGTCAGGGCAGGCGGCACAGGTACAGGTTAGGCAATCTGGGTCAGCAACAGGAGAGACAAGGCAAGCAGGCAGGGATCAGATAAGCAGTCCAAGAACAAAGTATAAATCAGGAGCACAAGAGTAGAGATGGCCAGTTCGCAGTGTTCGCCCGCGCACACATGCGATCTGCCATCTTAACTGACAAGTCCGGCGAGGCACAGGTAAGTCCTTACCTGTGTCTGTGCACGTGCCGGTGTGAAAAGGAATGCGGTCTCCGGGAGCAGGCAGTTCCGAGAATGGCCTCTGGGGGCTGTGCCTCGCCGGACTTGTCAGTTAAGATGGCAGATCGCATGTGTGCACAGGCCAACACTGCGAACTGGCCATCACTGCACAAGAGAGTATCAGGAACCAGCAAACTCAAGGACATTGACACTGAGGCATCTGGGAAGAAGGCTGATCCACTTAAATACCAGGAGAAGAGCCAGGGTTCATCAGCGAGGTCTCCTGACCTAACCCACACAGCCCATGGATTGATGCACTACACCCTCAGAGCAGTGAACCAGCAAAACTCATGCTGTGTCCAGGGCTGAGTGAAAGTTGTGGAGTGGAATCCTCAAAAGCAATAATAGCTACAGAAACAGAGCCCAGGACCGCAGAGGTGAAATGGGAAGCACTGACCACAGGACACCACTGAGCACGGCGCCCGCGGCGATAAGCGGAGGAACAGCGGAGTAGAGTAGCCGCTGTTACAGGTTGCATATCTTCCTGTGTAACATAGTAACATCATTTATAAGGCTGAAAAAATACATCTGTCCATGCAGTTTAGTCTGTTATCCTGCAAGTTGATCCAGAGGAAGGCAAAAAAACACAGGGAGCTAATTTTCCTCACTTTAGGTGGAAAAATTGTTCCAGGCTCCAATCAGGCAATCCCCAGAGTCCCCAGTCCTGGGGATAAATAGATGATGGGAGAGATCTCTGTACTGACCCCTGATATATTTATACATCGTTATTAGATCTCTCCTCAGTCATCTTTTTTCTAAAGTGAATAACCCTAATTTTAATAATCTTTCAGGGTACTGTAGTCCCCCCATTCCAGTTATTACTTTAGTTGCCCTCCTCTGAACCCTCTCCAGCTCTGCTATGTCTGCCTTGCTCACAGGAGCCCAGAACTGTACACAGTACTCCATGTAATCAGGCATCTGTTGCCAATAATAAATAGGATAGAATTAGGAAGGAATGACTGTGGTAGCAATCGTTCTTCCCACATTAAAAGTTTGCATCAGCCTGTGTAATCCGGCCGGTGCAATCCCTTGGTTCTTGCACTGCCAGAAGATCGGTCAGTGTAAAACCACCATAGGTATTATAGTGTCTTACTACAGTGTCTTAAAATCTCTACTCTAAAAGCTCTCCTCATCACCTTCACTGGGTTTTTGGACATTCTTATTAATTATCATTGCCAGTAGAGATCAGATAATTCAATTCGGCCACCGTCTTGCTTAAAAATTTGTCGCAAAAAATGTGAAAATTTGAGGCCTGTGATGACGTTGGCCTGTGGTGACGTCGCTCAATATTAATTGCTAGGTCCAAGATAGTCCCTCTCTGTTTGATAAAACTGGAGAGAAGTGATAACGTGCAATATTCAGTACTTCTTTGCACCTACCACCATATGCAGAAATGAAGTTGTAAACTGAGATAATATGGATAAAGTAGTGAAGTGTTTCAATCCTGTGTTAATAAGGTGATAATAATAATTTACTGGTTTATAAAATGCAGAATTCACCAAGCTTTTCTCTTCACAGACAGGAGGAAGAGACCTTTTAAGTAAAGTGCTTTCTAATTTTTTGTCAGTGAAGGTTGACCTGGTATAACACACAGAACACAGAATGACCAGTACGCCCCAGGTTTGAACGCTAGTGTTTACAATTTCAAGAAAAAGTAAGTGACTGACTACGATATCATGTCATATCATTTCACACTATAATATGATTGTAACGGGTAGTGGGTGTGAAACCACTGTACCAACTAACCGGTTTGACTTTGGGGAATCGCTAAGGCTGTTATTCTGGCGGTCCCCTGGTTTCACCCTTTAACTCCTACACAGTAGCTCAGTGTAGTTGTTGTCTGACCCATGGGGTCAGAGATATTGGTGCAAAGCATCGAGGAATGGCAGGCAGAGTTCGTTCATACATGTGAAACTGGTTTGAGGTCAGGGCAGGCTGCAATGGTTCAATAAAGTAGTAAGGTTATAGTCAGGGCAGGCACTTAGAGCCGAAGAGCAGGCAGAGGAACCATACATGGGCAGACGAACAAATAAGCACACTTTTGCTGGAACACTAGAACACTAGGAGCCTTAAAGCTCAGACAACGGGGTAGCATCAGCACCTTAGCAGCTGGACAGGAAGCAAGAAGGAAGGTTAACTATTGCAGTACTAAAGAGAAGTTCACTGAATACTGGCCCCAATACACAATGGCAGAGTGAAGTGATGCCTACACCCGCCCAGAAAAGCAGGGCAGCAGAGGACACAGGCCACCAGCATAACAATAGTTACATAAAGTTTTAAAGATATTTCTAATTTTAAGTCACTGTTCAAATAAAAATATAATTCAACTTTTCTCCCTGGCTGCTGTGGCAATCACAATTAGATAACCCTCCTCTTTTAATGTAAGTTATCTCATTTTCATCTGAAAGTAAATATATTCATAGATCATGTTAGTGTCCACATATTTTTTACCCTATAAGATGCACCGACCCATAAGACACACCTAGGTTTTAAAGGACAATAAAAAAAATATTTTTCATTAGACCTTAGTTTAGACCAGCAATCAGACCCCCAATGTTAATCAGACTTCAGATCACAGCTCCAATCAGATGCCCATTGCTAATAAGACCCCAATAAGACCTCAGATCAGACCCACAAACAGACCTCAGCTCACACCCAAAAGTGAATGACCCCCAATCAGACCTCAGATATGAGCCCCAATATAAATAAGACCCCATTCAGACCTCAGATCAGTCCCCCAGTCTCAAATCAGTCCCCATGCCTCTTTTCATTACCCCCAGTCTCATATCAGCCCCCATGCCTCTTTTGATCACCCCCAGTCTCATATCAGCCCCCATGCCTCTTTTCACTAGCCCCAGTCTCATATTAGCCCTCAAGCCTCTTTTGATCAGCCCACATACCTCTTTTGTTCAGCCCCCATTGCCTCAGATGTGCCCCATGCCTCAGATGATATAAAAAAAAAAAAAGACCTCTCCTGCTCCGGGCGCCGCACGCTCCACAGCACCAGCACTCTTCTTCCTTTTCCTCCATCGGCTGTGCTGTGAACCGGCGCGCACAGTGTGAGGTCACAGAGCACTCTCACGCTGTGCGCAGCCACAGCGCAGCCGACAGCGGAGAACCAGGAAGCAGTGAGAACAGAGCCTTCACCGCTTCCCAGTCCTCCGGTACTAATGAGCGCTTCCATAAAGGAAGTGCTCCTTAGTATTCACCCCATAAGACACAGGGACATTTTCCCCACACTTTAGGGGGAAAAATTGTGTCTTATGGGGCAAAAAATACAACAGGTTTATTTTCTTTCAATACACCCCATAAATGGCTGTAGTACAATGTAACTTAATCGCAGAAAAGCAATCAAAACATATTATTTTCCTATTAGTACAACCCCAAAAAAAAGAAATATAACAATCACCATTCACTGGAAAACGGGTAATGGGATGTATATTTCCTATTATTTCATCCCGTAAATGGCTGTATCACACAGCTGGAATTACTGATGTATCATATAGTGCAAACAACCTAAAAGCAGCAGTATAACTGCCATTTGGATTCCCAATAAGTGCAGAAAGGTGTAATAGAATCAGTCCTATTACCCAGGCTGTACACTCTACTATTGGACCCTGTTCTCCTTTCATAGTGTAGATGATTCCTCCCTATGCTTTCCCTACACCTTGAATAATCTTTCCCTGAACTTGTTAATCGTTTTTTCAGCTCGATTAAGTCTTTCCTATCACTGTCCCTAGCGCCTGCTGACGTCTCTCCCTGCACTAAGTACACTGGAAAATGGCAGAATCAAAAATGGCTGAGGCTGGCTGGCTGGCTACAGGCATGGCATTCTGGGTGATCCCTCGTTCCCCTCGATTGGCTCTGGTGCAAATCAAATTTTTCGTGAAATTCAGATCGAATTACACTTTGTCAACTTTGATTCGCTCATCTCTAGCGAGCAGGAAGAGAGAAGGGAGACAGCATGCGCAAACCTTCCCTCCATACAGATGATCTGATATTGATGACCTATACTGATGATAGGTCATCAGTATTCGAAGCCCGGAAAACCCCTTTAACAATTAAGCTCTACTAGTGCAATTCAGCATTACTAGTGAGTTAATAGAATGCTGTGTGGTTCTTGGCTGCATGGTGTTTGCGCAGTGTGACCATACCCTTAGGCCTCTTTCACACAAGAGTGGCGGTTTAGGTCCAGATGTGTTCAGTGAAACTCGCACCATTTTGCGAGCAAATTCACTCAGTTTTGTCTGCGATTGCGTTCAGCTGTTTAGTTTTTTCCGCGCTGGTGCAATGCATTTTGAAGCGTATTTTACACGCATGATAAAAAAACGGAAGGTTTACAAACAACATCTCCTAGCAACCATCAGTGAAAAACGTACTGTATCCGCACTTGCTTTCGGATGCAATGCGTTTTTCACTGAACCTCAATTCACTTCTATGAGGCCAAGGCTGCGTGAAAAACGCAGAATATAGAACATGCTGCATTTTTCACGCAACTGATGCTTGAAAAAAAAGTCATGTACACAGACCCATTGAAATGAATGGGTCAGGATTAAGTGCGGGTGCTATGCGTTCACGTCACACATTGGACACGCGTGGAAAGCTTGCTCGTGTAAAAGGGGCCTAAGGCTAGTTTCGCACTTGCGGCAGGGATCTCTGGTAGGCTGTTACAGCCTTTCTGCTGGACCCTATTGACTATAATGAGATCAGACAGAGATTTGGCCACTACTTGGCAAATATGCCAAGAATCAGCCAAACGAAAACCGCTGCACACAGTGTTTTTTGACCGGCTGATTATTGGCATTGTCCGCCGGACAGAACACCAGCTGCACGTGTAAAAGAAGCCTAAAGCGCCCTTTACACGGGCTAAGAATCCTAAAGATAATCGCTAATGAATTTTTTGGCAGTGTATATGTACCACCAATTAATTACCCGATGAATGAGTGAAATGCTCATTCATCGGATAATCTGATCGGAAGTGCACACACGTTTGCTGGAAGCAGAACTGCTGCTGGCAAACAACTAGTCAGTATAGGAAAGAGCGATGGCATTTTAGTGATCACTCCTTCCCATACTCAAGTAAGTAACTACAAGTAAAAGTGGTGGTCTCCTCCAGTAGCAAGCAGCAGATTGTCGGGAAGGAACACTTCCTTTCTGACAATCTGCTGCTGTCATCCCATGTAAAGGGACTTTTAGAGTATTATATGTTCTGAATGCTGTATAAACATGGTTCATACTTCTTCACCAACAATTGAGAGGTTCTACCAGAACCACAATCCAGCTGCCTGATTCTCTTTTTTTGCTTTTTTCATAGTGATTTGTGCAAAATAATGAAGGCAAATGTAAGTGAACACTGGCTACCCACATGTAGCTGCCTGGGTAACAGAAAAGCTAAAAGAAGGAAGGCAGGGGCACTAGTTCAGGGTCCACCACTGTGCCCACATAGCAAGGAGTTCTGTGGTATCCAGAAATAGATGGACAGACTTAGGTGGATGTACAGTGAAGCTGTCAAGGATATGGGAATACCACAGAACTCCTTGCTATTTGGGCACAGTGGTGGACCCAGTTAACGTTACAAGTCCTATTTTTCATGACCCTTTAAAGTAAAACAATTTGACCCTTCTTAGACCAAACAAAGTTATGTATCCATGTTATTCCGAATTGGTAGAAGTATAAACATATAGTGAGACATTTGCAAATCTATTTACTGTATGTCACTTTTGTGGTGTAAATAGGTCGCAAATTTTGTCGCACACAATTTGTGTGATAAAATTAGCAACTTTTGCCCACTCACAAGAAGTTTTCCAACTGATAAAAAATTTTCCACATTGGATTTTGGTGTGGAAAATGGCTTAAATCTATGCCTGCATAATGGCTGGTGTAGTGTTGCATGGCCTGTCGGACAAAGCCTCTGTAGTGCAGAGGGACTTGAGACCAGCATGGAAAACACTGATCATAATAAATGTCCCCCATAATAACGGTAATATAAAATCTTTAAATAATATATTTTTACCCTGATCACTATAGCAGCCAGGAGGTAGCCTCGTGGCCCCTCATCCCTCCTGACTGAGACCACTCAGAGCCTCACTGGGCCTCTGTTTCCAAGTTTTTCTCTCCCAGACTGACACGCAGAAGGCGGGTTTTATTCCTCCTTCATTACAGCAGACTTCACTTGCGATGACCTCAGGCTAGGGGAAAACCTGCCATGGAATGGGGGTGGACTGAGAAGGTCTCACTACCAAACCTACCTTCCCAGTCCAAATAAAATCCAGCCCTTGTACTCCAACAAAACAAATAGCTCCAGCAACTATGTTTTCTGAAGCCAGTGCCATCCTCCTTAATTTTACTTACCTCACCCAGTTGAGGAACCCGAGTGAGATATACACCCCTTCCAGGACTTTTACTGTACACATCGCCACACTATGTAGAAAATAACATTCCCCAGTGCTCCCAAAAGTTGTCCAATACAACATTTCAGTCCTCTTTCGGGGACTTTTTTCGAGCACTATAAAAAAGTCCCAGTAAGAGGACTGAAATGTTACATTGGTGATTAAAGAACACTACTATTGAACAACTTTTGGGAGCGCTGTGGAATTTTGTTATCTATTTACTTGGATGCTGGATCTCTTCCACAGCTGCTTGTACACCATCATTCACATCAGTGGCGTCGCCAGGGGGGGGCCAGAGGGGGCCACGGCCCCCCCTACATCATGCTCGGCCCCCCCATGTGCCCCCCTAACTAAAATGCGCCCCCCCCCCAAAGTGAGCCGCCGCCGCCGGGCACAGGGAGATGAGCGCTTCCATTGCGCTCATCTTCTTACTACTGCCTGTGCCAGCGGCGGTGCAGGGGAGGGAGAGGCGTGTCCCTTCCCCTTGCTCTGATAGGCTGCCGGCACTAAGCCGGCAGCCTATCAGAGGCCGGCGCAGGCGGCGCGATGACGTCATCGCTCTGCCTGAGCCATACAGCGTGGGACACAGACCAGAAGAGGCTGCATCGCATCGCTGCCACTGAGGTAAGTATGTGTTCTTTTTTTTTTTTTTTTTTCTTACAATAGTGATACTGAAGGGGTGGGGGACTTAATAATGGCACATGATGGGGGGTGGGGGACTTAATAATGGCACATGATGGGGGGGACTTAATAATGCCGCATGATGGGGGGGACTTAATAATGCCACATGATGGGGGGGACTTAATAATGGCACATGATGGGGGGGGACTTAATAATGCCACATGATGGGGGGGACTTAATAATGCCACATGATGGGGGGGACTTAATAATGCCACATGATGGGGGGACTTAATAATGCCACATGATGGGGGGGACTTAATAATGGCACATGATGGGGGGGGACTTAATAATGGCACATGATGGGGGGGACTTAATAATGGCACATGATGGGGGGGACTTAATAATGGCACATGATGGGGGGGACTTAATAATGCCACATGATGGGGGGGACTTAATAATGCCACATGATGGGGGGGACTTAATAATGGCACATGATGGGGGGGAATTAATAATGGCACATGACGGGGGCGACTTAATAATGGTACATGATTACTGGCACGTAATGGGGGGCTTATTACTGACACGTAATGGGGGGCGACTTAATAATGGCACATGATTACTGGCACGTAATGGGGGGGTTATTACTGGCACATGATGGGGGGGCTTATTACTGGCACATGATGGGGGGCTTATTACTGGCACGTAATGGGGGGCTTATTACTGGCACGTAATGGGGGGCTTATTACTGGCACGTAATGGGGGGCTTATTACTGGCACATTATTGGTGGGCACTATAGGGGCATCTACTGAGGCAACACAAAGAAGAGGTGTTTTATATGGGGGGCTCTGTACAGTAGCATTTTATACTGGGACACATTATGGTGGGTACTATGGGGAAGGGGGGAGAGGAGTACTATGGAGTCATCTACGGGGGCACTAAGAAGGGGTAATTTATACTTGCAAAATTATGGGGGACACTAAGGGCATCTACTGGGGCATTTTATACTGGTACATTATGGGGGGCACTAGGAGGAAGGGGGAGAGGAGCACTATGGGGGCATTTACTGGGGGCACTATATAGGGGTATTTTATACTGGCACATTATGGGGGACATTAGCTCAACTGGGGGCATAAGGGGGTATTTTTTGCATTGTCACATTATAAGGAGAATTATTTCTACTGGGGGGCATAATGGTGGGCTTTATTACTCCCCCATGGTATGACCCCCTAGTAGCAGCACCAGCCTCTCCCTGATCTGCTGTCCCTCTGCCCCTTCTCCAAATCCTTATTATGAAATCTTTCTCATTAGGATAAAACACATCAGCTCCGCCGAGCCCCCGGACAAAGTGTGGAAGTGGCGTCTGAGATCCCCAAGGGCCAAGCCAAGTAACTGTAAGTGTTCATGTGAAATATGTTTATGTTATACACATATAGCCTACACTGTGCCACACGATATACAGTATACCTCTACACTGTGCCCCACAATATACAGTATACCTCTGCACCGTGCCACACAATATACAGTATACCTCTACACTGTGCCCCACAATATACAGTATACCGCTACACTGTGCCCCACAATATACAGTATACCTCTACACTGTGCCCCACAATATACAGTATACCTCTACACTGTGCCCCACAATATACAGTATACCTCTACACTGTGCCCCACAATATACAGTATACCTCTACACTGTGCCCCACAATATACAGTATACCTCTACACTGTGCCACACAATACACAGTATACCGCTACACTGTGCCACACAATATACAGTATACCTCTACACTGTGCCACACAATATACAGTATACCGCTACACTGTGCCACACAATATACAGTATACCGCTACACTGTGCCACACAATATACAGTATACCTCTACACTGTGCCACACAATATACAGTATACCTCTACACTGTACCACACAATATACAGTATACCTCTACACTGTGCCACACAGTATACCTCTACACTGTGCCACACAGTATACCTCTACACTGTGCCACACAGTATACCTCTACACTGTGCCACACAGTATACCTCTACACTGTGCCACACAGTATACCTCTACACTGTGCCACACAGTATACCTCTACACTGTGCCACACAGTATACCGTATACCTCTACACTGTGCCCCACGATATACAGTATACCTCTACACTGTGCCACACAGTATACAGTATACCTCTATACTGTGCACACAATATACAGTATACCGCTACACTGTGCCCCACAATATACAGAATACCGCTACACTGTGCCCCACAATATACAGTATACCGCTACACTGTGCCCCACGATATACAGTATACCGCTACACTGTGCCACACAGTATACAGTATACCTCTATACTGTGCACACAATATACAGTATACCTCTGCACTGTGCCCCACGATATACAGTATACCGCTACACTGTGCCACACAGTATACAGTATACCTCTATACTGTGCACACAATATACAGTATACCGCTACACTGTGCCCCACAATATACAGTATACCTCTACACTGTGCCCCACAATATACAGTATACCGCTACACTGTGCCCCACAATATACAGTATACCGCTACACTGTGCCACACAGTATACAGTATACCTCTACACTGTGCCACACAATATACAGTATACCTCTACACTGTGCCACACAGTATACAGTATACCTCTACACTGTGCCACACAATATATAGTATACCGCTACACTGTGGAGTCTGTTCTATAAGCACCCTTGTTCTGTGGCGGCGGACAGAAAATAATCTGGAAGTGCCTCTCCCGAGACCAGGCTCTGGATCCGCCACTGGTCTGGACCGCTCACAGGAGTGTACATTTCTTCTAAACTGTAATCCGTATCCTCTGACCTGCAGAAATGAGCGCTCGCTCGATAACAACTAACAGGCAGTACCTGAAGGCTGTAGCCTGGCCCTGTTACCGAAGCTAGCCGAGTGGTGTAAGGTTAAGGTACTAGTAGAGATGAGCGGCTGCTGAATCCTGATTTAAAGTTAAAGTTACTGCAGGATATGGATTACGGTTTAGAAATGTCAAATGTACACTCCTGTGAGAGGCGGGGAGGGGGATCTGTGGATGACACTGTCATGGGGTGGATCTGTGGATAACACATATAGCATAAGATGCTATACCCGGTATGTGGCATCCACAGATCCCCCCCATAGCAGTGTCATCCACAGATTCCCCTCTCTATAAAATTGTCATCCACAGACAGCTGGACTTTTCTTCCCTGTTGCGGTTTTAGGTATCGCAGCATTTCTAAGCATACTTGTGTAAATGTATCGTTGTTATAGCTGCCCCCACTACTTTTGTCCTGGCCCCCAGTGTGCCCCCCCAAATTTTGAAAGCTAGAGACGCCACTGATTCACATCGCTCCTGCTGTGCTGCTTGTGTTTTATTTTTTGGGGGATATCTCATATCTATCCCCTATCTATCTGTCTATCAATCTACAATTACGGAAGAAAGGCAGCATTCTGACTTAAGTGAAAAAATGGATTCCTTTTTCCTTTATTCATCCAACACTCAATGCCATTGATTGTTTGGGTGAATAAAGAAATCCACTTTTCTTCATTTTTACTTTTATTTTTCAATTTTTTTTCAGATTTCATTTTTTTTATATATCTCTTTCTATTTGTTATTAACTTTTTTTACTTTGGATGCAAAGAACAAATTATCTACATGTCCCTGCTGTCTCCATATACAGAGCACTGCTAACAGTAACAATTGTCAGGTGTTTTCTGGGCAAACTTGCTAAGGGAAGCACACTTAGGGCTTATGCACACAAACGTTTGCCTACTGTTCCGTGCATTGGGGACCACAATTTGCGGTCCCCAAAGCACGGGCACCATCCATGCGGTTGCCGCAGACAGATCCAGACCTATTCAACTTGAATGGGTCTGTGATCTGTCCGCACCGCAAAAAAATACAGAACATGTTCTATTATTTTGCGGTGATTTGAATGGGTCCGCAATCCGGAAGGCGTGCTTCCGTGGGGTTTCTCTCCGTGCCTTCGGAGTCTGTGATCCATCCGCACCGCAAAAAAATAGAACATGTTCTATTATTTTGTGGTGCGGAGGCACGGAGAGAAACCCCACGGAAGCACGCCTTCCGGATTGCGGACCCATTCAAATCCCTGCCGTTTTCGGGCCACAATACTGCTGAGTTCACACTTTAGTTATTTCCATCACTTATTGCTAGACAAAACCAGGTGTAGGTCAAAAACACAGAACAGGTACAAATCTTTCCCTTATACCTTATCCATGAGTAGTCTTCACTACTGGTTTGGGCTCACAATAACTGATGGAAATAACTGATCAAAGAACTGAAGTGTGAACTGGGCCTTACCTGCTTTCTGAAACTGGCTGTCGGCTTTGGTTCTGTAGGCCTCTGCTTGGGTCCCTAGATGTCATCATCCATTTTTACACTGCCTGCAGCCAATTGTGAGCTGCGCGGTGACTTCTCCCCTTGCATCAAGTGAATAAATGTTACTGTACTTCTGAATTTGGGGCCCCACTTTTAATTTCACCCAGGACCACATTTTGTCTAAAACCGGCCCTGCCCACAAAGTGACTTCATACCTGAACTAGTCCTTAAAAAAGTAGGTTTTTGGAAATTTTCTTATAAATTTTAACAATTGCTTCTAAAATTCTAAGCCTTCTAAAGTCCTAAAAAATAAAATGACATTTTTAAAATGATGCCAACATAAAGTAGACATATGGGAAATGTAAAGTAACAACTATTTTATGAGGTTTCTGTATCCAAACAGATACCATTTGTAGACGGATCCGGATGTGGATCTGTCTCACGAATGTATTGCAATACCGGATCTGTATTTTCTCCGTCCAAAAACCGTACAGTGATTGAACTGTAGACATCCTGATGCATACTGAACAGATTACTCTCCATTCAGAATGCATTAAGATAAAACTGATCAGTTTTATTCCGGTATAGAGCCCCTAGGACGGAACTCAATACAGGAAAAGAAAAACGCTAGTGTGAAAGTACCCTAAGTAAAAGCGTTCCAGAGTTATTGCCTCATAAACTAACACATGTCAGATTTGCAAAAAATTGGCCTGGGACTCAAGGTGAAAAGTGGGTCAGTACTGAACGGGTTTGTAATTCACATTCTGTGGTGATGTATAGACTGAGATAAGTAAGCAGGGTCATCTCATCATTAAAAGTGGGGTGAACAGAGTAATCTCATTATTATTATTATTATTATTATTAAAGGGAGGGGTATTTAATAGCAGACAAGTTCTCTATTCTTCTAAAAACCTAAAGAAGAATCCCCCCTACCTCGCTACACCCTGCCCAGTACATTTTGGGAAATGTAGTTCCCAAACTAGTGATTAATTTTGTGTCTTATTACATGTTTTACATGCTTATTATTAGTGTTGAGTGCAAATATTGTGAATATCGCCACTTTGAGAATTTGCGAATCGTTAGATTATAGTGCTATATATTCGTATTTGCGAATGGTGTTGAATATTCTAATCGTGAATTTATCGCGAATATATTACATTGCCGTTTTTTGGCAATCAAGTAAACAATGACTGGAGATCACAAATTCTCGAAATTTGAAAATTGATGGCGAATATCCGGCCCAAAATGTGCTAAATATCGCAAATTCGAATATTGCCTATGCCGCTCATCACTACTTATTAAATTATCATATCAAAGAGACTTAAAATGGGGACATGCCCTTTCACCTTCATTTCTGGGCCTGAACATGCATTTTTTTTAGCCCAGCGGCCTCTGTAATTAACCTGCACAGTTCCTACAGAGATGTCAGAGATTTTCCCTTAATGAACAGTCTTGTAAATTCTTGTTGCTGTTAAGATGGGAAAAAATATAAAATAAAATAAAAAGTTGCACTTGTAAATTGTTTACATCTAATCCTTTTTATCTGTTGTCACGCCATGGCAAAAGCAAAGTGTTGCTGTCACTGTAATAGTGATAAAAAGAGTCACTATAAAAAATTTAGAGAGAAAATGGCTTTGGTAAGTGGTCTCCCGAAAACAAATTTCCTTAAGCTTAGTAAAGAGAAGACGATGAGATATTGTACTTGTACCTAATGTAACGTTGTAAATAAAACAAATCTAGCTTCAGGCAGATTATCCATTGTTTACAGTTTTTAAATTATCCATAGTAATTCTATCTATCTATCTATTAGACAAAATCATACAAATTATTTAGCCTTTTGTGGGCATTTTTCCCTCAAATTTTGTTTCTTTACATTCTGGTGAAAAAACTATTCTGTTATAGCTTTGTATTGTTTTATTATATGGCATGCACATCTTTAGGAATAATAATAATTTGGATTATTATTGCTACTACTAGAGATGAGCGGATCGAAGCTGACGAATTGGGTTCGATCCAAATTTCAGGAAAAATTTGATTCGCAACGAATGCAAATTTCCTCGCGCTTCGTGGTAACAAATCAAATTTTTCCTAAAATGGCAGCTACACATGTGAGGACCATAGGGAAAGGAACTCTGGGAAGGCGGGATCATCCAAATTGACATGCATGCAGCCAATCAGCAGCCAGCCAGCCCTGTGATGTCATTTTAGAATGAGCCATTTTAGATTCTGCCATTTTCCAGTGTTCTGAGTGCAGGGACAGATGTGAGAAGGCTTTAGGAAGAGCAATCGGAAAAACTTGATTGTGAAAAAAAAAAGAAAAAGAAAAAACAACATATAAGTGCAGGGAAAGGATAGGGAGGAATCATTTGCCAGAATCTTAGTGCAGGCAGAGATGTCATAAGGCGCCAGGGAAAGTCATAGGAAAACGATTTGCAAGTGCAGGGACAGATTATTTGGCGATCTAAATAGCCATTATACAGCTCTGTCACTCCAGCTTTTTGTTCTTGGGGTGCAAGTGATATGTTGAAAAGCCTTTAGTGGCTTAGACTGTGGAAAAAGAAAAATACAGTATATATGCACTACACAGTTTTTTCTGGTTAAAGCGTATAGGGGCGTATTTCAGAACTAGAAGAAAAATATATACGCACTTCACTGTTTAAGTTTTTTCTGGTGAGAGCGTATAGGGGCGTATTTCAGTAAAAAAAGAAAAATATATATGCAGGCTCGTACTGGCCCACTGGGGAGATGGGGAAATCTTCGGTGGTCCCGAACCAGCAAGCAGTGGCATAGCGGCAGGGCACAGGGAGATGAGCACTTCCATTGTGGAAGCGCTTATCTCTATAGTCCTCAGAACAGCGATACAGATGGATGCTGCGGGGCAGGGGAGAGGCGTCTCCCTTCCCCGTTCCTCTGATAGGCTGAAGGCCTAGTGTTTGCAGCCTATCAGAGGCCGGTGCAGGCAGCGCAATGACATCCTCGCGCCGCCTGGCCCGTACAGTGCAGGACACAGGCTGGAAGAGGCATGCATTGCATCGCTGCCAGCACAATAGAGGTAAGTATATCTGTTTATTTTTTTTATATGGCAGAATACAGGAGAGGAGCGCTGTGGGGGACACTTTTTACTGGCACATGATTGGGGGGGGGGGGTCTATGGGGACCACTTCTTACCGGCACATGATTGGGGGGCACTTCTTACTGACACATGATTGCGGGACATCTATGGGGGGCTCTTCTTACTGGCACATGATTGGGGTGCTTCTTTACTGGCACATTATTGGAGAGCATCTATAGGGGGACTTCTTACTGGCACATTATTGGGGAGCATTTATGGGGGCACTTCTTACTGGCACATGATTGGGGCACTATGGGGGCATCTACTGAGAAGGAGTATTTTATATGGGGGGCACAATGGGGGAAGGGGGAGCGGAACACTATGGGGGCTTCTACTGAGGCCACAAAGATATAGGGGGCTCTGTATAGGGGCATTTTATACTGGCACTATATAGGGATATTTTATACTGGCATATTATGGGGGCATTATGGGGACATTAGCTTAACTGGGGGCCATTAAAAGGGGGGTATTTTTTGCACTGGCACACATTATAAGGGGGCATTTTTGCACTGTCACATTATAAGGAGAATTATTACTACTAAGGGGGGCATTATGGTGGGCTTTATTACTACTGGGGGTCTATGTGGAACATTATTACTAGTATAGGCATTATGGGAGCATTATTACTTCTGGGTCACAGTGGGAACATGTTGTGGGCACTGTAGGAGCACTATTACTACCATGTCTGCTCTAGCAGAGAAATATTCCTATTGGTGGAACTTTTGGGAGCACTATTGCTGTGGGGGCACCTTGGACAGTAACAGCTTACCACAATTTATTTGGGGGGATGTTATGTTTACACTATTAGTGTCAGGGGCAGTATTTGCTGGGCACAGTTATTTTAGGACACTGTGTGCCAATAATTATTGAAGGGGGCATTATCAGGGTGGGTACTAGTATTATCAGGGGATTTATCTGTTTCTGCAGTATAATATTAGGGAGCACAGTGGCACAGTATTGGGGATGGTAGGATGATTTGTCCAGAAGATGGGAAGATGATGGAAAAGTAGTAAACTAAGATTTCTTTTCTCAAACTGCAGAGACAAGAAATAGCTGAAAAATGGTGGTCTGGTCTGAAAGGAGAAGAAAAGGAAAGAGAATATCCATACCAAAGGAGATGTCACTGGATGTAAGAGGTATGAGGCGCTGTATTATCCTGTATGTTCTGTAGTGATGGGAGGGTGGATATAGAATTTGGTCCACCCTGGCCCAAACTTACACTATGCGTGTTCTGAAATCTGGGGGCTCACACCCATCAACTACATTATCTGTACTCAGAGTTATTACTATGTTATCTGTGGTGTTACATAGTAATATCTACTACATTATCCGTAAAAAGGGGCATGGCCACAGGTTGGGGGGTTTCAATACTTAACTTGCCCCGGGTGAGGCAACCCACGCTATGCCACTGCATTTATGGTAGCTGTACGGTGGGCCCCCAGAATCAATTCCACTCGTGGGCCCAAGGCACTCCAGTCCG
The DNA here is from genome assembly GCF_014858855.1 of Bufo gargarizans. Taxonomy (NCBI): domain Eukaryota; kingdom Metazoa; phylum Chordata; class Amphibia; order Anura; family Bufonidae; genus Bufo; species Bufo gargarizans. The sequence goes on from NC_058080.1 coordinate 44,074,030, forward strand.
ACACTGTATATAGCGCTGCACTGTTGCAGTTATTTCTAGTGAAAGCATATAGGGGCGTATTTCAGTACTACAAGAAAAAATATATACTCACTGCACTGTTGCAGTTATTTCTGGTGAAAGCACATAGAGGCGTATTTCAGTACAACACAAAATATATATACGCACTGCACTGTTGCAGTTATTTCTGGTGAAGACATATAGGGGCGTATTTCAGTATTCGAAGAAAAATATATACGCACTTCACTATTTAAGATTTTTCTGGTGAAAGCATATAGGGGCGTATTTCAGTACTACAAGAAAAATATATACGCACTTCACAGTTTGAGCTTTTTCTGGTGAAAGTGTATAGGGACGTATTTCAGTACTACAAGAAAAACATATACGCACTGCACTGTTGCAGTTATTTCTGGTGAAAGCATATAGGGGCGTATTTCAGTACTACAAGAAAAATATATACGCACTTCATTGCTGCAGTTATTTCTGGTGAAAGCGTATAGGGGCATATTTCAGTACCACAAGAAAAATATATTCTCAGTTCACTGTTAATTTTTTTTCTGGCAAACGCGTATAGGGGCGTCTATCAGTACTACAAGAAAAATATATTCTCAGTTCACTGTTTAATTTTTTTCTGGTGAAAGTGTATAGGGGCGTATTGCAGTACTACAAGAAAAATATATTATCTGCTTACTTATGCTGTTATTTGTGGTGAAAGCGTATAGTGGCCTATTTCAGTACAACAAGGAAAATTGATTCTTAGTACATTTCTGCAGTTATATGTGTTGAAAGCGTTTAGTGGCATATTTCAGTACAAAAAGATAAATATATTTGTTGCTTTTAGGGTTGTTCTAATTTGTTTTTAATTCATTTCGTTCAGCTACAAGTATGTCACACAGAGAAGTGCCAGGCCATGCACAGAGGAGTGGCAGAGGCCTAAATATTTCTGGCGCAGGCAGGAGTCGCAGCAGATGGAGAGGGCATCAGGAGTCGCAGCGAGAGGCCTGAGCTCCAGGTGTCATCTAGCAGTCGTGTCTTGACCAGCAACCCAGCGGTTCTTGAATAGTTAACTCGCTCATCCACTTTATCCCAAGTGACATCAGACACCCCCAGTCAACAGGCAGTGGGTTCGTCAGACACAACTCTTAGTTGGCATGGCCCTGGAGCAGGCCCTGTGCCCTGACCTGTCCTCAACCTGCCTGTCCTTTGCTGTTCTCTCAGCTACAGAAGTATTCAGGGCCATCTTTAACGCGGGGCAAAAGGGGCAGCTGCCTCTGGCCCAGTTGCTCTTGGGGTGCCCAAGGCAGCTGCCTCTTGAGCCCCGCTGCGGCCCTGGTGACTAGAGGGGGTTGGCGCAGGGCACAGGGAGATGAGCGCTTCCATTTTGGTCTCCATAGTCATTTGTATTGCCGTCCTCAGGACAGCGATACAGATAGATGCGCTGCAGCGGGGCAGGGGAGGGAAAGGTGTTCCTTATTGGCACATGATTGGGGGGCATCTAGGTTAGCACTTGTTACTGGCATATGATTGGGGGGCATCTATGGGGGCACTTGTTATTGGCATATTTTTGGGGGGCATATATGGGTGCACCTGTTACTGGCACATGATTGGGGGCATCTATGGTGGCACTTGTTACTGGCACATGATTGGGGGGCATCTATGGGGGCACTTGTTATTGACATATTTTTGAGGGGCATCTATGGGGGCACGTGTTACTGGCACATGATTGGGGGGCATCTATGGGGGCACTTGTTATTGACATATTTTTGAGGGGCATCTATGGGGGCACGTGTTACTGGCTCACGATTGGGGGCATCTATGGTGGCACTTGTTACTGGCACATGATTGGGGGGGCATCTATGGGGGCACCTGTTACTGGCACATGATTTGGGCATATATGGGGGCACTTGTTATTGGCACATTTTTGGGGGGCATCTATGGGGGCACCTGTTACTGGCACATGATTGGGGGCATCTATGGTGGCACTTGTTACTGGCACATGATTGGGGGGCATCTATGGGGGCAATTGTTACTGGCACATGATTTTGGGGCATCTATGGGGGCACTTGTTACTGGCACAAGATTGGGGGCATCTATGGGGGCACCTGTTACTGGCACATGATTGGGGGGCATCTATGGGGGCACTTGTTACTGGCACAAGATTGGGGGGCATCTAAAGGGTCACTTGATACTGGCACATGATTGGGGGGGCATCTATGGGGCACTTGTTATTGGCACATGATTGGGGGCATCTATGGGGTACGTGTTACTGTCACATGATTGGGGGGCATCTATGGGGGTACTTGTTACTGCCACATGATTGGGGGACATCTATGGGAGTACTTGTTACTGGCATATGATTGGGGGGCATCTATGGGGCACACCTTACTAGCACATTATTTGGAGGCACTGTGTGGGCATCTATGGGGGCACTTCTTAGTAGCACATTATTGGTGGGACTTTTTACTGGCATAATAATGGGTGGCACTATGGGGGCATCTATGGGGGACTTCTTATTGGCACATAATTGGGGGCACTATGGGGCCATGTACTGAGGCCATAAAGAAGGGGTATTTTATGTGGGGGAAGGGGGAGAGGAACATTATGGGGGCTTCTAATGAGGAAGAAAATGTATTTTATATGGGGGGCTCTGTATGACATTTTATACTGGGGCACATAATGGTGGGTATTATGAGGAAGGGGAGAGAGGAGTACTATGGGCTCATCTATGGGGGGCACTAAGAAGGAGTATTTTATACTTGCAAATTATAGGGGACACTGAGAGCATCTACTGGGGCACTATATATGGGACATTTTATACTGGTAGTACATTATGGGGACACTAGGGAGAAGGGCGGAGAGGAGCACTATGACACATTTGCTGGGGGCACTATATAGGGGTATTTTATACTGGCACATTATGGGGGCACTATGGGGACATTATCTCAATTGGGGGCATTAAAAGGGGATATTTTTTGCACTGGCACATTATAAGGAGAATTATTACTACTGGGGGCAGTATGATGGGCTTTATTACTACTGGGGGTCTATGGGGAATATGATTACTAGTATGGGCTCTATGGGAACATTATTACTTCTGGGGCACAGTGGGAACATGTTGGGGGCACTGTAGGAGCATTATTACTACCATGTGTGCTCTAGCAGAGAATTATTCCTATTGGGAGGACTTTTGGGAGCACTAGAATAAATCAAGGCAACTGGACGTACTGTAGATTTCTTGAAAACGTTTCACTCGTTCTTACAACAAGCTTTCTCAATTCTGAGTGACTGTACAAAAATTCTGGGTCCACACCTGGTAATTATACCCAGCATTGGGTCGAAAATGTTGATTCCATTATCCTAATTGGAGTCAGTAGGTGATAAAGACTTCCCAGAAAAAGGTGTCAATACAGCATTGTATGTGGCAGACAATAGATGTCTAACCCCCCCCACCTCTATTCAAGCTTGGCTTCTCCATTTTTACTGTACTTACATCTAAAAGGAACAGGTCACACCTTTGAAGACAGTCAAGTACGTGATTTGGATAAGGAGGCTGATGCCAAGCTTGAATAGAGGTGGGGGGGTTAGACATATACGTATGCCACAGAGGTGGGGGGGGGGTTAGCATATGTATGCCACATACAATGCTGTCTTGACACCATTTTCTGGGAAGTCTTTATCACCTACTGACTCCAATTAGGATAATGGAATCAACATTGGCTCAAGGCGGGATCTGATTATATGCTGGAGGTGGATAACAGGTTCATTGCATGTGGAGCAGTGGCGTATCTATCACGAGGCAAACAAGGCATTTGCCTAGGGCGGCACTTGCCAATGGGGCGGCAAAATGCCTTGTTTGCCCCTTGTCCCATCAGTCTCATCTGCCTCAGAAGATCCGATGGTATATTCTAACCCCCAGGCGTTCCCATGGTGACGGGGACGCTTGCCTGGGGGTTAGAATATACCATTGGATCTGAGTTTTCACACTCTCAGTGAGAGCGTGAAAACACAAATCCGATGGTATATTCTAACCCCCAGGCGTTCCCATGGTGACAGGGACGCTTGCCTGGGGGTTAGAATATACAGGGCCACGCCGCTCACAGGAAAACATTTAATAACGAATCAGTAACCTAAACTTTATTCATTAGTGATGTCTTTACTGTATACCTTACTCTGTCTTTCAGCTCCGGTAACAGCAGGCAGTGCGGGCAGGCGGCGCTCACTCACTGACGTCACGCGCCTGCGCCGCCTAGTGGGAGGAGCAGGCGTGTGACGTCAGTGAGTGAGCGCCGCCCCGCACTGCCTGCTGTTACCGAAGCTGAAAGACAGAGTAAGGTATACAGTAAAGACATCACCAATGAATAAAGTTTAGGTTACTGATTTGTTTTTAAATGTTTTCCTGTGAGCGTCAGGGGGAGGAGGAATCTGTGGATGGCACCGTTTAGGGGAGGGGGGGGGGGAATCTGTGGATGGCACCGTTTAGGGGAGGGGGGGGGAAATCTGTGGATGGCACCGTTTAGGGAAGGGGGGGAATCTGTGGATGGCACCGTTTAGGAGAGGGGGGGGGAGGAATCTGTGGATGGCACCGTTTAGGTGAGGGGGGGAGGAATCTGTGGATAGCACCGTTTAGGGGAGGGGGGGGGAATCTGTGGATGGCACCGTTTAGGGGAGGGGGGGGGGAATCTGTGGATAGCACCGTTTAAGGGAGGGGGGGGGAATCTGTGGATGGCACCGTTTAGGGGAGGGGGGGGGAATCTGTGGATGGCACCGTTTAGGGGAGGGGGGGGAATCTGTGGATGGCACCGTTTAGGGGAGGGGGGGAATCTGTGGATGGCACTGTTTAGGGGAGGGGGATCTGTGGATGGCACAGTTTAGGGGAGGGGGATCCGTGGATGGCACCGTTTAGAGGAGGGGGATCTGTGGATGGCACCGTTTAGGGGAGGGGGATCCGTGGATGGCACTATTTAGGGGCAGGGGATCCGTGGATGGCACTATTTAGGGGAGGGGGATCCGTGGATGGCACTATTTAGGGGAGGGGGATCTGTGGATGGCACTCTTTAGGGGGGGATCTGTGGATGGCACATAGTAAGGGGTGGGGTTTAGAGAGAAAGGGGTTTGGCCTTGACAGGAAGGGGTGGATCAAATTTATATTAGGGGGGTGCCCGAGTTTAGTCTCGCCTAGGGCAGCACAAAACCAAGATACACCACTGATGTGGAGTACAGACTTGTGGCAGCTACCTCGGTATATGCGAAGCGAAGGAACTTGCTGCTGAAAATCGCATGTGGAATATAGACTTGTGACAGCTGTCTTTGTATATGCGAACTATGGACTTGCGATCGCCACCTCTGTAGCAAATTACGAACCTGACTCTCTGCGTTTTTTGGGTTCTATAAGATAACCACTTTCATACACTGCTTTAGATATAGCGCGGTACCCGTATTTTGTTTTACAAGTAAATCCTTGCCTAGGGTCCAATCAATATTAAAGACGGCCCTGGAAGTATTTTATGCTGTGGACTCAGCTCCACTATAGAGCAAGGACGAGCTACTAGAGGACAGTCAGTAACTACTGGCCAGCCAAGATCTGGAGGAGATATCCGCCACTCCCCCCCACTAGGCGGGCAAGTAGTGATGAGGAGAGTGGCATGTGAGGTGGTGTTACGAGCAGTCAGGCTCCTGACCCAGAGACCGTTGAGGAGGACATCAGTGACTTGCAGACCCTACTCTATGATAATGAAACCGATTGCACTTGGGAGCCGGGTGCAGAAGGGGCTTCATCATCATCAGAAGAAGAGGGTGGCAGCTTGCCTGTGAGGCAGCAGCGGAGCCAGCAAGTCGTTAGCATGGCCGGGAGTCAGCATGGTGGCAGCAGTGAGAGGTCAGGAGCCAAACGGGCACCTGGTAGACCATCCACTTTGCAGCAGCCTACCTCCCTGAAAAGGAGTGGTGCACAGGTTCACAGAAGCAGCGGCGGTAGCAGTCAGCCAGTCAGTAGTGTTGGGGGAAAATCAGGTACTCAGCGGTGTGGCAGTTTTTTGTGGAGCCACCGGTGGGGGTCAACATGGCCATATGTAGAATATGTGGGCAGAAGATGAAGCGTGACCAGGGTAGCCAATGTTGGCACCACGGCCCGTGGTTCCAATGTGGTGGTCCAGCCTGATGCAGCAACCAATGGATCACCCAGTGGCACGCCGCACCTGATTTCAGGCATTCAAGGCTCCACCACCTCAGACGAAGGGAGCTGTCTGTCGTTCCCATCGTCTGCTGTTCGTGATGCTCCTGCTCCTCCTACTGCTCGTCAGTCATTCCGTCAGCATTCAGTCACCGAAGCGATTGCCAAGACACAACAGTATGCATGCGTGCATCCAACGACGCAGAAGCTGAATGTGCTCCTGTCCAATTTGCTGGTGCTTTAGTTCCTCCATTTCCAAGTGGTGGACTCTGCAGCTTTTAGAGAACTGATGGCTTGTGCCGAGGTGGAAAGTCCCAAGCCGTCATTTCTTTGCCAAAAAGGCAGTACCAGCCCTGCACAAACATGTAGAACAGAAGGTGGGCCAGTCCTTGACCCTGTCGGTGTCTGCCAAAGTGCACAGCAGCGCCGACATGTGGAGCTATAACTACAGTCAGGGACAATACAAGTTTTTTACGGTCCACTAGGTGAATGTGGTAACTGCACAGCCATAACATCAACTTGGCCAGGTCATGCCTTTTCTGCCTCCATGTTCTCACGCCGTTGGTCCTGCGACAATGTCCGCCTCTGCCTGCTCATCCTCCACCATGTCCTCAGCCTCCACTGCAGGGACAAGTCACAGTTCCCCTCCAGCATACCACATGTACAGGGCTCGGCGGTGTCACGCTGTTCTGCACCTGGTTTCCCTTGGCGAATGGAGTTACACAGGGGAGGAACTCCTTTGTGTGATGCATCAAGAAATAGAATCTTGGCTTTCTCCCCGACAATTGAAAATCGGAAACCATGGTGACCGACAATGGGAAGAACATGGTGTCGGCGCTGTGTCAAGGAAAGCTGAGCCATGCGTCCTGCATGGCGCACGTGTTCAATCTGGTTGTCAAGTGGTTCCTGAAGTCTTCCACCCATCTGCAAAACATCCTAAAAATGGCCAGGAAACTTTGCATGCACTTCAGCGGCAGAACGGCATCCCCCAACATAGGCTGATATGCAACATTTCCACCCATTGGAATTCCACCCTCAATATGATGGACCAACTATTCGAACAGAGAAAGGCCATAAACGATTTCTTGATGATACAAGCTGATAGGAGTACTCCCCTTTGTAACTTTGATGTCAGCTAGTGGCAGCTCATGCGTGACCCCTGCTGTTTGCTTAGGCCCTTTGAGGACACCACGTTATTTGTCAGTCGCCAGGACTCCGGGAAGAACGATGTCATTCCACTGCTTCATATCCTGGAACAGATACTGGTAACAGTGGCTGGTCAGGGGACAGGAGACGTTGCGCCTAGATATCACGGCCACATGAGCCCTGTGGGGGCTGAACTTGAAGAGGATGAGGAGGGGGAGGAGGACATTGGAGCACAGGCAATTTGTAGAGAAATGGGTGTTTTTTCTACTCAGCTAACAGGACAGGAGGAGCAGTAGCAGCCAGAGGAGCTACAGGGCGATGAGGAAGACGAGACAGAGGACCCAGACACACCGTGGCAGTATGCAGTGAATATGCAGGCAGGGAGTCCCTCCGAGTTACCTACACAAATGACCCGATGCATGCTCACATGCTTGCGTATTGACAGCCGAATTGTCACCATTCGGCAGAGGGAGGACTTCTGGCTCTCCACCTTGTCGGACCCTCGCTACCGGTCCAGAATGGGGGCTTTTTTTTCTACACCCGCTGAGAGAGAGGACAAACTGAACTACTACAGAGAAATCCTATGTAGTCAGTTGGCCACTGCCTATCTGCGCCATGGTCCATCCTCTCGCAGGTCTGACCGGGGGGGCCCTCTGCATTCACATTCCACTGCCATGGCTGCTGGGGAGGGGTGGGGTGGCAGGAGCAGTACCAGCTCCATCAGCAGCAGCCTGAGTCTACAGTCGCTGATGAGTAGCTTTCTTCACCCAGCAGCAGGTAGACCTCAAGCAGGACTTGAACCAGCAGGTGGTGGCATACTTGGACAGCACCCTGCCAACCCATATTGAATATCCGCTGTGCAGCCAAACTTGATTTGTGGCTGCAACTAGCAGAGTTTGCCCTGGAAAAGCTGTCCTGCTCGGCCAGTAGTGGCATCAGAGCAAGTGTTTAGTGTGGTAGGGGCCATAGTTACCCCAAGGAGAACTCACCTGTCCACCTAAAATGTGGAGAGACTGACCTTTGTCAAGATGAATATGGTGTGGATCAGCCATGCCGCCTCACCCAAACCTTGGCAAAATGGAACGGTTTCTTCTGGGTACCTGCTTTAGCTACTACTTCTGCGGCCACCCACCTGATGCCACACAAATCTGATGCCAAGTGCTCCTTCTTTCACCCACATTTGTCAGCGGGTACTGGTATTGCCACCCACCGCCCCACCCTGTCATCAGGTCACTTTGTGGTCTCCTGATGCTGCCATCGCCACACTATATCACCTTGCCACTCTGTGGTATCCTGATGCTGCTGCTGCCATATCCACACTATGTCACCTTGTCACTCTGTGGTATCCTGACGCTGCTGCTGCCATATTTACACTATGTCACCATGCCACTCTGTGGTATCCTGATGCTGCTGCCATCTCCACACTATGTCACCTTGCCACTCTCTGGTCTCCTGATGCTGCTGCCATATCCACACTATGTCACCTTGCCACTCTGTGGTATCCTCCTGATGCTACTGTTGCCGCCACCTCCAGACTCGGTCATTGTGCCACTCGGTGGCTTCCTCCTGCTGCTGCCAACTCCAGACTCGGTCATTGTGCCACTTGGTGGCCTTCTCCTGCTGCTGCCGCCACCTTCAGACTCGGTCATTGTGTCACTCGATGGCCTTTTCCTGATGCTGTCAACTCCATACTCTGTCATTGTGCCACTCAGTGGCCTTCTACTGATGCTGCTGCCGCCACCTCCAGACTTGGTCATTGCGCCACTTGGTGGCCTTCTCAGACTGCTTCCAACTCCAAACTCTGTCATTGTGCCTCTCGGGGCCCTTCTCCTGATGCTGCTGCTGCCACTCTGTCAGGAGGGCTCTGCTTGTATAAGCGTTTAATAGAACAGGTTCTGTAGAAATCTATGTAGAATCAGCTGACAACGGTGTAAAAGGAGTGTGCTTCTTCTTGGCGCTAACATCGACCTGTAAGGCTGAGTTGATACTTCAGCTATTCGGTCAGTTTTGGCCCCGTGACTGCCCAAGTAAGTGAAGTATGCAGTGATTCAGAGCAATGCCTGTCATCTGCATGTCATACTGACTCACAGTATTATTTCCCTACCACAGCAGACTCCCTATGAGTGTTAATGGGTTTTGGAACCGCGCTGCTGGACACTATGTGCTCCGGTCACAGGTGAATGATACAAGGGAGTCCACCCTCTCCTCTATGTCAAGGGATACGATCCTTCCAGATCTCCTCCTCTACAAGGTTTAAGATGATACGGAGAATAGTGAAGCACCCTTGAGAATCTTATCTTTAAAAGGTTTTATTCTACTTACAACAAATCAGTAGACAAAAGGCATAAAATACAAATAGATCGTCACAATCCTGGGGCAGGATTGTGACGATCTATTTGTATTTTATGCCTTTTGTCTACTGATTTGTTGTAAGTAGAATAAAACCTTTTAAAGATAAGATTCTCAAGGGTGCTTCACTATTCTCCGTATCATCTTAAACCTTGTAGAGGAGGAGATCTGGAAGGATCGTATCCCTTGACATAGAGGAGAGGGTGGACTCCCTTGTATCATTCACCTGTGACCGGAGCACATAGTGTCCAGCAGCGCGGTTCCAAAACCCATTGATCTGACTTTGCCAGTGTGAAACCTACCGCACTATTCCGGGACCAGCAGCAGCGCAAGTACTTGTCCGTGTTGTGACATAGGACTGACCACTTTGCCATTTCCCTATGAGTGTTACTGCAAGGCACAGTGCTCTACACCCCTATAAAGGCTCTCTGCAGCCCGGAAATAGCCATTGTTTTTTAAATGTAATTCACCGGGAATAAATTCGGATCAAAGCAAATTTTTTAAAAAAATTGGGCTAACCGGCGAATTGGCAAATCAAATTTTTTTTAAATTCTCTCATCTCTAGATACTACTTAGTGTAGTGAATATGGTTAAAAAAAAACACATAAATCCATCAACCAGGAAATGGTAGGGGTTGTGAGAATCGGACTTCTGCACATTTTCATATGCATTAATGTAATTTAATTCTAAAAATGTATCTAATCCTTTTTAAAACCATTCACTGTTCCCTGTTCTCATGAGGTGACTATTTAACAAATTTGCTGCTCTTTGTAAAAAAAAAGTATTGCCAACACCCCAATAGCATACATTCTGCTGCAAACAAACACTTTGGAATTGCCCCCCTTTTTTTCGTAAAAAAGCTAAAAAAAGTTTCTATTTAAAGTCTGTAATTTCAATGCATTATACCTGTGTTATTAAACGAGTTGTATATTATTGCAAGATGCTGTTCAGTGTCATAGCAAAATAAATCCTGCATACTTCGCTGCGAAGCCGACTTTTCTCAGGCTTCATAGTAACAAATCAATTTTCCCTGAAATGGCGGTAAATAAAAAATCATACTCACCTCATTCATTTTAGCATTTGAACATGAAGAAGCCGCCACAGCCATCTTGATTGAACATCCCGCGCACGTGCACGGTGACATATGATGATGTAATCATGCACCACTCGAGATTTCGCCCTGGATCTTCAGCCTCTTCGCACTCAAATGGATAGCAGAAATTGTCTGGATTTGCAATTATCCATCTTAAGATTCAAAAATAATAGCACTATAACAGATCACTTTATCAAAATCTGTCCCGCTTGACTTATATACTTACTGCTGACATCATACTGAGTGCGTCCGGACAGGTCTGGACATGTCCATTTCTGGACATGTCCATTGGAATATTTCCAATAAAATGCATTAATATTATAAATGAATAAGCTTTGCATGTAACACTTAAAATCTAGATGTGTCAGACAAATTCCGAGTTCATATTTGGAATCAGCGCGCACATTTTAATATAAATCACATGTTTTTCTTTCAGTAGCAAAATCATTGTTGCGCAGTGTAATCTGTTGTTTTTCAGATGTCCATTAATTACACTACGTATCAGTTCTTTTATATATAAATACTGCTGTTTCTTCAGACTGTGATGTTAAGCCTGAGGAAGGAATGTGAGTTGTCACGAAAGCTTGCTATGTAAAATCGCTTCTATTTGCATTTGCCATTAATAAATATCATACCTACATTAGCAGATCCTTTGGGAAAATACAACTTGCTGCCTGCTAGCAGAGCAAATCTGTCCTCCGTCTCCTTGTCTCCTTTGCGGCACCTACATGCAGTACAGTGTTAATGTAATTAGAGATGAACGAATTTCTCAAGAATTCGATTTCGCCGGTTTGTTTAATTCTCCCAAAAGATTCAATTTTATTTATGATGCATCACGTTAAAAAACAGCTATTTTCTGGCTGCAGAGAGCCTGTATAGTCGTGCAGAACACTGTGTGTTGCAGTAACACGCATAGGGAGTCTGCTGTAGTAGTAAAGCAATACTGTCATGACAGGCATTACTCTTAGAATCAATGCACACTTCACATATTTGGGCAGTTACTGTGCCAAAACTGACCAAATAACTTAAGTGTGAACTCAGTCAATGTTAATGTAAAAAAGAAAGACTTTTACACAGTCATTAGCTGATTCCACATAGATGTCTACAGAACCTGTTCTATTAAACGCTTATACAAGTAGAGCTCCACAACAGAGTGGAGAGGGTGTCAGCAGTAAGTTTGTGTTGAAGTCACTGATTATTTTGCCCGTCTTCTGATCCATCAGAACAATAACCCCCAAAAAACAGATCATGTCTGTTGAGCACCCACCTTCACTCGGTCAGCATTTCAGTAATCCATCAGTATTTCTAAAGCCAAAAAAACAGGAGTGAATCCAAAACAGAGATGACATTTGAATAGAATATTTGCATGTCTTTAGTGTTTTGTACCCACTCCTGCTTTTCCCTACCAAATCATAACCCAATTCTGATGGGACCATACAGGCCTTACAGCTGCTACATAGACAGGATCTATTGTGTCTCATTTTTCCTTGCTTCTGACAGATCAGAAGAAGGGTCAAATAAATGATGATGTCAACCAGGCCAAAAAGGCAAAATAGTGGCCCAGTCATGAAGTGGGAGGGAGGGAACAGCATGAAAAGTCCATAGAGGGGCCCAATTACATTGTGGTGAGGTGTCAGCGGCATGAAGAGACCACAGAATGGCCCAGTGACATAGTGATAATGTGGCAGCAGCATGGGGAATCCACAGAGTGGAGAAGTGGAAGCAGCATAAAGAAGAGACCACTGAGTGGCTCAGACAAATAGTGTTGAGGTAACAGCAGCATGAGGAGAAAAGAGAGTGGCCCAGTCGCATATTGTTGAGCTAGCAGTAGCATGAGGAGACCACAGAGTGGTGATGTGGCAGCAGCATGAGGAGACCACAGAGAGGTGATGTTGCAGCAGCATGAGGAAACCACAAAGTGGCGCAATGGCAGCACCAAAAAAAGACCACATAGTAGTAATGCGGCAGCAGCATGAGGAGAGCACAGAGTGATGAAGTGTTAGCAGTATGACAATACCACAGAGTGGTGATGTGGCAGCAGCATGAGGAGACCACAGAGTGGCCCAGAGACATAGTGTTGAGGTGGCAGAAGCATAAGGAGACCACAGAGTTGTGAAGTGGCAACAGCATGAGGAGACTACAGAGTTTTCCAGTGACATAGTGTTGAAGTGTCATCAGCAGGAGAAGACCACAGAGTGGTGAAGTCGCAACAGTATGAGGAGACCACAGAGTTGCCCAGTGACATAGTGGTAAAGTGGCATCAGAATGAGGAGACCACAGAGTGGTGAGGTGGCAGCAGCATGAGGAGACCATAGAGATGCCCGCTGACATAGTGGTGATGTGGCAGCAGCATAATGAGACCACAGAGTGGTGAAGTGGAAGCAGCATAAGGAGACCACAGAGTGTTGATGTGGGAGCAGCATGAGGAAACCACAAAGTGGCCCAGTGGCCTAGTGTTAAGGTGGCAACAGCATAAGGAGACTACAGTGTAGTGATGTTGCAGCAGCATGGGGAGACAAGCAATGGCGGATGCAGAGCCTGGTCTCGGGAGGGGCACTTTCAGATTATTTTCTGTCCGCCGCCACAAAACAATGGTGCTTATAGAACAGACTCCACAGTGTAGGCTATATGTGTATAACAAACATATTTCACATGAAAACTTACAGTTACTTGGCTTGGCCCTTGGGGATCTCGGACGCCACTTCCACACTTTGGCCGGGGGCTCGGCGGAGCTGATGTTCTGTTTTATCCTAATGAGAAAGATTTCATAATAAGGATTTGGAGAAGGGGCAGAGGGATAGCAGAGCAGGGAGAGGCTGGTGCCGCTACTAGGGGGTCATACCATGGGGGAGTAATAAAGCCCAGTAGTAATAATTCTCCTTATAATGGGACAGTGCAAAAAATACCCCCTTGTAATGCCCCCAGTTGAGCTAATGTCCCCATAGTGCCCCCATAATGTGCCAGTATAAAATACCCCTATATAGTGCCCATAGTAAATGACCCCATAGTGCTCCACACCCTCCTTCCTCCTATTGCCCCCCATAATGTACCAGTATAAAATGCTCCAGTAGATGCCCTCAGTGTCCCCCATAATTTGCAACTATAAAATACCCCTTCTTAGTGCCCCCCGTAGATGACCCCATAGTACTCCTCTCCCCCTTCCCCATAGTACCCACCATAATGTGTCCCAGTATAAAATTGTACTGTACAGAGAGCCCATATAAATTACCTTCTTTGTGGCCTCAGTAGATGCCCCCTATAGTGCCCCCAATCATGTGCCAGTATTAACAGCCCCCCCCTGCCAGTAATAGCAGCCCCCAGTAATAACAGCCCCCCTTTGCCAGTAATAACAGCCCCCAGTAATAACAGCCCCCCTTTGCCAGAAATAACAGCCCCAGTAATAAAAGCCCCCCTTTGCCAGTAATAACAGCCCCCAGGTGCCAGTAATAACAGCCCCCAGGTGCCAGTAATAACAGCCCACCCCCAGTAAAATTATTGTATATAATAAAATAAAAAAACACTTATACTTACCTCCATGTCAGCGATGCGATGCAGGCCTCTTCTGGCCTGTGTCCCACGCTGTATGGCTCGGGCGGCGCGATGACGTCATCGCGCCCCTGCGCCAGCCTCTGATAGGCTGCCGGCCTAGTGCCGGCAGCCTATCAGAGGAAGGGAAAGGGACACGCCTCTCCCTCCCCTACCGCAGCACAGGCAGGCATCTGTATCGCTGTCCTGAGGACGGCGATACAGATGACTGGAGATGAGCGCTTCCACAATGGAAGCGCTCATCTCCCTGTGCCCAGCCGCCGCCGCCGCCGCCCGCCACCAGCTCGGGGGGGGGGGGCAATTGCCCCGTTGCCCCCCCCTGGATCCGCCACTGGAGACAACATTGTAATGAAGACTAGTGTTGAGCGAGAATATTCAAATAGAGAATTTTGAATATTTCAAGAATTTGCGAATATTTTGAATATAGTGCTATATATTCGTTATAGCGTATTTTTTTTTTCAATCTGTACAGTTGTTCCACTTCAGCATGCTCCTCCCCGACAAGCGTCCCCGTCCCCAAAGAAAGGAGCAGTGACAGCAGCATGAGGAGACCACAGAGTGGCCCAGTGACATAGTGTTGAGGTGGCAGCAGTATGAGGAAACCACAGAGTGGTGATGTAGCAGCAGCACAAGGAGACAACAGAGCGTTGAGGTGGCAGCAGCATGAGGAGACCACAGAGTGGCCCAGTGACATGGTGATGTGGCAGCAGCATGAGGTGACCACAGAGTGGCACAGTGACATAGTTTTGAGGTGGCATCAGCATGAGGAGACCACATATTGGCCCATTGACCTAGTGGTGAGGTGGCAGTAGCATAAGGAGACCACAGAGTGGCCCAGTGATTATAGTGGTGAGTTCACAGCAGCATGAGGAGACCAAAGAGTGGCCCAATGACATAGTGGTGATGTGTCAGCAGCATGAGGAGAACACAGAGTGGCCCAGTGACCTAGTGGTTAGGTGGAAGTAGCATAAGGAGACCACAGAGTGGCCCAGTGATTTGGTGGTGAGTTCACAGCAGCACGAGGAGACCACAGAGTGGCCAGTGACATAGCGGTGACATGTCAGCAGCATGAGGAGACCACAGAGTGTCCCAGTGACATAGTGTTGAGGTGGAAGAAGCATGAGAAGACGACAGAGTGTCACAGTGACATAGTTATGAGGTGGCAGCAGCATGGGGTAATCACAGAGTGGCCCAGTGACATAGTGTTGAGGTGGCAGCAGCATGAGGAGACCACAGAGTGGCCCAGTGACATATTGGTGAGGTGTCAGCAGAAAGATGAGACCACAGAGTTGCCCAGTGACAAAGGGGTGAGGTGGCAGCAGCATGAGAAGACCTCAGAGTGTCCCATTGACATATTTGTGAGATGGCAGCAGCATGAGGAGTTCACAGAGTGGTGATATGGTTGCAGCATAAAGATACAACAGAGTAGTGAGGTGGCATCAGCATGAGGCTACCACAGAGTGGCCCAGTGACATAGTGGTGAGGTGGAAGTAGCATAAGAAGACCACAGAGTGGCTCAATGATATAGTGGTGAGTTCACAGCAGCACGAGGAGACCACAGAGTGGCCAGTGACATAGTGGTGACGTGTCAGCTGCATGAGGATACCACAGAATGTCCCAGTGACATAGTGTTGAGGTGGAAGCAGCATGAGGAGACCACAGAGTGTCACAGTGACATAGTTATGAGGTGGCAGCAGTATGAGGTAATCACAGAGTGGCCCAGTGACATAGTGTTGAGGTGGCAGCAGCATGAGGAGACCACAGAGTGGCCCAGTGACATATTGGTGAGGTGTCAGCAGCAAGATGAGACCACAGAGTGGCCCAGTGACATAGTAGTGAGGTGGCTGCAACATGAGAAGACCACAGAGTGTCCCATTGACATATTTGTGAGATGGCAGCAGCATGAGGAGTTCACAGAGTGGTGATATGGTTGTGGCATAAAGATACAACAGAGTAGTGAGGTGGCAGCAGCATTAGGAGAACACAGAGTGGCCCAATGACATAGTGATGAGATGGCAGCAGCATGTGGAGACCACAGAGTGGTGATGTGGCAGCAGCTTGAGAACTCCCAAAGAATCTCAGGATGGTGAGTCGCATGGACGCGACCTGCTGTGAGCGGTGAGAGAGCACCACAGGTGGCCTGTGCGGCGCATGCCCCCAGGGGAACGCTAACTCGGCTTGCTGCTGGTCGAAGCATTTCAGCCAGGAGATGAGACAACCGACCTGTTGGAGCTGTAAGCCTCTATGAGCCGCTGAGGAATTCCAGACCAGCGAGCAATCTATCTGTGTATCCCGCAGGGCTGCAGAGATATCGGTGAATGGGACCACATCTGTCGTTGGTGAATTGGAGACCTTTTTACAGATCCGGACCTACTGACAGACTACTCCCAGGACGGGCAAGTAGGGTGAAAATCACCCAGTTAACCGCTCAATTGTGTTATTAACACCTAACCAACTAACTGAACCTCACGACAAAAGGCCTCTAATTGAGGAGTTACAGCAGTTAGCTCTTTAATAACATTAACAAATTGAATATCCCTGAATGATCTGAGGGGCATGAGTGACTCCATGGGCTTAGGTAGAGGGACCTACTAATCTATCTAAAGGGCCACTCCGAAGGACCTGTGGATTTGGGGGGGACCACTGTGGCCTAGGCTAAATTGTGTCTTTTTCTGTCACAGATTATTGTGGTAGCTTAAAAGTGTGAATATGACCCCTAAAATGCAAAATAGGAAATCTGTGGGTACTATGTCCCCAAAAGGGTCAGAGAATAAAAGTCCTAGACCCAACATAGAGAGGTTTTTAAGATCCTCCCCCACAAAAACAAGAGGTACACTGAAACCCATTGCCCGCCCAGAGGAAAAGGAAGAGCCTAGAAAAACGCCTTCCGATAATAGCGATAAGGAAGATATGGACAACCGGATACATATGCGTATGGAAATAATTGAGCAAAAACTGGGGGAAATTCTGGACATCTTAAAAATTACTAATCAAGCCTTAGGAACACTTACAACCACTGTATGCTGAATGCAAACATCTCTCATCAGGGACGATATGGATAAAATCCACTATAGGGCAAATGAAACGGAACAATCCCTAACTGCCACTAAAAATGAAGTCTCTTTAATGTGGAAAGAAAATTGAGATGATTGATCTAGAACATAGAGCCCTTAAGGAAAAATTAACCGACTTGGAGGACAGGTCACACAGGGGGAATATCCGATTGATAGGCTTCCCTGAAGGATAAGAGGGGGACAACCCAGGGGGTTTCATACAGAAATGGCTGGTGGACTCCCTGGGCCGAGAATCATTTTCATCATTACAGTTGCAAGAAAAAGTATGTGAACCCTTTGGAATTATATACATTTCTGCACAAATTGGTCATAAAATGTGATCTGATCTTCATCTAAGTCACAACAATAGACAATCACAGTCTGCTTAAACTAATAACACACAAAGAATTAAATGTGACCATGTTTTTATTGAACACACAATGTAAACATTCACAGTGCAGGTGGGAAAAGTATGTGAACACCTAGACTAATTACATCTCCAAGAGCTAATTGGAGTAAGGTGTCAGCCAACTGGAGTCCAATCGATGAGATGAGATTGGAGGTGTTGGTTACAGCTGCCCTGCTCTATAAAAACACACACACACCAGTTCTGGGTTTGCTTTTCACAAGAAGCATTGCCTGATGTGAATGATGCCTCTCGCAAAAGAGCTCTTAGAAGACCTACGATTAAGAATTATTGACTTGCATAAAGCTGGAAAGGGTTATAAAAGTATCTCCAAAAGCCTTGCTGTTCATCAGTCCACGGTAAGATAAATTGTCTATAGATGGAGAAAGTTCAGCACTGCTGCTACTCTCCCTAGGAGTGGCCGTCCTGTAAAGATGACTGCAATGAGCACAGTGCAGACTGCTCAATGAGGTGAAGAAGAATCCTAGAGTGTCAGCTAAAGACTTACAAAAGTCTCTGGCATATGCTAACATCCCTGTTAGCGAATCTACGATACGTAAAACACTAACCAAGAATATATTTTATGGGAGTATACCACAGAGGAAGCCACCGCTGTCCAAAAAAAACATTGCTGCACGTTTACAGTTTGCACAAGAGCACCTGGATGTTCCACAGCAGTACTGGCAAAATATTCTGTGGACAGATGAAACCAAAGTTGAGTTGTTTGGAAGAAACACACAACACTATGTGTGGAGAAAAAGAGGCACAGCACACCAACATCAAAACCTCATCCCAACTGTGAAGTATGGTGGTGGGGGCATCATGGTTTGGGGCTGATTTGCTGCGTCAGGGCCTGGACGGTATGCTATCATCGAAGGAAAAATGAATTCCAAGTTTATCAAGACATTTTGCAGGAGAACTTAAAGCCATCTGTCCACCAGCTGAAGCTCAACAGAAGATGGATGTTGCAACAGGACAATGACCCAAAGCATAGAATTAAATCAACAACAGAATAGCTTAAACAGAAGAAAATACACCTTCTGGAGTGGCCCAGTCAGAGTCCTGACCTCAACCCAATTGAGATGCTGTGGCATGACCTCAAGAAAGCAATTCACACCAGACATCCCAAGAATATTGCTAAACTGAAACAGTTCTGTAAAGAGGAATGGTCAAGAATTACTCCTGACCGTTGTGCACGTCTGATCTGCAACTACAGGAAACGTTTGGTTGAAGTTATTGCTGCCAAAAGAGGTTCAACCAGTTATTAAATCCAAGGGTTCACATACTTTTTCCACCTGCACTGTGAATGTTTACATGGTGTGTTCAATAAAAACATGGTAACATTTAATTCTTTGTGTGTTATTAGTTTAAGCAGACTGTGATTGTCTATTGTTGTGACTTAGATGAAGATCAGATCACATTTTATGACCAATTTGTGCAGAAATACATATAATTCCAAAGGGTTCACATACTTTTTCTTGCAACTGTATTTATGGTTGAACGGGCACATAGAGCCCCTAATAAAAAGCAGCCCCCTGGTGCCCTCTCACGCAGCCTCCTTGCTAAAATTTTGTGTGTTAGTGACTGAGATAAAATATTGCAGCAAAAGAGAGAGCTAGGCGATTTGGTGTATAATGGGAACAAAATCTTAATCTACCCTGATTATTCTTTCTCTACCCAGCTTAAAAGAAGACAATTCTGGGAGATCAAGAAACATCCTATTAAGGCCAATATTAAATATTGAATGTTGTTCCCGGCCAAATTAAGAATAGTAAATAATGACTCTGTTATTTTTTTCTCAAACTCTGAGGAGGTCTCTGCTTGGTTGGACGCCAAGGGTATATGAGAGTCGGGCGGTTTTATATTTTCTCCTCTGTGGTCATATATGAATTATCTATTTAATGTACTTTCTCTCTCTTCAGGTCTATGTTGTTTCCCTCATCGCATATATAGTATGAAAGAAACCGTGAGGAGCGGTGGGAGGAGAGGGGGGGGGATCTGGGGGAGTGCGGGGGGGTAGGAGGCCTAGGCGATGTGTAAGAGGAGCATGAATCTTAATTGCCCTGTGCACCATGGGAAGGAGGGGCTGGGGGGGGTTGCTTCACTGCTGCGGGACCCGATGTGGGAACTAGGAAGGGAGCGGATGATATTGACCACCCCCCAATATAGGGTGAATGTCAGGCATTCTGACATGGAATATCCGCAGATTGGCTAACAAGCTTAAACGGAGGGTGGTCTATGATACCATCTCTAGACATTTACCTGCTATTGTGGGGTTGATGGAGACCCATTTAACTGCGGAAAAAATGTATTATATGCGAAAACCCTGGACGCAGTACGAGTACCACTCCCACTATTCGGCCTATTCACGGGGAGTAAGTGTCTACATTCATAGAAATGTAGATTATGATTACTGATGAGCGAACCCGAACTGTATTGTTCGGGTTCGTACCGAATTTTGGGGTGTCCGTGACACGGACCCGAACCCGGACATTTTCGTAAAAGTCCTGGTTCGGGTTCGGTGTTCGTCGCTTTCTCTTTTTGAAAAGCAGCCAATCAACAAGCGTCATACTACTTGCCCCAAGAGGCCGTCACAGCCATGCCTACTATTGGCATGGCTGTGATTGGCCAGAGCACCATGTGACCCAGCCTCTATTTAAGCTGGAGTCACGTAGCGCCGCACGTCACTCTGCTCTGATCAGCATAGGGAGAGGTTGCAGCCGGGACGTTAGGGCGAGATTAGGCAGTGATTAACTCCTCCAAAAGACTTCATTCAGAGATCGATCTGCAGCTGTGGATGATTGAACTGCTGCTATTGAATTGCTCACTGTTTTTAGGCTGCCCAGAGCGTTTTTCAGTCACTTTTTTCTGGGGTGATCGGCGGCCATTTTGTGACTTGTGGTGCGCTAGCACAAGCTGCCACCAAGTGCATTTAACCCTCAATGGTGTGGTTGTTTTTGGGCTAAAGCCTACATCAGGGTCAAGCTGTCACACCAAGTGCATTTAACCAGCAATAGTGTGGTTGTTTTTTGGCCATATACTACATCAGGGGCAAGCTGAGCCTGTCACCAAGTGCATTTAACCCTCAATGGTGTGGTTGTTTTTTGGCTAAATCCTACATCAGGGTCAAGCTGTCACACCAAGTGCATTTAACCATCAATAGTCTGGTTATTTTTTGGCCATATACTACAACAGGGGCAAGCTGTCACCAAGTGCATTTAACCCTCAATGGTGTGGTTGTTTTTTGGCTAAATCCTATATCAGGGTCAAGCTGTCACACCAAGTGCATTTAACCATCAATAGTCTGGTTATTTTTTGGCCATATACTACATCAGGGGCAAGCTGAGCCTGTCACCAAGTGCATTTAACCCTCAATAGTGTGGTTGGTCAAGCTGTCACACCAAGTGCATTTAACCATCAATAGTGTGGTTATTTTTTGGCCATATCCCAGTCTAATTCTGTCAGTAAACGTATACCTGTCACCCAGCGCCTAAATAATAGGCCTCAAATTTATATCCAGCTAAATCTGTCGTTACTGCTGTGGCTGGTCAAGTTATTTAGTGTCCGTCAAAGCACAGTTTTTGTTCTGGGTTGAAATACAATTCCCAATTTATCAATTTCCTAATTTAGTGGTTTCTGCTGTATCAGAGCTATTTTAAATCTATCCCTAAAAGGGTATATCAGATTCAAGGTGCACATAGGGTCATTCTGAATAACTTCACCCACACGCTACTGTGCATTTCCAGGTCTAATTCTGTCAGTAAACCTATACCTGTCACCCAGCGCCTAAATAATAGGCCTCAAATTTATATCCAGCTAAATCTGTCGTTACTGCTGTGGCTGGTCAAGTTATTTAGTGTCCGTCAAAGCACAGTTTTTGTTCTGGGTTGAAATACAATTCCCAATTTATCAATTTCCTAATTTAGTGGTTTCTGCTGTATCAGAGCTATTTTAAATCTATCCCTAAAAGGGTATATCAGATTCAAGGTGCACATAGGGTCATTCTGAATAACTTCACACACACGCTACTGTGCATTTCCAGGTCTAATTCTGTCAGTAAACCTATACCTGTCACCCAGCGCCTAAATAATAGGCCTCAAATTTATATCCAGCTAAATCTGTCGTTACTGCTGTGGCTGGTCAAGTTATTTAGTGTCCGTCAAAGCACATTTTTTGTTCTGGGTTGAAATACAATTCCCAATTTAGCAATTTCTTAATTTAGTGGTTTCTGCTGTATCAGAGCTATTTTAAATCTATCCCTAAAAGGGGGGCGGAGCCTGCACCGGAGCTGTATGGCAGCATGAAGTGAAGCTCCGCTGCTATAGTATCCCTCAAAGCCTTAATTAAGCGTCACTTAGCTGATAGAATGGTCAAGATGGGAGGATCCAAGCCTGCAGAAGCTCAAGGGCAAGCCAAAGTCCCGACAAGCGGCGAATCCATGGATAAATTCATAAAGAAAGCAGCGCAGCTACATGTGGCTAAAGAAATCAAGATGGCGCCCGGAACACCAAGAGCTGCAGGCAGCGCTCCAAAACACTCAACAGCAGCGGAGAAGGTAAGGGAGGTCTCCCCTGAGGCCGACACCCTCCCCATCTCCAGATCCTTTCTAAAGGATGCCTTATCAGAGGCTCTGGAGCCCCTCCGGTCGGACCTTACCGCCATAAAGGAGGACATGCACCATATTGGAAGAAGGGTAGAATCGCTAGAGGATAATCAGACTGCTATTGTCACACATCAGAACGCAGTTTCCTCCACACTGACCCTACACCAAGCGCACCTGAATTCATTATATACGCTCTTGGAAGACCAGGAAAATAGGAGCAGGCGCAACAATTTGCGCTTCAGGGGCATACCTGAGTCAGTGGGCCCTGCAGAAATACCAGACACCATTATGAACATATGCCTGCAGATACTCGGTCCGGACTCCTCTCATGAAATTAACATAGAGAGGGCACACAGAGCCCTGCGCCCTAAGCCACAACCTGCGGATCCCCCTAGGGACATCATATGCAAGTTTCTGCACTATCCAGTGAAAGAGGCAATTCTTAGTAAAGCAAGGAATATCCAACATCTTGCTCTAGAAGACAGCCCCATTACCATATTTCAAGACCTGGCCCAATCTACTCTGAAAAAAAGAAGAGTGCTTAAACCGCTTACGGATTGGCTCCGCAGCAAGAAAATTTTATACAAATGGCTGTTCCCCTTTGGATTATCCTTTATATACAATGGCCAATGCATATCCGTCTCTTCTTACAATGACTTACCCAAAGCATATGATATTCTGCAAGTTGATAAACTGCCGATAGAGAACTGGGATCTTATTCAAGATAATAAGCCTCTTCCAGATCTCCCGTCTGCAGATCCATGGGAGACTCCTCGTCCAGGCAAACCCCAAAAGTCCAGAAGAAGCCGTCACTTAACTCCTAGACGCCTCCCACTTCACGAGTCCTGAAGGTTTTTGGTTCCAAACCTAAAAGAAGTTCACAAGATTTCCGGGGATCCACTGAATAGACGTTAATTTTTTCTTTTTTCTTTAGTCAGTTATCCCTGTATGGGGTCTTAAACCTCAGTAATATACCCCTGTCTCTGAGTTATGTTACAGCGGTTTTTATAAATGTCCTTCACTAAGTGCCTATATGCTATATAGTATGAGGGTTCTAGAATAAGTCACATTATAATGTGCAGAATTCCCCCCTTAATCTACCACTGGAGTACCTCTCCACTAATGTTTATGAAATATTGGTGTAATCAATATTCCAGACTGTTCTCACTGTTATTATTATCTTACTGTTGGTTTTATGGCAGGTATTACAGGATGTCATTCTTATATTCCCAAATGGAAGGGGAACATCTCGGCAACCTGACAACTCCACCCTGGACGGTTAAGTACAAAGATAATGCACCTTCACATCCTTCAGTAGAATTTAACAGCGGTACACACTCAGTCATTTATTCATTAAATGGCTGACCTGTGCATTGCCACTTTCAATGTCAAGGGTTTTAACGCCCCGTCGAAACGCAGTCAGATATTCTCCCTAGCTAAAAGGGAAAAATGCTCAATTCTGATGCTCCAAGAGACGCATTTCAAATTTAATAAATACCCAGATATGTCTAGATCCATGTATCCGCATTGGTATCATTGCGGTTCGGATTCTGCTGCATCCAGAGGTGTGAGTGTGGGTTTCCAGAGGGGTTTACCTTTTTCATATATCTCACATATCCAAGACGTAGATGGTAGATATTTAATGTTAAAAGGTAAAATAGCTAACCAGATATACACATTTGCAAACATCTACGCCCCAAATGTCAAACAGATTTCTTGGCTGATTGAAGTACTCACCCTGTTGGAATCATTTAAAGAGTGCGTGGTGGTGCTTGGCGGTGATCTGAACATGGCATTAAATCACTCTATGGACTCCTCATCCCAAAAATCAGTCCTATCCTCAAGAGCACTTAGACTTCTTAGGAATAAACTGCTTCAGGGAGCTGTTCATGACGTATGGCGTCTCCTTAATCCTTCCAAGCTGGACTACACCTTTTTCTCCCACCCCCACAACTCGTATCAGCGACTTGATTATGTATTTGTGTCAAAAGAACATCTTCATTTATGCAAGCAGGCATACATAGGTAATATACTTTTATCTGACCATGCACCAGTGTTTGTCACAATACAAGCCCCATCATTAGAACCTAAAGCATTTAGATGGCGACTTAACGAGCAGCTGATCTCCTCAGATGAGAACAAATTATCTACCCAAAAACTTTTAGAAGAATTCTTCTCACTTAATGCTCTCCCTGACACATCTCCCCGACACATCTCCCCATATATTATGGGACACGCACAAGGCCTACATGAGAGGCCAATTTATCAGTATGGGTTCAAGAATTAAGAAGAAAAGGAAGAAAAAAGTAGACGAACTCCTAACCCAAATTCACAGACTAGAAACTATACACAAAAGTTCCTTATTGGAAATCCAATTGAAGGAGCTCACAGAACTAAAAAACACTTCAAAAAAATCTATCCCTAAAAGGGTATATCAGATTCAAGGTGCACATAGGGTCATTCTGAATAACTTCACACACACGCTACTGTGCATTTCCAAATCTAATTCTGTCAGTAAACCTATACCTGTCACCCAGCGCCTAAATACTAGGCCTCAAATTTATATCCAGCTAAATCTGTCGTTACTGCTGTGGCTGGTCAAGTTATTTAGTGTCCGTCAAAGCACAGTTTTTGTTCTGGGTTGAAATACAATTCCCAATTTAGCAATTTCCTAATTTAGTGGTTTCTGCTGTATCAGGCCTACTTTAAATTTATCCCTAAAAGGGTATAT
Organism: Bufo gargarizans; assembly: GCF_014858855.1. Taxonomy (NCBI): domain Eukaryota; kingdom Metazoa; phylum Chordata; class Amphibia; order Anura; family Bufonidae; genus Bufo; species Bufo gargarizans. The sequence goes on from NC_058080.1 coordinate 44,099,123, forward strand.
TAGATTCAAGGTGCAGATAGGGTCATTCTGAATAACTTCACACACACGCTACTGTGCATATCCCAGTCTAATTCTGTCAGTAAACCTATACCTGTCACCCAGCGCCTAAATACTAGGCCTCAAATTTATATCCAGCTAAATCTGTCGTTACTGCTGTGGCTGGTCAGGTTATTTAGTGTCCGTCAAAGCACATTTTTTGTTCTGGGTTGAAATACAATTCCCAATTTAGCAATTTCCTAATTTAGTGGTTTCTGCTGTATCAGAGCTATTTTAAAACTATCTCTAAAAGGGTATATAATATTCAAGGTGCACATTGGGTCATTCTGAATAACTTCACACACGCTACTGTGCATTTCCAAGTCTAATTCTGTCAGTAAACCTATACCTGTCACCCAGCGCCTAAATACTAGGCCTCAAATTTATATCCCGCTAAATCTGTCGTTACTGCTGTGGCTGGTCAAGTTATTTAGTGTCCGTCAAAGCACATTTTTTGTTCTGTGTTGAAATACAATTCCCAATTTAGCAATTTCCTAATTTAGTGGTTTCTGCTGTATCAGGCCTACTTTAAATTTATCCCTAAACGGGTATATTAGATTCAAGGTGCAGATAGGGTCATTCTGAATAACTTCACACACACGCTACTGTGCATATCCCAGTCTAATTCTGTGAGTAAACTTATACCTGTCACCCAGCGCCTAAATACTAGGCCTCAAATTTATAGTCAGCTAAATCTGTGGTTACTGCTGTGCCTGTATTAGTGTAATACGGTACCTAAATAGATAGCCAGATAGTGTTAGGTGTCTGTAAAAAAAAGGCCTGAATTTGAATTCAATACATTGGGCCAAATAATATTTTTGTTGTTGTGGTGAACGATAACAATGAGGAAAACATCTAGTAAAGGACGCGGACATGGTCGTGGTGGTGTTAGTGGACCCTCTGGTGCTGGGAGAGGACGTGGCCGTTCTGCCACAGCCACACGTCCTAGTGTACCAACTACCTCAGGTCCCAGTAGCCGCCATAATTTACAGCGATATTTGGTGGGGCCCAATGCCGTTCTAAGGATGGTAAGGCCTAAACAGGTACAGTCATTAGTCAATTGGGTGGCCGACAGTGGATCCAGCACGTTCACATTATCTCCCACCCAGTCTTCTGCAGAAAGCGCACAGATGGTGCCTGAAAACCAAGCCCATCAGTCTGTCACATCACCCCCATGCATACCAGGGAAACTGTCTGAGCCTCAAGTTATGCAGCAGTCTCTTATGCTGTTTGAAGACTCCGCTGGCAGGGTTTCCCAAGGGAATCCGCCCAGCCCTTCCCCAGCGGTGGAAGACATAGAATACACTGACGCACAACCACTTATGTTTCCTGATGATGAGGACATGGGAATACCACCTCAGCATGTCTCTGATGATGACAAAACACAGGTGCCAACTGCTGCGTCTTTCTGCAGTGTGCAGACTGAACAGGAGGTCAGGGATCAAGACTGGGTGGAAGACGATGCAGGGGACGATGAGGTCCTAGACCCCACATGGAATGAAGGTCGTGCCACTGACTTTCACAGTTCGGAGGAAGAGGCAGTGGTGAGACCGAGCCAACAGCGTAGCAAAAGAGGGAGCAGTGGGCAAAAGCAGAACACCCGCCGCCAAGAGACTCCGCCTGCTACTGACCGCCGCCATCTGGGACCGAGCACCCCAAAGGCAGCTTCAAGGAGTTCCCTGGCATGGCACTTCTTCAAACAATGTGCTGACGACAAGACCCGAGTGGTTGCTCGCTGTGCCATCAGAGCCTGAAGCGAGGCATTAACGTTCTGAACCTTAGCACAACCTGCATGACCAGGCACCTGCATGCAAAGCATGAACTGCAGTGGAGTAAACACCTTAAAACCAAGGAAGTCACTCAGGCTCCCCCTGCTACCTCTTCTGCTGCTGCCGCCTCGGCCTCTTCTGCTGCTGCCTCCGCCTGGACCTCTTCTGCTGCTGCCGCCTCGGCCTCTTCCTCCGCCTCTGGAGGAACGTTGGCACATGCCGCCCAGCAAACAGGGGATGTACCACCAATACCACCACCTCCGTCACCAAGCATCTCAACCATGTCACACGCCAGCGTTCAGCTCTCCATCTCACAAACATTTGAGAGAAAGCGTAAATTCCCACCTAGCCACCCTCGATCCCTGGCCCTGAATGCCTGCATTTCTAAACTACTGGCCTATGAAATGCTGTCATTTAGGCTGGTGGACACAGACAGCTTCAAACAGCTCATGTCGCTTGCTGTCCCACAGTATGTTGTTCCTAGCCGGCACTACTTCTCCAAGAGAGCCGTGCCTTCCCTGCACAACCAAGTATCCGATAAAATCAAGTGTGCACTGCGCAACGCCATCTGTGGCAAGGTCCACCTAACCACAGATACGTGGACCAGTAAGCACGGCCAGGGACGCTATATCTCCCTAACTGCACACTGGGTAAATGTAGTGGCAGCTGGGCCCCAGGCGGAGAGCTGTTTGGCGCACAGTCCTTCCGCCGCCAAGGATCGCAGGGCAACATTCTTTGCCTCCTGTTGCCTCCTCCTCCTACTCGGCTTCCTCCTCCTCTTCTTCCACCTGCTCATCCAGTCAGCCACACACCTTCACCACCAACTTCAGCACAGCCCGGGGTAAACGTCAGCAGGCCATTCTGAAACTCATATGTTTGGGGGACAGGCCCCACACCGCACAGGAGTTGTGGCGGGGTATAGAACAACAGACCGACGAGTGGTTGCTGCCGGTGAGCCTCAAGCCCGGCCTGGTGGTGTGTGATAATGGGCGAAATCTCGTTGCAGCTCTGGGACTAGCCGGTTTGACGCACATCCCTTGCTTGGCGCATGTGCTGAATTTGGTGGTGCAGAAGTTCATTCACAACTACCCCGACATGTCAGAGCTGCTGCATAAAGTGCAGGGCCGTCTGTTCGCGCTTCCGGCGTTCACATCCTGCTGCTGCTCGCCTGTCTGCGCTACAGCGTAACTTCGGCCTTTCCGCTCACCGCCTCATATGCGACGTGCCCACCAGGTGGAACTCCACCTTGCACATGCTGGACAGACTGTGCGAGCAGCAGCAGGCCATAGTGGAGTTTCAGCTGCAGCACGCACGGGTCAGTCGCACTACGGAACAGCACCACTACACCACCAATGACTGGGCCTCCATTCGAGACCTGTGTGCCCTGTTGCGCTGTTTCGAGTACTCCACCAACATGGCCAGTGGCGATGACGACGTTATCAGCGTTACAATACCACTTCTATGTCTCCTTGAGAAAACACTTAGGGCGATGATGGAAGAGGAGGTGGCCCAGGAGGAGGAGGAGGAGGAAGAGGGGTCATTTTTAGTACTTTCAGGCCAGTCTCTTCGAAGTGACTCAGAGGGAGGTTTTTTGCAACAGCAGAGGCCAGGTACAAATGTGGCCAGCCAGGGCCCACTACTGGAGGACGAGGAGGACGGGATGAGGAGGAGGTGGAGGAGGATGAGGATGAAGCATGGTCACAGCGGGGTGGCACCCAACGCAGCTCGGGCCCATCACTGGTGCGTGGCTGGGGGGAAAGGCAGGACGATGACGATACGCCTCCCACAGAGGACAGCTTGTCCTTACCTCTGGGCAGCCTGGCACACATGAGCGACTACATGCTGCAGTGCCTGCGCAACGACAGCAGAGTTGCCCACATTTTAACGTGTGCGGACTACTGGGTTGCCACCCTGCTGGATCCACGCTACAAAGACAATGTGCCCACCTTACTTCCTTCACTGGAGCGTGATAGGAAGATGCGCGAGTACAAGCGCACGTTGGTAGACGCGCTACTGAGAGCATTCCCAAATGTCACAGGGGAACAAGTGGAAGCCCAAGGGCAAGGCAGAGGAGGAGCAAGAGGTCGCCAAGGCAGCTGTGTCACGGCCAGCTCCTCTGAGGGCAGGGTTAGCATGGCAGAGATGTGGAAAAGTTTTGTCAACACGCCACAGCTAACTGCACCACCACCTGATACGCAACGTGTTAGCAGGAGGCAACATTTCACTAACATGGTGGAACAGTACGTGTGCACACCCCTCCACGTACTGACTGATGGTTCGGCCCCATTCAACTTCTGGGTCTCTAAATTGTCCACGTGGCCAGAGCTAGCCTTTTATGCCTTGGAGGTGCTGGCCTGCCCGGCGGCCAGCGTTTTGTCTGAACGTGTATTCAGCACGGCAGGGGGTGTCATTACAGACAAACGCAGCCGCCTGTCTACAGCCAATGTGGACAAGCTGACGTTCATAAAAATGAACCAGGCATGGATCCCACAGGACCTGTCCATCCCTTGTGCAGATTAGACATTAACTACCTCCCCTTAACCATATATTATTGTACTCCAGGGCACTTCCTCATTCAATCCTCTTTTTATTTTCATTTTACCATTATATTGCGGGGCAACCCAAAGTTGAATGAACATCTCCTTTGTCTGGGTGCCGGGGCCTAAATATATGACAATGGACTGTTACAGTGGTGGCTGACGTGAAGCCTGATTCTCTGCTATGACATGCAGACTGATTCTCTGCTGACATGAAGCCAAATTCTCTGTAACGGGACCTCTCTCCTCTGCCTGGGTGCCTGGGCCTAAATATATGACAATGGACTGTTACAGTGGTGGGTGACGTGAAGCCTGATTCTCTGCTATGACTTGCAGACTGATTCTCTGCTGACATGAAGCCAGATTCTCTGTTACGGGACCTCTCTCCTCTGCCTGGGTGCCTGGGCCTAAACATATGACAATGGACTGTTACAGTGGTGGCTGACGTGAAGCCTGATTCTCTGCTATGAAATGCAGACTGATTCTCTGCTGACATGAAGCCAGATTCTCTGTTACGGGACCTCTCTCCTCTGCCTGGGTGTCTGGGCCTAAATATATGACAATGGACTGTTACAGTGGTGGCTGACGTGAAGCCTGATTCTCTGCTATGACATGCAGACTGATTCTCTGCTGACATGAATCCAGATTCTCTGTTACGGGACCTCTCTCCTCTGCCTGGGTGCCTGGGCCTAAATATATGACAATGGACTGTTACAGTGGTGGCTGACGTGAAGCCTGATTCTCTGCTATGACATGCAGACTGATTCTCTGCTGACATGAAGCCAGATTCTCTGTTACGGGACCTCTCTCCTCTGCCTGGGTGCCTGGGCCTAAATATATGCCAATGGACTGTTCCAATGTTGGGTGACGTGAAGCCTGATTCTCTGCTATGACATGCAGACTGATTCTCTGCTGACATGAAGCCACATTCTCTGTTACGGGACCTCTCTCCTCTGGCTGGGTGCCTGGGCCTAAATATATGACAATGGACTGTTGCAGTGGTGGCTGACGTGAAGCCTGATTCTCTTCTATGACATGCAGACTGATTCTCTGCTGACATGAAGCCAGATTCTCTGTTACGGGACCTCTCTCCTCTGCCTGGGTGCTGGGGCCTAAATATATGACAATGGACTGTTCCAGTGTGGCTGACGTGAAGCCTGATTCTCTGCTATGACATGCAGACTGATTCTCTGCTGACATGAAGCCAGATTCTCTGTTACGGGACCTCTCTCCTCTGGCTGGGTGCCTGGGCCTAAATATATGACAATGGACTGTTGCAGTGGTGGCTGACGTGAAGCCTGATTCTCTTCTATGACATGCAGACTGATTCTCTGCTGACATGAAGCCAGATTCTCTGTTACGGGACCTCTCTCCTCTGGCTGGGTGCCTGGGCCTAAATATATGACTAATGGACTGTTACAGTGGTGGGTGACGTGAAGCCTGATTCTCTGCTATGACATGCAGACTGATTCTCTGCTGACATGAAGCCAGATTCTCTGTTACGGGACCTCTCTCCTCTGCCTGGGTGCTGGGCCTAAATATATGCCAATGGACTGTTCCAATGTTGGGTGACGTGAAGCCTGATTCTCTGCTATGACATGCAGACTGATTCTCTGCTGACATGAAGCCAGATTCTCTGTTACGGGACCTCTCTCCTCTGGCTGGGTAACTTGGGCCTAAATATATGACAATGGACTGTTGCAGTGGTGGCTGACTTGAAGCCTGATTCTCTTCTATGACATGCAGACTGATTCTCTGCTGACATGAAGCCAGATTCTCTGTTACGGGACCTCTCTCCTCTGCCTGGGTGCTGGGCCTAAATATATGACAATGGACTGTTACAGTGGTGGCTGACGTGAAGCCTGATTCTCTGCTATGACATGCAGACTGATTCTCTGCTGACATGAAGCCAGATTCTCTGTTATGAGACCTCTCTCCTCTGCCTGGGTGCCTGGGCCTAAATATATGACAATGGACTGTTACAGTGGTGGCTGACGTGAAGCCTGATTCTCTGCTATGACATGCAGACTGATTCTCTGCTGACATGAAGCCAGATTCTCTGTTACGGGACCTCTCTCCTCTGCCTGGGTGCCTGGGCCTAAATATATGACAATGGACTGTTACAGTGGTGGCTGACGTGAAGCCTGATTCTCTGCTATGAAATGCAGACTGATTCTCTGCTGACATGAAGCCAGATTCTCTGTTACGGGACCTCTCTCCTCTGCCTGGGTGTCTGGGCCTAAATATATGACAATGGACTGTTACAGTGGTGGCTGACGTGAAGCCTGATTCTCTGCTATGACATGCAGACTGATTCTCTGCTGACATGAATCCAGATTCTCTGTTACGGGACCTCTCTCCTCTGCCTGGGTGCCTGGGCCTAAATATATGACAATGGACTGTTACAGTGGTGGCTGACGTGAAGCCTGATTCTCTGCTATGACATGCAGACTGATTCTCTGCTGACATGAAGCCAGATTCTCTGTTACGGGACCTCTCTCCTCTGCCTGGGTGCCTGGGCCTAAATATATGCCAATGGACTGTTCCAATGTTGGGTGACGTGAAGCCTGATTCTCTGCTATGACATGCAGACTGATTCTCTGCTGACATGAAGCCACATTCTCTGTTACGGGACCTCTCTCCTCTGGCTGGGTGCCTGGGCCTAAATATATGACAATGGACTGTTGCAGTGGTGGCTGACGTGAAGCCTGATTCTCTTCTATGACATGCAGACTGATTCTTTGCTGACATGAAGCCAGATTCTCTGTTACGGGACCTCTCTCCTCTGCCTGGGTGCTGGGGCCTAAATATATGACAATGGACTGTTCCAATGTTGGCTGACGTGAAGCCTGATTCTCTGCTATGACATGCAGACTGATTCTCTGCTGACATGAGGCCAGATTCTCTGTTACGGGACCTCTCTCCTCTGGCTGGGTGCCTGGGCCTAAATATATGACAATGGACTGTTGCAGTGGTGGCTGACGTGAAGCCTGATTCTTTCCTATGACATGCAGACTGATTCTCTGCTGACATGAGGCCAGATTCTCTGTTACGGGACCTCTCTCCTCTGGCTGGGTGCCTGGGCCAAAATATATGATAATGGACTGTTACAGTGGTGGGTGACGTGAAGCCTGATTCTCTGCTATGACATGCAGACTGATTCTCTGCTGACATGAAGCCAGATTCTCTGTTACGGGACCTCTCTCCTCTGCCTGGGCCTAAATATATGCCAATGGACTGTTCCAATGTTGGGTGACGTGAAGCCTGATTCTCTGCTATGACATGCAGACTGATTCTCTGCTGACATGAAGCCAGATTCTCTGTTACGGGACCTCTCTCCTCTGGCTGGGTAACTTGGGCCTAAATATATGACAATGGACTGTTGCAGTGGTGGCTGACTTGAAGCCTGATTCTCTTCTATGACATGCAGACTGATTCTCTGCTGACATGAAGCCAGATTCTCTGTTACGGGACCTCTCTCCTCTGCCTGGGTGCTGGGCCTAAATATATGACAATGGACTGTTACAGTGGTGGCTGACGTGAAGCCTGATTCTCTGCTATGACATGCAGACTGATTCTCTGCTGACATGAAGCCAGATTCTCTGTTATGGGACCTCTCTCCTCTGCCTGGGTGCCTGGGCCTAAATATATGACAATGGACTGTTACAGTGGTGGCTGACGTGAAGCCTGATTCTCTGCTATGACATGCAGACTGATTCTCTGCTGACATGAAGCCAGATTCTCTGTTACGGGACCTCTCTCCTCTGCCTGGGTGCCTGGGCCTAAATATATGCCAATGGACTGTTCCAATGTTGGGTGACGTGAAGCCTGATTTTCTGCTATGACATGCAGACTGATTCTCTGCTGACATGAAGCCAGATTCTCTGTTACGGGACCTCTCTCCTCTGCCTGGGTGCCTGGGCTTAAATATATGCCAATGGACTGTTGCAGTGGTGGCTGACTTGAAGCCTGATTCTCTTCTATGACATGCAGACTGATTCTTTGCTGACATGAAGCCAGATTCTCTGTTACGGGACCTCTCTCCTCTGCCTGGGTGCTGGGGCCTAAATATATGACAATGGACTGTTCCACTGTTGGCTGACGTGAAGCCTGATTCTCTGCTATGACATGCAGACTGATTCTCTGCTGACATGAGGCCAGATTCTCTGTTACGGGACCTCTCTCCTCTGGCTGGGTGCCTGGGCCTAAATATATGACAATGGACTGTTACAGTGGTGGCTGACGTGAAGCCTGATTCTCTGCTATGACATGCAGACTGATTCTCTGCTGACATGAAGCCAGATTCTCTGTTACGGGACCTCTCTCCTCTGCCTGGGTGCCTGGGCCTAAATATATGACAATGGACTGTTACAGTGGTGGCTGACGTGAAGCCTGATTCTCTGATATGACATGCAGACTGATTCTCTGCTGACATGAAGCCAGATTCTCTGTTACGGGACCTCTCTCCTCTGCCTGGGTGCCTGGGCCTAAATATATGCCAATGGACTGTTCCAATGTTGGGTGACGTGAAGCCTGATTTTCTGCTATGACATGCAGACTGATTCTCTGCTGACATGAAGCCAGATTCTCTGTTACGGGACCTCTCTCCTCTGCCTGGGTGCCTGGGCTTAAATATATGCCAATGGACTGTTGCAGTGGTGGCTGACGTGAAGCCTGATTCTCTTCTATGACATGCAGACTGATTCTTGCTGACATGAAGCCAGATTCTCTGTTACGGGACCTCTCTCCTCTGCCTGGGTGTCTGGGCCTAAATATATGACAATGGACTGTTACAGTGGTGGCTGACGTGAAGCCTGATTCTCTGCTATGACATGCAGACTGATTCTCTGCTGACATGAATCCAGATTCTCTGTTACGGGACCTCTCTCCTCTGCCTGGGTGCCTGGGCCTAAATATATGACAATGGACTGTTACAGTGGTGGCTGACGTGAAGCCTGATTCTCTGCTATGACATGCAGACTGATTCTCTGCTGACATGAAGCCAGATTCTCTGTTACGGGACCTCTCTCCTCTGCCTGGGTGCCTGGGCCTAAATATATGCCAATGGACTGTTCCAATGTTGGGTGACGTGAAGCCTGATTCTCTGCTATGACATGCAGACTGATTCTCTGCTGACATGAAGCCACATTCTCTGTTACGGGACCTCTCTCCTCTGGCTGGGTGCCTGGGCCTAAATATATGACAATGGACTGTTGCAGTGGTGGCTGACGTGAAGCCTGATTCTCTTCTATGACATGCAGACTGATTCTTTGCTGACATGAAGCCAGATTCTCTGTTACGGGACCTCTCTCCTCTGCCTGGGTGCTGGGGCCTAAATATATGACAATGGACTGTTCCAATGTTGGCTGACGTGAAGCCTGATTCTCTGCTATGACATGCAGACTGATTCTCTGCTGACATGAGGCCAGATTCTCTGTTACGGGACCTCTCTCCTCTGGCTGGGTGCCTGGGCCTAAATATATGACAATGGACTGTTGCAGTGGTGGCTGACGTGAAGCCTGATTCTTTCCTATGACATGCAGACTGATTCTCTGCTGACATGAGGCCAGATTCTCTGTTACGGGACCTCTCTCCTCTGGCTGGGTGCCTGGGCCAAAATATATGATAATGGACTGTTACAGTGGTGGGTGACGTGAAGCCTGATTCTCTGCTATGACATGCAGACTGATTCTCTGCTGACATGAAGCCAGATTCTCTGTTACGGGACCTCTCTCCTCTGCCTGGGCCTAAATATATGCCAATGGACTGTTCCAATGTTGGGTGACGTGAAGCCTGATTCTCTGCTATGACATGCAGACTGATTCTCTGCTGACATGAAGCCAGATTCTCTGTTACGGGACCTCTCTCCTCTGGCTGGGTAACTTGGGCCTAAATATATGACAATGGACTGTTGCAGTGGTGGCTGACTTGAAGCCTGATTCTCTTCTATGACATGCAGACTGATTCTCTGCTGACATGAAGCCAGATTCTCTGTTACGGGACCTCTCTCCTCTGCCTGGGTGCTGGGCCTAAATATATGACAATGGACTGTTACAGTGGTGGCTGACGTGAAGCCTGATTCTCTGCTATGACATGCAGACTGATTCTCTGCTGACATGAAGCCAGATTCTCTGTTATGGGACCTCTCTCCTCTGCCTGGGTGCCTGGGCCTAAATATATGACAATGGACTGTTACAGTGGTGGCTGACGTGAAGCCTGATTCTCTGCTATGACATGCAGACTGATTCTCTGCTGACATGAAGCCAGATTCTCTGTTACGGGACCTCTCTCCTCTGCCTGGGTGCCTGGGCCTAAATATATGCCAATGGACTGTTCCAATGTTGGGTGACGTGAAGCCTGATTTTCTGCTATGACATGCAGACTGATTCTCTGCTGACATGAAGCCAGATTCTCTGTTACGGGACCTCTCTCCTCTGCCTGGGTGCCTGGGCTTAAATATATGCCAATGGACTGTTGCAGTGGTGGCTGACGTGAAGCCTGATTCTCTTCTATGACATGCAGACTGATTCTTTGCTGACATGAAGCCAGATTCTCTGTTACGGGACCTCTCTCCTCTGCCTGGGTGCTGGGGCCTAAATATATGACAATGGACTGTTCCACTGTTGGCTGACGTGAAGCCTGATTCTCTGCTATGACATGCAGACTGATTCTCTGCTGACATGAGGCCAGATTCTCTGTTACGGGACCTCTCTCCTCTGGCTGGGTGCCTGGGCCTAAATATATGACAATGGACTGTTACAGTGGTGGCTGACGTGAAGCCTGATTCTCTGCTATGACATGCAGACTGATTCTCTGCTGACATGAAGCCAGATTCTCTGTTACGGGACCTCTCTCCTCTGCCTGGGTGCCTGGGCCTAAATATATGACAATGGACTGTTACAGTGGTGGCTGACGTGAAGCCTGATTCTCTGATATGACATGCAGACTGATTCTCTGCTGACATGAAGCCAGATTCTCTGTTACGGGACCTCTCTCCTCTGCCTGGGTGCCTGGGCCTAAATATATGCCAATGGACTGTTCCAATGTTGGGTGACGTGAAGCCTGATTTTCTGCTATGACATGCAGACTGATTCTCTGCTGACATGAAGCCAGATTCTCTGTTACGGGACCTCTCTCCTCTGCCTGGGTGCCTGGGCTTAAATATATGCCAATGGACTGTTGCAGTGGTGGCTGACGTGAAGCCTGATTCTCTTCTATGACATGCAGACTGATTCTTTGCTGACATGAAGCCAGATTCTCTGTTACGGGACCTCTCTCCTCTGCCTGGGTGCTGGGGCCTAAATATATGACAATGGACTGTTCCACTGTTGGCTGACGTGAAGCCTGATTCTCTGCTATGACATGCAGACTGATTCTCTGCTGACATGAGGCCAGATTCTCTGTTACGGGACCTCTCTCCTCTGGCTGGGTGCCTGGGCCTAAATATATGACAATGGACTGTTGCAGTGGTGGCTGACGTGAAGCCTGATTCTCTGCTATGACATGCAGACTGATTCTCTGCTGACATGAGGCCAGATTCTCTGTTACGGGACCTCTCTCCTCTGGCTGGGTGCCTGGGCCTAAATATATGATAATGGACTGTTACAGTGGTGGGTGACGTGAAGCCTGATTCTCTGCTATGACATGCAGACTGATTCTCTGCTGACATGAAGCCAGATTCTCTGTTACGGGACCTCTCTCCTCTGCCTGGGCCTAAATATATGCCAATGGACTGTTCCAATGTTGGGTGACGTGAAGCCTGATTCTCTGCTATGACATGCAGACTGATTCTCTGCTGACATGAAGCCAGATTCTCTGTTACGGGACCTCTCTCCTCTGCCTGGGTGCTGTGCCTAAATATATGCCAATGGACTTTTGCAGTGGTGGCTGACGTGAAGCCTGATTCTCTTCTATGACATGCAGACTGATTCTCTGCTGACATGAAGCCAGATTCTCTGTTACGGGACCTCTCTCCTCTGCCTGGGTGCCTGGGCCTAAATATATGCCAATGGACTGTTGCAGTGGTGGCTGACGTGAAGCCTGATTCTCTGCTATGGGACCTCTCTCCAATTGATATTGGTTAATTTTTATTTATTTTATTTTTATTTTTATTCATTTCCCTATCCACATTTGTTTGCAGGGGATTTACCTACATGTTGCTGCCTTTTGCAGCCTTCTAGCTCTTTCCGGTGCTGTTTTACAGCCTTTTTAGTGCTGAAAAGTTCGGGTCCCCATTGACTTCAATGTGGTTCGAGTTCGGGACGAAGTTCGGATCGGGTTCGGATCCCGAACCCGAACATTTCCGGGAAGTTCGGCCGAACTTCTCGAACCCGAACATCCAGGTGTCCGCTCAACTCTAATTATGATCCATATGATCAATGGATTGATAAAGAGGGAAGATTTGTATTTTTATATGGCCGATAGATGGGACTGGTATGTGTGCCTGCGTTCGTTTATATTCCCCCCCCCCCTTCTCTTCTGAGGTGTTGAGAAAACATGCAGAATATATCTGTAAATGGGACTCGTGTCCCATATTAGTGCTGGGAGAGGGTATCTGTGATCAGTGGAGGGGGTGCGTTAATGACCAGCCCACGACCCTTAGCAGGATCTGCCGGGAGTTGGGCCTTATGGATGTGTGGCAGTCCCTGTATGGGGAAAAAGAGCCTTCTTCTGTTTTAGCAGAACCTGTAGGGTCGTGTCTAGGATAGATTTATTCCTGGCGCCCCCAGGTTTTATGGAACGGATACAAAAAATGAAGTATGAGCCACATGGTATATCCAACCATACTCCAATGCTGTTATTAATGGTTGATTCTGCGCAAAAGGGAAGAAAACCTTTTAGGTTAAATCCACACTGGATGCATGTGGTTGGTGACCAAGAACGAATTGGGGAGGATATCTTAGAATTTTGGTCACTATACTATGGATCCTCACATCTACACTTTGTGTGGGATTCCCTGAAGGCTATGATAAGAGGGGTATACTGTAAGAGGATAAAAAAAAAGGCAGAATATGCTAAGACTGAAAAGGAATTGGTAGAGAGTGTTGGGGCCTTGGAGGTAAATCTGGCCAGACAGAATGGGGAAAACACCCGATTATTATTAATGGAGGCTAAGAGGGAATATCATTTTTTTTTTAATTATTAATCATTTTATTTTCATAATCAACAAAATGACAGCATGAACATAACACCAACAGTGGTGTAAATCGGTACAAGTTACATCTTTCTGAGAGCACGTCTATCTAAAGACATAATGATGTTGGACAGCGGCAGGGTATTCATAAATGATATACAGGAGTACATTGTGAGTATACCAGTTCTCGCAGTTGAGCAAAGGCGACAACAATACAGCGGTCATGTCTATCACACCTAGCCTACTCATCACTGACAGAAGCTGACCAGAAAGCAGAGGATCGCTAGTACTCCTCTCGGCACATGTCATCTGAGCCATTAATATGTGATAATCCACCCCAACTCCAGTCAATAGTGGAGAGTCAGAGTGAGAGTCAGGGAGGACCAGCTAATAGGCAATTTAAAATTGTTATAAGATCTTGAGGAACCTGTAATTTGTCCATGGCGCCCAACGTTTAATAAAGGCAGGATGGGTTCTAGACTCCCATGAAGCGAGTTCCTCGAACCGGTATAGCTGATCTACCTTGAGCCTCCACTGCTCAACCGAGGGAAGGTGTGTCTGTAGCCAAAATTTAGGAATCATGAGACGCGCTGCAATCAGAAGTTGCTTAAAGAGAAAGGAAGGGGGTGGTCCCGTACCCTCGTCAAAGTAGGAAAGCAAAATTCCATAGGGGGACATTTTAACAGAGGAAGAGCAGATTTGGTTACAAATCCTGATAATGTCTTCCCACCACTTATTGATAGGGGGGCATTGCCACCATATATGAAGGAAGGTACCCTTCTCCCTAAGGCATCTCCAGCATTTATCTGATGAGGCTCCTGAGTAGTGTGAGGATATAATTGGAGTGATATACCAGTGTGTCAGGATTTTGTAACCATTTTCCTGGACACGCACACACCTTGATGACTTATGTGGTAGCTCGAATAGTGTGGGTAAAATTGAGAGTGGCAACTCAGTCCCAGTGTCCTTTTCCCATGTGCCAATGAATGCTGGCTTAACAATTAGAGGGGGGGATCGAAGTTTATTATAAATCAGCGAGATAAGTTTTTTCGGACAATTGGGACTGATAATAATGGCCTCAAACCATGTAAGAGGGCGTAAAAGCTCACCCTTTTTGTTATTCTTGGATACAAATGATTTAATAAGTGGGAGTATGGTGAAGTCGCAAGGTTGTGGCTTAATCAGTGACTTGAGGGAATCCATAGAGGCCAGTATTCCTTGGTTTTCAAGGAGGTGAGAAATGGGCAAGGCAGAACACCTTACTGATTTGGAAATTGAGAGGCGAGGCCCTATGGCAGATGAACCCAGGATATCACTAATTGTGATGAGGGGGGAGGGAAAAGGAACCGAGCAATGGGAAGAATTCAGCCATCTCCATGTCACAACCAGACAGCTGAGAAGCTCTGACAGAGGCCTTTCAGAACCTCCTCCTTGAGTTTCTGTGTTGTGGTATTCAGTTCCTCCTCTCGTTAGCCTCTCTCAGCTTTCATGTGTTGGACTAATTGCTTCCCTTTAAATTCCTCCCCAGAATGCTTTTCTGGGCGGCTTATACTACTTCCTGGAGTGTGTGTGCATGCTGACTTTGTTCTCCTGTTTGCTTCAAAGCTAAGTGTTGTACCTTTATCTGTTATTTTCTGTTTGCTGGATCCCAGGTGACCCTGACTCCCTCCGTATCTTGTGTAGGGAGCTGGTGGTCGTGTCCCCTCACTATTGTAGGGTGCTCAGGGCTTTATAGTCAAGGTTCGTGGATATGCAAATCTCCACCATTAGGATCTTTGCATAGGCTGAGCAGCCAGGGAAAGTGCCAGGTCTTCTGCAGGGGTCTCCCTTGGTTCCTTACCTTTTGGATCCAGCGAGTCATTTATACATGTTGCTTTGCCTTGTTTCCTGTACACCGTCCGTGACATTATAGGCCGCCATAACCGTCTCAAGCATGGATCCGGTTTCACTTTTGGCTGAACGCTTCCAGGGTCTTTCATTGGAAGTAGCTGATCTCCATAAGACTTTTTCTCAGCTTCAAGTGAGCGGTTCAGCTTGCGTTCATGGAGTTTGTTCTGAGCCTAAGATCTCGCTCCCGGATACGTTCTCCGGGGGTAGTGAGAATTTTGTGCGTTTTAGAGAGGCTTGCAAACTCCATTTTCGCCTTCTTCCCCACTCCTCTGGTGATGAGGAACGGAGGGTGGGGATCATTATATCGCTGCTCAGAGGTAACGCTCAGTCCTGGGCCTTTTCGCTGCCGGAGGGGGCACGGCCTCTCCGTTCAGTTGATGAATTCTTTTTAGCCCTGGGTCAGATATATGATGATCCGGATCGTATTGCTCTGGCTGAGTCTAAACTACGTCTATTATGCCAGGGTAAACAATCCGCAGAAATGTACTGCTCAGAATTTCGGAGATGGGCAGTTGATACTGGTTGGAATGATGCTGCGCTCCGAAGTCAATTTTGCCATGGTCTTTCAGAGGGATTGAAAGATGCATTTGCCTTTCATGAGAGGCCTATTTCTTTGGACTCTGCTATGTCTCAGGCCGTTCGTATTGACAGGCGTCTTAGAGAGAGAGGAGAGATGTCCCCTTCCTGTCATACTCAGTCCCAGGACAGTGCAGCGGTCCCATTCTGTGTGCAGGGATCTCAGTCGCCGTCAGCCCCTTCTGAGCAGGAGCCCATGCAGCTGGGGTTGATTGCTTCTTACAATAGAAGATTCAGCTCGCATGGGAGGGTTTGTTTTTGTTGTGGAGGTATAAATCATTTGGCAAATATTTGTCCCTCTAGGAGATTCAGGCAGTTTTCTGGGAGTAATAAAGAAACAAACAGGAAAAAATCTTTTAAAAATGTTCCGTCTGTTACTATTGGCAGGGTTGAGGCGGAAATTGAAGGTTTTCCATTTGCTTGTAGTTCCCGTTTTGTCCTGCCGGCTAGGGTGGCGCTAGAGAGCAAGAACATTTTTTGTGAGATTTTTGTGGATAGTGGAGCAGCGGTCAATCTCATTGATAATCAATTTGCGATAACTCATGGTTTCCAGGTGCGCACTTTGGGAAAGGATATTCCTGTTTTTGCTATCGATTCCGCTCCACTTTCTCAAAAATCATTAAAGGGCATAGTTCACAATATCCGTTTAATTGTGAGTGATGCTCATGTTGAGGATGTGTCATGTTTCGTTCTTAGCGGTTTACCTACCCCTCTGGTGTTGGGGCTGCCCTGGCTCACTAAGCATAACCCCACCATTGATTGGCAAGCGAGGCAAATAAATGGTTGGAGTGACTTTTGCAGAGAGAATTGCCTCATGACATCTGTTTCTGAGGTTGCTACTAAGACTGTACCATCTTTTCTCTCAGAATTTTTGGATGTCTTCTCTGAGAGTGGAGTTCAGGATTTGCCCCCGCACAGGGAGTACGATTGCCCTATTAATCTCATCCCAGACGCCAAGCTGCCTAAATCTCGTTTATACAATCTTTCCCAACCTGAGAGGATCGCTATGCGTGCTTATATCTCTGAGAGTCTGAGAAAGGGACACCTACGACCCTCGAAGTCACCTGTTGCCGCTGTTTTTTTCTTTGTTAAGAAAAAAGATGGTTCTTTAAGACCTTGTCTGAATTTCAGGGAGCTGAACAATATCACAATTCGTGACCCTTATCCGCTTCCTCTGATCCCGGACCTGTTTAACCAGGTTGTTGGGGCTAAAGTATTTTCCAAATTAGATCTAAGAGGGGCATACAACCTGGTCAGTGTCAGAAAAGGGGACGAATGGAAGACGGCCTTCAATACCCCTGAGGGCCATTTTGAAAATTTGGTTATGCCTTTTGGTTTGATGAATGCCCCAGCCGTTTTTCAGCATTTCGTGAACAGCATTTTTTATCATTTGATGGGAAAATTTGTATTGGTGTATTTGGATGACATTTTGATTTTTTCTCCCGATTTCAAAACTCATAAGGAACATTTACGTCAGGTCTTGCTCATCCTGCGGGAGAATAAATTATATGCGAAACTGGAAAAATGTGTGTTTGCGGTTCCAGAAATTCAATTTCTGGGGTTTCTTCTCTCCGCTTCTGGTTTTCGCATGGACCCCGAGAAGGTCCGCGCTGTGCTTGAGTGGGAGCTTCCTGAGAATCAGAAGGCGCTGATGCGTTTTTTGGGCTTTGCCAATTATTACAGGAAGTTCATTTTGAATTATTCTTCTATTGTTAAACCACTCACTGATATGACCAGAAAGGGGGTAGATTTTTCTTCTTGGTCAGTAGAGGCGCTTAAGGCTTTTTCTGATATCAAGGAGAGTTTTGCTTCCGCTCCCATCTTGGTGCAACCTGATGTTTCTTTACCCTTCATAGTTGAGGTTGATGCTTCTGAGGTGGGTGTGGGGGCGGTCTTGTCTCAGGGTTCCTCTCCTGCCAATTGGCGACCGTGTGCCTTTTTCTCAAGAAAACTCTCCTCCGCAGAGAGAAATTACGATGTGGGAGATAGGGAATTGTTGGCCATCAAGTTGGCTTTTGAGGAATGGCGCCATTGGCTAGAGGGAGCCAGACACCCTATTACCGTATTTACTGACCATAAAAATCTGGCCTACTTGGAGTCAGCCAAGCGTCTGAACCCGAGACAGGCCAGATGGTCTTGGTTCTTTTCTAGGTTTAATTTTGTTCTCACGTTCCGCCCTGGAGTTAAGAATGTGAAGGCAGATGCCCTGTCACGTTGTTTTCCGGGAGGCGGGAATTTTGAAGACCCGGGTCCCATTTTGGCTGAAGGTGTGGTGGTCTCTGCTCTTTTTCCTGAATTGGAGGCAGAGGTGCAGGCAGCCCAGTCAGAGGCTCCTGATCTTTGTCCTCCTGGGAGGTTGTTTGTGCCTCTCGCTTTAAGAAACAAGATTTTTAAAGAACACCACGATACGGTCCTTGCTGGGCACCCGGGGGTAAGAGCCACACTGGATCTCATCGCTCGGAGATTCTGGTGGCCTGCGCTTCGTAAGTCGGTTGAGGGTTTTGTGGCAGCCTGCGAGACTTGCGCTCGTGCCAAAGTCCCTCATTCACGGCCATCAGGTCCTCTCCTTCCCTTACCCATTCCTTCCCGTCCTTGGACACATCTGTCCATGGACTTCGTAACGGACCTGCCTCGTTCCTCGGGGAAGACCGTGATTCTGGTGGTGGTGGACCGTTTTAGCAAAATGGTGCATTTCATCCCTTTTCCTGGTTTGCCCAATGCTAAG
The DNA here is from genome assembly GCF_014858855.1 of Bufo gargarizans. Taxonomy (NCBI): domain Eukaryota; kingdom Metazoa; phylum Chordata; class Amphibia; order Anura; family Bufonidae; genus Bufo; species Bufo gargarizans. The sequence goes on from NC_058080.1 coordinate 44,117,789, forward strand.
ACGCTGGCGCAGGCATTTATTGATCACATTGTCAAATTGCATGGTATTCCTTCAGACATAGTCTCTGATAGGGGCACGCAGTTTGTTTCCAGATTCTGGAAGGCTTTCTGTTCTCGCTTGGGGGTTCGGTTGTCATTCTCTTCTGCTTTCCACCCGCAGTCGAATGGCCAGACAGAGCGCGTCAATCAGAATCTGGAGACATATCTGCGCTGTTTTGTGGCGGAGAATCAAGAGGATTGGTGTTCTTTTTTGTCCCTTGCTGAGTTTGCTCTAAATAACCGTCGTCAGGAGTCCTCTGATAAGTCACCATTTTTTGGTGCATATGGGTTTCATCCGCAGTTTGGGACTTTCTCGGGAGAGGGGTCTTCTGGTCTACCTGATGAGGACAGATTCTCCTCCTCTTTGTCATCTATTTGGCAAAAGATTCAGGATAATCTAAAGAGCATGAGTGAGAGATATAAGCGTGTGGCAGATAAGAGACGTGTGCTTGGTCCGGACCTGAATGTTGGTGATCTGGTGTGGTTGTCTACCAAGAATATCAAATTGAAGGTTCCCTCCTGGAAGTTGGGTCCTAGGTTTATTGGGCCTTACAAAATCCTGTCTGTCATCAATCCTGTTGCATACCGTCTTGATCTTCCTCAGACTTGGAAGATCCATAATGTTTTTCATAAGTCCTTATTGAAACCTTATGTTCAACCCATTGTACCCTCGCCTTTGCCTCCTCCTCCGATTATGGTTAATGGTCTCTAGGATTGTGGATTCTCGTCTTGACCGCGGTTCTCTTCAGTACCTTGTTCATTGGGAGGGGTATGGTCCTGAGGAGAGGATGTGGGTCCCAGTGACGGACATTAAGGCCTCTTGTCTCATCAGGGCTTTCCATAGGTCCCATCCTGAGAAGGTGGGTTCTGAGTGTCCGGAGTCCACTCGTAGAGGGAGGGGTACTGTCACAACCAGACAGCTGAGAAGCTCTGACAGAGGCCTTTCAGAACCTCCTCCTTGAGTTTCTGTGTTGTGGTATTCAGTTCCTCCTCTCGTTAGCCTCTCTCAGCTGTCATGTGTTGGACTAATTGCTTCCCTTTAAATTCCTCCCCAGAATGCTTTTCTGGGCGGCTTATACTACTTCCTGGAGTGTGTGTGCATGCTGACTTTGTTCTCCTGTTTGCTTCAAAGCTAAGTGTTGCACCTTTATCTGTTATTTTCTGTTTGCTGGATCCCAGGTGACCCTGACTCCCTCCGTATCTTGTGTAGGGAGTCGGTGGTCGTGTCCCCTCACTATTGTAGGGTGCTCAGGGCTTTATAGTCAAGGTTTGTGGATATGCAAATCTCCACCATTAGGATCTTTGCATAGGCTGAGCAGCCAGGGAAAGTGCCAGGTCTTCTGCAGGGGTCTCCCTTGGTTCCTTACCTTTTGGATCCAGCGAGTCATTTATACATGTTGCTTTGCCTTGTTTCCTGTACACCGTCCGTGACACTCCATGCTTCCATAGTAGCCTTAAGGATTGGAAAAGCTGACAGGTTAGTTTGGGGTGGACTATTAGAACCTAGGCATAGGGCACGAGAAGGTCGGCCTATGATGCTCTGTTCCAGTAAAACCCAATATTTATCCCTCGTGTTTCTAAACCAGTCAACAATTCTAGTTAATAAAATAGCTTTCCCATAAAGTTCTGGATCTGGTAGACCTATACCACCACTTAAACGGGATCTAGAAAGGAGAGAGTAAGAAAGTCTAGCTTTCTTCCCGTTCCATATGAAAGCTCTGAATTTCTGTTTAAGAGAGGAGTAAAAGGACTTAGCTACTGGAATAGGAAGGACCTGTTGCATGTACGTGAGGCGAGGAATAATAAGAGAGGCGAGAAGGTTTTTCCGGCCGAACCAGGAGAGAGTCGGGGCAGATTTGGCAATTTTGTCCAATGCTTCGAACATAGCTGTTTTTAAAGGGATATACAGACGTGGACAAAATTGTTGGTACCCTTTGGTCAATGAAAGAAAAAGTCACAATGGTCACAGAAATAACTTTAATCTGACAAAAGTAATAATAAATTAAAATTCTATAAATGTTAACCAATGAAAGTCAGACATTGTTTTTCAACCATGCTTCAACAGAATTATGTAAAAAAATAAACTCATGAAACAGGCATGGACAAAAATGATGGTACCCCTAACTTAATATTTTGTTGCGCAACCTTTTGAGGCAATCACTGCAATCAAACGCTTCCTGTAACTGTCAATGAGACATCTGCACCTCTCAGCAGGTATTTTGGCCCACTCCTCATGAGCAAACTGCTCCAGTTGTGTCCGGTTTGAAGGGTGCCTTTTCCAGACTGCATGTTTCAGCTCCTTCCAAAGATGCTCAATAGGATTGAGGTCAGGGCTCATAGAAGGCCACTTTAGAATAGTCCAATTTTTTCCTCTTAGCCATTCTTGGGTGTTTTTAGCGGTGTGTTTTGGGTCATTGTCCTGTTGCAAGACCCATGACCTGCGACTGAGACCAAGCTTTCTGACACTGGCTAGTACATTTCTCTCTAGAATTCCTTGATAGTCTTGAGATTTCATTGTACCCTGCACAGATTCAAGACACCCTGTGCCAGACGCAGCAAAGCAGCCCCAGAACATAACAGAGCCTCCTCCATGTTTCACAGTAGGGACAGTGTTCTTTTCTTGATATGCTTCATTTTTTCGTCTGTGAACATACAGCTGATGTGCCTTGGCAAAAACTTCGATTTTTGTCTCATCTGTCCACAGGACATTCTCCCAGAAGCTTTGTGGCTTGTCAACATGTAGTTTGGCATATTCCAGTCTTGCTTTTTTATGATTCGTTTTCAACAATGGTGTCCTCCTTGGTCGTCTCCCATGTAGTCCACTTTGGCTCAAACAACGACGGATGGTGCGATCTGACACTGATGTTCCTTGAGCATGAAGTTCACCTTGAATCTCTTTAGAAGTCTTTCTAGGCTCTTTTGTTACCATTCGGATTATCCGTCTCTTAGATTTGTCATCAATTTTCCTCCTGCGGCCACGTCCAGGGAGGTTGGCTACAGTCCCATGGATCTTAAACTTATGAATAATATGTGCAACTGTACTCACAGGAACATCTAGTTGCTTGGAGATGGTCTTATAGCCTTTACCTTTAACATGCTTGTCTATAATTTTCTTTCTGATCTCTTGAGACAGCTCTTTCCTTTGCTTCCTCTGGTCCATGTCGAGTGTGGTACACACCATATCACCAAACAACACAGTGATTACCTGGAGCCATATATATAGGCCCAATGGCTGATTACAAGGTTGTAGACACCTGTGATGCTAATTAGTGGACACACCTTGAATTAACATGTCCCTTTGGTCACATTATGTTCTGTGTTTTCTAGGGGTACCATCATTTTTGTCCATGCCTGTTTCATGAGTTTATTTTTTTACATAATTCTGTTGAAGCATGGTTGAAAAACAATGTCTGACTTTCATTGGTTAACATTTATAGAATTTTAATTTATTATTACTTTTGTCAGATTAAAGTTATTTCTGTGACCATTGTGACTTTTTCTTTCATTGACCAAAGGGTACCAACAATTTTGTCCACGTCTGTAATTAAGAGCAAAGAGGTCTGAGGTGTTAGGGCTAAGTTTGACTCCTAAATATGTGATGGTCGGGGAAGACCAGTTAAATGGGGAATTATCCATTAAAGAAAGTTTCAATCGTTGTGAGATACCTGTACTGATTATGATGGACTTGCTCTCGTTTATCTTAAAGTTAGAAAGTACACTATATTTCTTTAAGTGCTCTTGAATTTTAGGTAGAGAGATTATAGGATTGGTTGTCATTATCATAACATCGTCCGCAAATGCCGCAATCTTATGATCATGACCTCCAAGGTTCAAACCCCTGATATCAGTGTCTGCCCGAAGCGTAGACAAAAGAGGTTCTATTGCCAAGATGAAGAGGAGGGGGGATAGAGGACAACCTTGGCGAGTTCCATTATGCATTTGGAAAGGAGAGGATAGGTCCCCATTCACCATGACACGAGCTGTGGCCTTTTCGTACATAGCGAATACCGCTTTGACATATGGACCAGGCAGACCGAAAACCTCTAATGTATGGGATAAGTAATTCCAATTAATGCGATCGAACGCTTTTTCAGCGTCAGTGCTGAGAAGGATAAGAGGAGAGGAGGTCTGTTTAGCATGACAGAGAACATTAATGACCCTAGTCGTGTTATCTCTACCTTCCCTATTGCGAACAAAACCTACCTGGTCCATATGAATCAAAAGAGGGAGGAGATTCGCTAGTCGGTTTGCAAGTAACTTGGCCAACAATTTTAGGTTTATGTTCAGAAGCGAGATGGGCCTGTAATTTGAGCATAATTTAGGATCCTTTCCCTCTTTAGGTATTAATGCTATGTGGGCAGTCGTCATATCGCTGGATAGGGGGATACCCAGGAGGGATTGGTTGCAAACGTTGAGGAGATGCGGTAATAGTTGCTTCTTAAATGTTTTATAGTATGGTGCAGGAAGGCCATCGGGGCCAGGGCTTTTCCCCACAGGCATCTGAGAAAGGGCTAAAGAGAGTTCGGTCATGGTGAATGGGGTCTCAAGAGATCGTTTTTGATCATCAGACAGTGTCGGATGAGGTGATGACTCTAAGAATTTAGTAATGAGCGATATGTGAGAGGCCGGCGACGGAGGGGGAGGGAGGTTATAGAGCGCTTCATAGAAATCCCTAAATTGTTTTGCAATTTTCTCTGAAGCAAATATGGGGGTATTATTCGAGGAAGATAATTGGTGGATGTAATTATCTGTTCTTCTGGTTTTGACCCTATTCATAAGGAATTTGGTAGCTTTATCCCCATGAGCGAAGTATTTGTATTGAGATTTAAGATAGTATTTAGCTAATTTAGATTGTAAAAGGGCTTTTAATTCAGCTCTGGCCTTGGAGAGTTCCTGGAGTTGGGATTCAGATAGGGAGCGTTTGTGTATGGACTCCAACTTGTTTATCTTGGAGAGAAGAGTATTGATGTTACTCTCCCTGAGCTTTTTTAGATGCGAGCCAATGCTGATGAATTCGCCCCTAATAAAGGGTTTATGTGCATCCCAGAGGATGTGAGGTGAGATATCTGGGTGGGTATTCCGGACAAAGTATTTGTCTAATAGCAGTGCTACCTTTTTTATAGATTCCGGGTTACCTAATATGGACTCATTAAGTCTCCAATTGAAACTTTTGAATTTGCGAAGTGGGGAGGTTACTGAGAGGTAAATTGGGGCATGATCTGAGATGTGGATAGATCCAATCTTAGCCTCCGGGCAAAGCTGGATATATTCCTTAGAGATGAAGATGTAGTCAATACGATGATAGGTATTGTGGACGTGAGAGAAGAAGGTGTAATCTATAGTATCTGGACATAATGTACGCCATGTATCTACTAGTTGGAGATCCCAGATGTCTTTAATGAATTTCAGCGTGCGTTTTGAGTGAGTTGACTTATGCGAGGACGAGTCAATTTGGGGGTTGATAGCTATGTTAAGGTCGCCTCCCAGGATAGTTATGCCTTCTTTGAAAGGGGCAATAATCTGAGCAGTGTCTGAAATCCATTGGGCTTGTTTGGTGTTGGGTGCGTACAGATTTATGAATGTATAGATCTGTGACCCTATGTGCCCCTTAACCATAATAAATCTCCCTTCCGGGTCCTGCCTATGATCTAAGTATTTAAATGGGACCTTCCTCTTGAATCCAATACTTACTCCTCCGGACGCAGCAGAGTTACCTCCACAGTGGAACCATAGGGGGTAATGAGAAAATTCCAGGTTGGGGTAATGGTTAAATTTGAAGTGTGTCTCCTGGAGGAGCAGCACGTCAGAACCTGCCTTACGCAGAATAGTGAAGATTTGACTCCTTTTAGAAGGTGAGTTAAAACCCTTCACATTGTTGGACGCTACTTGTATGTCAGCCATAATAAAGGTTTTGTCTGAGTGGGATTAGATGATGAGTGCTGGTCCCCCAGGAGAGAACACTTACAGTTTGGGTTGCGCCTGCCCGGTCCAGAGGAGTAGCTCGGATCCAAGTATCTTGCTGTCCTGTCACAAGGTCCAGTGGCGAGTGTATCTTGTACCTAACAGTGAACAAAGGGTTAAGGGAAAATATGAAAATCAAACAAATAACCAAAGGAGAACATTGTGCGTGATCTAACACGCAGATAATAGGTACGAGGGGAAAATTGGTCATTAGACCAGTAGACATGCCGTTCAGCACTTTAAATGGCATTTCAAAATGATGGTGAAATGGTTGAACCGAGAATCATTACTACTAGGAGGTAGAAGTAGTTATGAAGACGGAGGAAAATACAGTAAGTAATACAATCATATACTTATACAGCCTTACTGGACATCTATATAGGGCTTCCAAGTGGCATATCTCCACAATAACTGAAGAACAAGGACCAAATAACACCTGGAAGGTGAACTGGTGTAAAGAAGTCCAAGAAAGCGTCACGGCTGTGAGAGTTAATTGTTGCAGTAAGGTCTCATCAATCATTTATTCTTGAGAGAGTTTCTTAGGGGTTAGTTGACGGCTCCTCTTTCCTGTTTTATGAGCCTTGGGCGTGTGCTGGAGAGTAAAGGGAGCAACTGTAGGAACTTCTGGTAAGATGGAAAGGTCTTGGTATAAGTCCCAGTTGTCGATTTGCAAGAGACGTAGGTTGTTCCGGCGCCCCCTGTTCTCTTGATCTTCGAGGGCATTGTGCAGTTCACTAAGGTAAGTGCTGCATTTTTTAAAGGAGCTTGTGGTAGCCCTCTGATGTTCCAGGATCTGGGTCTGACGATCCTCCAGCGATTCCACCCGGTCGCCTACCTGTCTCATGTCCTGGCGCAGGGCAGCAACTTCGCTCAGTAGAGGTTCAAGCGCTTTGCAGAGCGTATTTTTCAGGTAGTTTCTGGTAATCGGCAGCGCCCCCCTACCTTGCGGCTCTTCTACATCGCTGTCATCATCCGATCTGTCCTGTGCGCTGGCCTTGTGTGGTTGAGCCGGCGCCATCTTGGAGTCACGGGCAACAAACGAGGTGGCCGCTTTTTTCAGGAACTTGTCCATTTCTCCACCTGCTACTTGGGTCTTGTTAGTACTCGGGTGGTCCCCTGATTTGGGGTTCCCGATTTTGACCATTTTGAGGTGTTGTAGCTGAAGATTGCTGGTGCTGAGACGAGCTATGTCACGGAGCACAGTTTCAGGCGGCCATCTCAGAGAGGCGCTAGCTCCGCCCCCCCAATATCAGACTTTTTTATATGAAAAGGCGCAACATAAGGCCTTCTTTGCAGGACAGCGGGCCTTCATTGAAAATGGGAAAACAGGTAGACTGCTGACATCTGTAGTCGCTAACCAAAAGACCCAAATCCCAATAAAGCAAATTAAGCTTCTGGGGCCTTAACTAATGATGATTTAAACATTAAATATGCCATCATAGATTATTTCACTAAACTATACCAGTCGGACCTCGGTGGGGAAGATGGAGCCTCGGTTCATTTTTTGGACAAAGTGGTACTCCCTCGCCTCTCAGATCAAGATCGTTCTAAACTAAATTCGCCAATTTGTCTCAAAGAGTTGGAGGCTGCTGTTGATAGTATAAAAAGCAACACGGCCCCGGGATGAGACAGCTTGACCTTTGAACTATATAGAGTACATCGTAAAACGGTGTTGCCTCTCCTTCTTCAAATGCTCAATGAATCTTGGAGGAGCGGTTTACTTCCTCCCTCTTTGATGGAGGCCTCCATCTCTCTAATTCTGAAGAAGGACAAAGATAAGACTGAGATTGGATCGTATCGTCCAATTTCATTACTTAATACCGACAAGATACTAGCTAAACTGCTAGCAAACCGGCTGAGGGGGGTCATACACTGTCTGATCCATTCGGATTAGACGGGATTCATCCCAAAACAGAATGACATCACCGAAAGAGAAGACGTCATCGGCGCAGGCGCACTGAGGGAGTTCTGAGGAGACGAGCCTCCTCATCTCAGAGCGCCTGCGCCGAATGAACAGAGGCGCGCGATTTTTAAAATGCTGACAGGGCCGGCCGGAGGAGGAGATCGCGGCTGGCCCTGTCAATCAACACGACGAGGGGGCGTTTTTTTGCAGCGGCTACCAGCAAGTAGACGCCCTACTTGCTGGTATAGACCTGATTTACATATTATAAAACTTCGTTTTTATAAGAAACGGCTGAATGAAAGTAAGTAACACCATTATATTTTCATATATCGCACTATAAGGAATGTAACTAGCCCAAAAAAATAAATGACTTTAGTGGGGTGACAGAAGCCCTTTAAATTGAACCGCTGTTTTATGCAGGCAATACTAGGTCTCTTTTCCCCTATTGATTTAACGCCCTGTCAGATTAGTGTTTCTTTGGAGAGTTTCATGGCCGCAAAGGCCTTGATTCTTAAATATTGGGGCACTAAAAAGAGCCCTAGCTATTCTTAGTGGAGGGCTCGAATAGATACCATTGATGCCTATAGAAGATTAGCAAGAAAATCATAAGAATCAGTATAATGTTGGAAAGGATATGTTTTCTATTATTTTTTTTTCTCTTCCGCTCCAAAACTTTCGGTTAGCTACGGTACTAGGAAATAATTCTAGGTGGCAATAAAGGTGCAGTCGGATCCCGCAGCAGTGAATCAAGGGGGGGGGGGGGATAAAAGGGGTCAATTATATTAACTGGTGTATGATTATTTGTTATTCTTAAATTGTATGTAATAGATTTTGTATATTTGGCTCAGAAAACAATAAAGAATCTTTAAAAAAAAAAAAAAAGTAGCAGCAGCATGAGGAGACCACAGAGTCACTTAGTGACATAGTTGTGAGGTGGCAGCAGCATGAGGAAATTACAGAGTGGCTCTGTGACATAATGTTGAGGTGGAAGCAGCACGAGGAGACCACTGAGTGTCTCAGTGACATAGTTGAGAGGTTTTTCAGTAGCATGAGGAGACCAGAGAGTGGTCCAGTGACATAGTAGTGAGGTGTCAGCAGCATGAGATGACAACAGAGTGGCCCAGTGACATAGTGGTGAGGTGACAGAAGTATGAGGAGACCACAGAGTGGCCCAGTGACATAGTGTTGAGGTGGAAGCAGCATGAGGAGACCACTGAGTGTTTCAGTGACATAGTGATGAGGTGGCAGCAGCATGATGTGATCACAGAGTGGCCCAGTGACATAGTGTTGAGGTGGCAGCAGCATGAGGAGACCACAGAGTGGCCCAGTGACATATTGTTGAGGTGTCAGCAGCAAGATGAGACCACAGAGTTGCCCAGTGACATAGTGGTGAGGTGGCAGCAGCATGAGAAGACCACAGAGTGTCCCATTGACATATTTGTGAGATGGCAGCAGCATGAGGAGTTCACATAGTGGTGATATGGTTGCAGAATAAAGATCAACAGAGTAGTGAGGTGTCAACAGCAAGATAAGACCACAGAGTTGCCCAGTGACATAGTGGTGAGGTGGCATTAGCATAAGGAGACCAAAGAGTGGCCCAGTGATATAGTGGTGAGTTTACAGCAGCACGAGGAGACCACAGAGTGGACCAGTGACATAGTGGTGACGTGTCAGCAGCATGAGGAGACCACAGAGCAGCCCAGTGACCTAGTGGTGAGGTGGAAGCAGCATTAGGAGACCACAGAGTGGCCCAGTGACATGGTGATGTGGCAGCAGCACGAGGAGACCACAGAGTGGCCCAGTAACATAGTGGTGACATTTTAGCAGCACGAGGAGACCACAGAGTGGCCCAGTGACATAGTGTTGAGGTGGAAGCAGCATGAGGAGACCACAGAGTGTCTCAGTGACATAGTGATGAGGTGGCAGCAGCAAGAGGAGACCACAGAGTGGCCCAGTGACATAGTGTTGAGGTGTCAGCAGCAAGTTGAGACCACAGAGTTGCCCAATGACATTGTGATGAGGTGGCAGCATCATGAGGAGACCACAGAGCGGCCCAGTGACATAGTGTTGAGGTGGCAGCAGTATGAGGAGACCACAGAGTGGTGGGGTGGCAGCAGCATGAGGTTACCACAGAGTGGCCCAATAACAGAGTGATGAGGTGGCACCAAAATGAGGAGACCACAGAGTGGTGAAGTAGCAGCAGCATGAGGTGACCAACGAGTGGCCCAGTGACGTAGTGTTGAGGTGGCATCAGCATGAGGAGACCACAGAGTGGCCCAGTGACCTAGTGGTGAGGTGGCAGTAGCATAAAGAGATCACAGAGTGGCTAAGTGATATAGTGGTGAGTTCACAGCAGCACGAGGAGACCACAGAGTGGCCTACTGAACTAGTGGTGATGTGTCAGCAGCATGAGGAAACCACAGAGTGGCCCAGTGACATAGTGTTGAGGTGGAAGCAGCATGAGTAGACCACAGAGTGTCCCAGCGACATAGTCATGAGGTGGCAGCAGCATGAGGTGATCAGAGAGTGGCCCAGTAACTTAGTGTTAAGGTGGCAGCATCATGAGGAAACCACAGAGTGGCCCAGTGACATAGTGGTGAGGTGTCAACAGCAATATGAGACCACAGAGTTGCCCAGTGACATAGTGATGAGGTGGCAGCAGCATGAGGAGACCACAGAGTGGCCCAGTGACATAGTGTTGAGGTGGCAGCAGCATGAGGAGACCACAGTGTGGCCCAGTGACATAGTGGTGCTGTGTCGGCAGCATGAGGAGACCACATATTGGCCCATCACATAGTGGTGAGGTGGCAGCATCATGAGGAGATCACAGAGTGGCCCAGTAATGTAGTGTTATAATCCCAAATGGTCACAGCACTCAGCAATAGTGTGGCTTATTTTAGGGAGCTCATCATGGTTCTGTTCCTGACTCCACCTCAGGATCCATACTTGTAGTATATATATACAAATAGACAGCACTCCAAATGGTAGATATGCAACTTAGTGTATTTATTCAGCCGGACATGGTGGTGCACAACAATACAATGTTTCAGGCTAAAGGAAAGACCTTCATTAGGCTGGTGTACAAAAAGTGTACATGAGTAGATATCACGCTAGTAAATTAATTTATAAATATTCACACAATGGTGATACCAGGAAACAGTACATAGACCATGATCATATTTAACAATACATAATGGTAAAAAGGAGTTATTATAATACATAGAGGCAAGACAAAAAGGAAACAATAGTGGAGAGTGAGGTAAAGGGAAAGGTTGCATCTACAGACTGGGGCAGCTAGGAGGAACGCTAATAGCAAGTGTGGTGGCAAAAAGAAAATAGTTATAAAGACATGAATAGTAAATCTTACCTAGGTTGTGACCAGGGTCTGGGAAAGCTTGCGCTACATTGGGGACATTTTGGTGAGATCCTCATTTAATACTATACAAACCACCATCACGAGTACTTCTATTAAGGGCACATACCCCTGCTTGACATGTGTCTAATGTGTCAATGTCACCAAGGGCCCCACCTTCTCCCATCCCTCTACAGGTAAAAAAAAATTTACATTTGAGGACATTTCTCTACCCTCACAAGCTATGTTGTATACCTCATAAAATGCCCATGTGGTTTATGGTATGTTGGTGAAACTATCCATAAAATTAAAGAACGTATTTGCCAACACAAATCTAACATACGTACTAAAAATATGGATGCCGCTCTAGTGGAACACTACACTACGTACAAACACTCTGTTAGCCAATTGAGTTTTCTGGTTCAGGTTCTGCTCTATGTATAGCTGCTGCTGCTTGTGAGTAGTTTCTTCAGTAGGCGGGTGAAAAAACTGCTCATCAGCGACTCTAGACTTAAATTGCTGCTAATGGAGCTAATACTGCTCCTGCCCACCCAATCCAAATCCCAGCAGCTATTGCAGTGGAACATGAGTGCAGAGTGCCCCCACCGGTCAGACTTGCGTGAGAATGGGCGATGGCGCACATAGGCTGCTCATCCTCCTCCTCCTCTCCTGTCGACTGTGTAGAAAAAACAGCCATTTCTCTACGCATTGCTTGTCCTCGAATGTCCTCCTCCTCCTCTAGTTCAGCCCCCACAGGTCTCATGTGGCAGTGAGATGTAGTCGCCACATCTCCTGTTCCCTGGCCAGCCTTATTTAGCAGCATCTGTTCCAGGACATGAATCAGTGGAATGACGTTGTTCATCCCGTAGTCCTGGCAACTGACAAATTAAGTGGCCTCCTCAATGTGCCTGAGCAAATGGCAGGTGTCACTCATAAGCTGCCACTGTCTAATATTGAAGTTACACAGGGAAGTACCTATGTCCGCCTGTATCATCAAGAAATTGTTTATGGCCTTTTTCTGTTCATATAATTGGTCCAACATATGGAGGGTGAAATTCCATCAGGTGGAAATGTCGCATATCAGCCTATGTTGGGGGACTCCGTTCTGCTGCTATAGCTCAAGAATGGTGTGCTTTGCGGTGTACAAGTGGCTGAAGTGCATACAAAGTTTCCTGGGCATTTTCAGAATGTCTTGCAGATGGGGTGAAGACTTCAGGAACCGCTTTACAACCAGATGGCTCAGCATGGCTTAGCCCTCCTTGACGCAGCGCTGACCCCATGTTCTTCCCGTTGTCGGTCACCATAGTTCTGATTTTGAGTTGTCGAGGAGAAAGCCAGGATTCGATTTCTTGATGAAGGACGCAGAGCAGTTCCTCCCCTGTGTGACTCCGTTCAACCAGGCAAACTAGGTGCAGAACAGCGTAACACCGGCCTGCCCTGCATATGTGGTATGCTGGAGGGGCACTGTGAATTGTCCCTGCAGTGGAGGCTGAGGACCCGGTGGAGGATGAGGAGGCAGAGGCGGACATTGTCGCAGGACCAATGGTGTGAGAACATGGAGGCGAAAGCAGCATCATCTGGCCAAGTTGCTGGTGTGGCTGTGTAGTAACCACATTTACGCAGTGGGCCGTAAAAGACAAATATTGTCCTTGACCGTAGTTACAGCTCCACACGTCGGTGCTGGCTAGCACTTTGGATTAGCCCACCTTCTGTTCTACTTATGTGTGCAGTGCTGGTACTGCCTTTTTTGCAAATTAATGACTCTCTACCTGCGCTCGGCATAAGCCAGCAGTTCTCTGAAAGGTGCAGAGTCCACCCCTTGGAAAGGGACGGACTGCAGCACCATCAACTTGGACAGGAGTATGTTCATCTTCTGCGACGTTGGATGAGTGCATGCATACTGTTGTCTCTTGGAAATTGTTTCGGTGATCGATTGCTGACGGAATGACTGACGAGGAGGAAGAGGAGCAGGAGCATCAGGACCAGCAGATGATCTGAAGGGCAGACAGCTTCCTTTGTCTGAGGTGGTGGAGCCTTGACTGCATGAACTTGGGTAAGTGCCACTGGGTGATGATCACCACAACAGAGCCACAGTTTTACCAGGCCACTTAATGGTGACGCTGCATGTGTTGACACAGGGCCATGGTGCAAACATTGTCACCTGGCCACGCTTCACCTTATGCCCACAAATTAAAAAAATGGCCATGTTCACCTCTTCCGGCAGCTTAACAATAAATTTCCACACTGCCCAGTATGTTATTTTCCCCTAACACTCCGCGCTAACTGCCTGCTACTCCTGCCTTTGTAACTACTTTCTGGGTCGGTAGGCTCCTGCGAAGCGGGTGGCTCCCAACCTCCCACTGCTGCCACCCTGCTGACTTAGCCACTGCCTCATGCGCAAGCTGTCACCCTCTTCTCCTGATGATGATGATGAAACTCCTTCTTCACCCAGCTTCCGAGTGGCTACATTATCATCATCCTCTACTGTCTGCACGTCACTGATGTCCCCCTTAATGGTTTCAAGGCCAGTAGCCTGACTGCTCGCAACTCCTGCTCTCACGTGACTCTCCTCATCACTACTTGCCAGCCTAATGGAGGAAGTGGCAGATGTCTCCTCCATATCCTGGCTGACCATTAGCTGCTGACTGTCCTCTAGTAGCTTGTCCTCACTAAAAAGTAGAGCCGTGCCTAAGGCATATAATTCTTTTCGCGCTTGGGGAATTGAAAATGACAGAGGAAGGAAGGAAGGACACATGGGGTTCACAGGGCCTGCTCCTGGGCCATTCCAACTAAGCGTTGTGTCAGAGAAACCCACCAACTCTTGGCTTGAGGTGTCTGATGTCACTTGCGACGAAGACAGAGTCAACCATTCAAGCACCACTGGGTTGCTGGTCAAGACACGACCATTAAATGACACCGGGAATTTAGGCCTCTCTGAGATTTTTGCTGCCACCCTCCCCCCCCCCCCCCCCCCTTTTCTGCTGCCTGCGACAGAAACATTTGGGCCACTTCCCTTCAAAGGGCCTGTCACCTGTCTGACATACTGTATAATAAAATAATTCAATTCAAATAATACACTCCCAAAAAGGCTGCAGTACAATTTAACTTTACTGCTGAACTGCAATTAAGACATATATATATATTTTTTTTTTGATTAATAAATTCCAACCTCCAAAAAAATAACAATCACAATTCACCGCAGAACAGCAATTAAAATGTACTCTTTTTCCTATTGCTACACCCCAAAAAAAGAAATATAACAATCAAAATTCACAGCAGAACGGCTAATTGGACGTACGTATCTTTCCTTTTAATACACCACATAAATGGCTATAGTAAAATGTAACTTGACCGCTAAACGGCAATTAACAATTTTTTTTTTCTGATTAATAAACTACCCCACCAAAAAATATAAATAATCACAATAAACCGCAGAACAGAAAATAGGAAGTATGTTTATTTCCCTTCAATACACCCCGTAAATGGCTGTAGTACAATGTAACTTCACCACAGAACAGAAATTAAGACGTATTCTTTTTCCTATTACTACACCCCAAAAAAAGAAATATAACAATCACAATCCACCGTACGTATATGTCCTTTTAATACACCACTTAAATGGCTGTAAAACAATGTAACTTTACAGCTGAACAGCAATTCTGACATAGATTTTTTTTTCCTTTTTTTTCCTACTAAAAAAACAACACACCCCAAACAAAGAAATATAACAATTACAATTCACCACAGAACGGATAATGTGCCGTATGTATATTTCCTATTAATACAGCACAATGTAACTTCTCCGCTGATCGGCAATTAAGACATATATTTTTTTTTTCTGATTAATGACCCCCCGAAAAAACAAAAACAAAAAAACACTATCACAATTCACTGCAGAACGTCATCTAAGACATATTCTTTTTCCTATTAATACACCCCAAAAAAAGGAATATAACAAGTGGAAGGCTGAAAAGTCAGCCTGAATTTGTGGGAGGGGCATCTTACCTTCTTAAGCTCCAGCCCCCAGCTCCTCAGGGCGCTTCTGGTCATAGCTGGATAGGGAGTCGCTTGCTCTGGTACTGCATCATCTGCTTTGTTTCGTTTTCCATACACCGCCGTTCACGTCTTCAGGAGAGGTAAATAATGTGCAATGATGCTCCCTGCTCCACAAGGGCTCCTCCAGCGGCGGTCACACACTTCCGGCTCTCTGGGTCAGCGTGCGTTCCAGCGATATACATTCCTGGTCCTAACAATTTTTCACCTCCCTCCTGAGGCAGCAGGGGGGGCAGGGTCCGGCCTGCGGGTTACCCCCTCCACAAGGCCTCCCCCGTCCCGTCTTTTGCTTGGGCGCTGTTGCAGCCCGTCGTGCGTTCCAGCATGGAGCACACGCCGGAAATCCTCCGCCAGACCTGGGCCCCTGGTCACGTGTTTAGGGTGCGTTCCAGCGTGGAGCGCACGCTGGAAATCCTCCGCCAGGCCTGGGCTCCGGTCACGTGTTCGGCGTGCGTTCCAGAGTGGAGCTCACACCGGAATCTTCACTCAGGCCCGGCGGACTTAATTGACCTGGCTGCTCCAGTGCGGCGGCTCCAGTGTAGGTAAATTCTGTCCCACACCCGGGTCTCCCGCCCCACTTACTACTCGGGATGGGTGGGCCCCATCCCCCAGGCTACCCGGTCACCCCCCTGCACATTCCATTACGAACCATCTACTTCCGGGGCTAGATGGCGGTGCGTTCCAGGGTGGAACACACGTCAAAACAGGCCACATACAAAGTAAATAGGGGTATCTAGCCCCTGGGCAACAACGGCCCATGTCTACAAACAGCCAAAAATAATTTTTTTTTTTTATAAATAAATAATTTTTTATTTTATTTTTTAAACCCTCAGCAGGATTATCCAACAACCAGCCATCTCATACGCACTCCCGCCGTGCCACGCAGCGCCAGGTGGGAGGAAGACAAAGTCATCCTCGGTCCCCTCATATAACGGGAGGGATCCCAGGTCCCCGCTGGGCTGGAAGGGCGCTAGTTTCTGTGCGGTGGTCAAAGAGAGCTGGGGGTATCACCACGAGTATGCTAGGTCGTCATCACACGCCATACGCAACCAGTGGTCACTAAACGCTCACTGCAGTCATCTGTTCTATGGTGGCGACAGGGCCACATGATATATGTATGTGCTTTCACATTATATGCTGTTGTCTCCCTGCTCTACTGGTTCGCCCAGGCTCTCATCTACCTCTGTCTCCTGGTTCGCTCAGGCTCATACCTACCTCTGCCTCCTGGATCGCCCAGGCTCGCAACTACCTCTGTCTCCTGGTTTGCCCAGGCTCATACCTACCTCTGCCTCCTGGATCGCCCAGGCACGCAACTACCTCTGTCTCCTGGTTCGCCCAGGCTCATACCTACCTCTGCCTCCTCGATCGCCCAGGCACGCAACTACCTCTGTCTCCTGGTTCCCCAGGCTCATACCTACCTCTGCCTCCTGGATCGCCCAGGCTCGCAACTACCTCTGCCTCCTGGTTCGCCCAGGCTCATACCTACCTCTGCCTCCTGGATCGCCCAGGCACGCAACTACCTCTGTCTCCTGGTTTGCCCAGGCTCATACCTACCTCTGCCTCCTGGATCGCCCAGGCACGCAACTACCTCTGTCTCCTGGTTCGCCCAGGCTCAAATCTACCTCTGCCTCCTGGATCGCCCAGGCACGCAACTACCTCTGTCTCCTGGTTCACCCAGGCTCATTTCTACTTCTGCCTCCTGGATCGCCCAGGCTCGCAACTACCTCTGTCTCCTGGTTCGCCCAGGCTCATACCTACTTCTGTCTCCTGGATTTCCCAGGCTCACACCTACCTCTGTCTCCTGGACCACCCAGGCTCACACCTACCTCTGTCTCCTGGACCGCCCAGGCTCATATCTACCTCTGTCTCCTGGATCGCCCAGGCTCACACCTACCTCTGTCTCCTGGTTCACCCAGGCCTGTCATCCTCCCCAGTTATGTTCTCTTTCCCTTCCGAACTTTATGGATTTGTCCTCTCAGGAACGTGTTTTGACCGTTTACTTGTACGACATTTGGACCAAGGTCAGGTGACCCAAGACATCAGTACAGGTAGTAGCCTCTAATCCCAGGTACGTTACTCAGACCGACACAAGCCTTCTCGCAGGCACCGGTCGTACTACGTTCCGGTCACATATAGTTATTGCATATTTTTCCTGGAACAGTCTGGTTATGTATTCCCCTGAATCACTCAGGTTTAGGTATTGGCCTGAATCGCTCAGGCTTCTGTATTTTCCCTGGTCTCTCAGTGGGTAGGTAGTGGCCATGTCCACCCAGGTTCAGGGTAATGCCCGACGCACCCAGGGTCCGTCATCGTCACGAAAGGTGTAGGTAAGCGCCTGATTTGCTCAGGATTCCATGTTGCCTGAACCGCTCAGGATTCAATGTATTTCATCTGCCTGGAACGCTCGGGGGTTTCTCAGCAGGGCCCGGCTGGTTCCTGGTTACCCGGTTTGTGTCCTGCATGTCTGGATTTCTGTTTCCCGCAGGTCTTGTTGCATGCAGCGCGACTTCGGGCCCTGATTCTGGCAGTTCAGGGTCATCCAGCAGTTGGCCATGACGCCCAGGCTGCATCCTGGTTCTCTGTCGCTTCATTCCAGTGCCACCAGATCGCACCTTTCTCCGGGTCTCGTACCAACGGAAGCTTATTTTCAGGTAAGCAGGGCATCAGGCCACCGTAATTTCGATCCATCCTGACACATCCTGACGGTATTTCCAGGTTGTATGTATTTTCCTGATTCACTCAGGTCACGTATTTCCCTGAATCGCTCAGGTCTTATTTCCCACAGGTTGTACGCATTTGCCTGAATCGCTCAGGTCTTATTTCCCACAGGTTGTACGCATTTGCCTGGATCGCTCAGGTCTTATTCCCCACAGGTTGTACGCATTTGCCTGAATCGGTCAGGATCCAATATATTTGCCTGAAACGCTCAGGGGTTTTCCCATACCATCAGGAAACTACCAAGCCGGCGTCAAGGTTTCCAAAGTTTTTCCAGGTCCCACCCGCAAGGTGGCTTGGACGATGTCTCCTACACCCTGGCGTTCATAGCCCACTGTCACCGCAAATCTCAGGCTGTCATTTAACACCATCGGGCTGTACCTAGCGGGGATACAGCACTGCGCCATGCTTCATAATCCAAATGGAGGTTCCATTTCTTCAGTGCAGGCAGTCAAGGCGGCCCTTAGGGGGATCCAGAGGTGCAGGGATGCCCCTACCGCCCGTAGAAAGCCTGTCTCTGGCGAGATGTTTAGGAGACTGTCGTCCGCGCTGGATAGACATCCTTTTGGGCACTCTCCTAGTTTAGTTATTAAGGCAGCCATGTACCTCGGGTTTTTATAGGTTCCTTAGGCCAGGTGAGTTCACCAGCACCTCCCCTAAACGTCAGGAATTGCAGGTGCGGCAATTGTCCTGGGTCCATGACCCTTTTGTCCTCTGGCTCCCTTCCATGAAATCCAATCAGCATGGGCCTCCCTCGGAGGTCAGGTTCTTCAAAACTTCGAATGATTGGTGCCCGGTCATGGTCCTGCATCAATTGGTAGCCCTGTTGCAAGATGCCCCCCTAGATGGCCCGCTGCTTCCTTGGCATGGGAGTTTCCTGACTTCAATCCAGTTCGTGTCCCACATCAGAACGCTGGCTTCAGGTCTCGGTTACAACCCGCCGGCCATCACAGGACACTCGCTCCGAATCGGGGCCGCGTCCTCAGCATAAAAAAATGGGGTCCCGGCGCACGTGATCAAATGCATGGATCGCTGGTGTTCTTCTTGCTTCATGAGGTACATCCCGAACCCAAACGTAGAGATTTCCCAGGCTTTCTGTAACCTTGCTCTCGGAGAGGAATGAAATGTTTTGGACACTACTCTGCTCTCCTCGTCTATTTTTGCCCACTGCTAGGCTTACCCTCGCTCCTGGCTCCCGGCACAACACAGCCAGCTTAGGTCAGGGGAAGCGCTTCCCCCTTATCATAGCATAATTACAATTTACAGCAGAACGGCTAATGGGACGTACGTACGTTTCCATTTAATACACCATGCAATTGGCTGTAGTACAATGTAACTTCACCGCTGAACGACACTTTATAACATATATTTTTTCCTTTTTCTTCCTATTAATACACCCCCCCAAAAAAAGTAAAACAATGTAAAATCAACGCAGAACGGCTAATAGGACGTATATATATCTTGCCTATTAAACCGTACAGTACCAAATGTACTGATCAGCTGCTGGGGTCGCATTAACCCTAGATGTGCAGCAGTCAGCGCTGACCGCGGTTAGCGCGATGTTTGTGGAGGGAGGGAGCTCCCATTGGGTCCTCGCGCTGCTCTGAAGGGGACCCAATGGCTTGGATGGCAGTCCGATGCCTTCCTTAGGCATCTAGGATGCCTTCCTGTAAGCCTGTGAGATCCAGCCCCCTTGATTTCACAGGCAAGCAAGCTGTAAGTGTAATACACATACAGCCAATGCATTACAATACAGATGTATTGTCATGCATAGTAAAGGGGATCAGACCCCCAAATTTGAAGTCCCATAGTGGGACAAAAATAAAAAAGTTAAAAAATAAAGTTTTACACTATATATTTTTTTTTAAAGTGTCCTTTTTCCAAAATGAATTGAAAAAAAAAAGAAAAAAAGAAAAGTAGACATACAAATTAGGTATAGTCGCGTCTGTATCGACTGGCTCTATAAAGATATCACATTATCCACCCCATCAGGTGACCACCATAAAAAAAAAAAAAAAACGGTGCCAAAACAGCCATTTTCTGGTCACCTTGCCCCACAAAAAGTGTAATACCAAGCGATCAAATAGCAGTGCGTCTTATGGGGCGAATGCTGAAATTTACAATGATATACGGCCGCCGCGAAGCCGCACAGCGCGGTCGGTGGGTGTATCAACTGAGAGGGAGGAGAGGCTGGGGGCCAGCATCTGGATTAGGAATGACAGCGGGGACCAGTGCAGTCCCTGTATATTCTAATGCACCGGCCCAGCTCACTTTTATTTAATCTTATCTAACCTGTAGGCATTGTTAAGATATAATAATCATGCGTAATCCATCTGTATTACTTAGAACATTAAGTTCCGTAGCAGAGAGGAGGGAAGAGGCAGGCCAGGAGGGCAGGCAGGTGGCACGGGCGCGTGACGTAGTGAGTGACGCGCCGCCTGTCCATTCTCCCGGCCTGCCTCCTCCATCCTCTCTGCTACGGAACTTAATGTTGTAAGTAATACAGCTGGATTACACATGATTATTATATCTTAACAATGCCTACAGGACTGATGCATTAGAATACAGGGACTGCACCGGTCCCCGCTGTTATTCCTAATCCAGATGCCGGCCCCCAGCCCCTGTATTGGGGGTAATTCACACTAAAGAGTCACTGTTATGGGGGGATCTGTGAATGGCACATAGCATAAGGTGCTATACATGTGTCATCCACAGATCCACCATATCAGTGTCATCCACAGATCCCCCCATAGTAGTGTCATTCACAGATCCCCCCATAGCAGTGTCATACACAGATGTCCCCATAGCAGTGTCATACATAGATGTCCCCATAACAGTACCAGGGCTCTCAGAAAATGGCAAAACTAAAACAATATTTTATTTTGTTCAAAAAGGCTTTCACTGTGTACCACTTAACAAAAATAAAAATAATATACATATTTGGTATCGCCGCATCCATAACAACTTGCCCTATAAAAATATCACATGAGTTGCCCCCTCAGGTGAATGCTATAAAAAAATAATAATAATAATATGCCTTGCATCACAAAAAGTGTAACACTAAGCGATTAAAAAGTCTTATGTACCCGAAAATTGTACCAATCAAACTGTCATCTCATCCCGCAAAAACTGAGCCTCTATCTAAGACAATCACCCAAAAAATAAAAAATAAATATAGCTCTCAGAAAATGGCAACACAAAAACAAGATTGTATTCTGTTCAAAAAGGATTTCACTGTGTAAAACTTAACAAAAATAAAACATAATAGACATATTGAGTATTGCTGTGTCCGTAAAAACCTACTCTATAAAAATATCACATGATATCACATGATCTTCCCCCTCAGATGAATGCTTTAAAAAAAAATAAATATTTAACTATGTCAAAACAGCAATTTTTTGTCACCTTTCATTACAAAAAGTGTAATACCAAGTGATCAAAAAGTCTTATATACCCCAAAATACCCCGCAAAAAATTAACCCTCACATAAGACTCAAAAAATCACTTAAAAAATTTAAACAAATGGCACTCATAAAACAATCCATCAAAATCTGCTTCAAAAGCCATATGGTGCTCCTTCCATTCGGAGTCCTGCCATGTGCCCCTACAACATATGGGGTGTTGCCGTTTTCAGGACATTCAGCAACATTTTATTGGAAGAAATTAAACTTTTCATTCTCACAGCCAAGTGCTCAGTACCCCCCTTAATATACTCTTTAAGGGGTGTAGCTTGCAAAATGGGGTCACTTTTTGAGGGTTTCCACTGTAGGGGTACGTTAGAGTATTTTCAAATGCAAAATGATGCCTAAAAACCATTCTAGCGAAATCTGCCTCCAAATTCCATATGGCGCTCTTTTCCTTCTGACCACGGCCACGTGCCCATAGAGCAGTTTACCACCACTAGTGTTGATCGAGCATGCTCGGTCGAACACGAGTTCATCTCGACCATCGATATGCTCAGCACAACACCATGTGTGCTCGAGCGCGATGCTCGAGTCAGTATATTTAAATGTAATTAACCATTTATTTCTGAAAAGTTTCTGCTGGGATTTCAACTCCCAAACCCTAGTACATTAGAGACAAGGACCTTATCCGCTCAGCTATAAAGTTGAATGCTAAACTGTGTCAGAAAAACCTCATAGTAGCTTCTGATGTAGTGAGTATTCCTATTCAGCAGAATACTTATTTTATATTTCTGTGCAGGTTAACATGTAGCTCTATAGTATAGTCCCTCTAATGTGCAAGGTTGGGAGTTTGAATCCCGGCAGAAACATTTCAGAAACATTTATATATAATATACGTTTTTAGCCATAATATATTTATATATATATATATATATTATTATATATTTAGAATATATAATATATTATAATATATGTAAATATATAATGGCTAAAAACATCAGTAGTAGTTTCCCACATATTACATAGTAACATAGTAACATAGTATATAAGGCCGGTTCAGCCTGTTATCCTGCAAGTTGATTCAGAGGAAGGCAAAAAAACTGTGTGGTAGAAGCCAATTTTCCCCACTTAAGGGAAAAAAAATGTCTTCCCGACTCCATTCAGGCAATCAGAATAACTCCCTGGATCAACGACCCCTCTCTAGTAGCTATAGCCTGTAATATTATTACACTCCAGAAATACATCCAGGCCCCTCTTGAACTCTTTTAGTGAACTCACCATCACCACCTCCTCAGGCAGAGAGTTCCATAGTCTCACTGCTCTTACCGTAAAGAATCCTCTTCTATGTTTGTGTACGAACCTTCTTTCCTCTGGAGGCAGAGGATATCCCCTTGTCACAGTCACAGTCCTGGGGATAAATAGATGATGGGAGAGATCTCTGTACTGACCCCTTATATATTTATACATAGTGATTAAATCCCCCTCAGTCTTTTTTTCTCTAAAGTGAATGACCCTGATTTTGATAATCTTTGAGGGTACTGTAGTTCCCTCATTCCAGTTATTTGCCCTCTTCTGAACCCTCTCCAGCTCTGCTATGTCTGCCTTGTTCACAGGGGACCAGATATGTACACAGTACTCCATGTGTGGTCTGACCAGTGATGTGTAAAGTGGTAGGACTATGTTCTCATCACGGGCATTTATGCCACTTTTGATGCAACCCATTATCTTATTGGCCTTGGCAGCAGCTTCCTGACACTGGTTTTTACAGCTTAGTTTGCTGTTCACAAAAATTCCTAGGTCCTTTTCCATGTCAGTGTTACCCAGTGTTTTACCATTTAGTATGTACGGGTGACTTGTATTATTCCTACCCATGTGCATAACCTTACATTTGTCAGTTTTAAACCTCATCTGCCACTTCTCTGCCCAAGCCTCTAATCTATCCAGATCCATCTGTAGCAGTATGCTGTCCTCTTCCGTGTTAATTACTTTACACAGTTTAGTGTCATCTGTAAAAATTGCATTCATATATATCAGAAGTATGATTTTAAAATCAAGAAGGGACCTGGAAGGAGGACTAATTAATTTATTTTCAGGGCCCAGGTAGCAGTGGGCATAGTGTATCTAACCTGATAAGATTTCCCTCATCAAATACAGTTGTCAGAATAAGACAACTACCATCACACACAAACAGGGATAACACAGCCCTAAAACTTCCCGGACCCACTATTCTTACCTACTTGCATGATCACGCTAGGTTGTGACCCCAAAGCTGGACAACAGATCCTATACTAATATATATGTGAGGGCAACACACAAACAGGGAACATACTCAAAGAGTCAACTCAAAGAGTAGACATACAGAAAAGAGTCAAATGCTAGTCAGACAATGAAGTTCAAAAACACCAGAGGCAAACAAGAAAACCAAAATGTCTAGTACTGGAAGACTGGAACACTCTACACATGGAACCGTGTGGATCAATGCAAATCACAAAGTTTATTGTACATACTGTACAGTGGGATGCAAAAGTTTGGGCAACCTTGTTAATCGTCATGATTTTCCTGTATAAATGATTGGTTGTTACGATAAAAAATTTCAGTTAAGTATATCATATAGGAGACACACACAGTGATATTTGAGAAGTGAAATGAAGTTTACTGGATTTACAGAAAGTGTGCTATAATTGTTTAAACTAAATTAGGCAGGTGCATAAATTTGGGCACTGTTGTCATTTTATTGATTCCAAAACCTTTAGAACTAATTATTGGAACTCAAATTGGCTTAGTAAGCTGAGTGACCCCTGACCTACATACACAGGTGAATCCAATTATGGGAAAGAATATTTAAGGGGGTCAATTGTAAGTTTCCCTCCTCTTTTAATTTTCTCGGAAGAGTAGCAACATGGGGGTCTCAAAACAACTCTCAAATGACCTGAAGACAAAGATTGTTCCCCATCATGGTTTAGGGGAAGGATACAGAAAGCTGTCTCAGAGATTTCCGCTGTCTGTTTCCACAGTTAGGAACATATTGAGGAAATAGAAGACCATAGGCTCAGTTCAAGTTAAGGCTCGAAGTGGCAGACCAAGAAAAATCTCAGATAGACAGAAGCGACGAATGGTGAGAACAGTCAGAGTCAACCCACAGACCAGCACCAAAGACCTACAACATCATCTTGCTGCAGATGGAGTCACTGTGCATCGTTCAACCATTCGGCCCACTTTGCACAAGGAGATGCTGTATGCGAGAGTGATGCAGAGGAAGCCTTTTCTCCGCCCACAGCACAAAAAGTGCCGCTTGAGGTGAGCTAAAGCATATATGGACAAGCCAGTTTTATTTTGCAATAAGGTGCTGTGGACTGATGAAACTAAAATGGAGTTATTTGGCCATAACAAGGGGCGTTATGCATGGAGGGAAAAGAACACAGCATTCCAAGAAAAACACCTGATACCTACAGTAACATATGGTGGTGGTTCCATCATGCTGTGGGGCTGTGTGGCCAGTGCAGGGACTGGGAATCTTGTCAATGTTAAGGGACGCATGGATTCCACTCAGTATCAGCAGATTCTGGAGACCAATGTACAGGAATCAGTGACAAAGCTGAAGCTGCGCCGGGGTTTGATCTTTCAACAAGACAACGACCCTAAACACTGCTCAAAATCCACTAAGGCATTTATGCAGAGGAACACGTACAACGTTCTAGAATGGCCATCTCAGTCCCCAGACCTGAATATAATTGAAAATCTGTGGTGTGACTTAAAGAGAGCTGTCCATGCTCGGAAACCATCAAACCTGAATGAACTAAAGATGTTTTGTAAAGAGGAATGGTCCAAAATACCTTCAACCAGAATCCAGACTCTCATTGGAACCTACAGGAAGCGTTTAGAGGCTGTAATTTCAGCAAAAGGAGGATCTACTAAATATTGATTTCATTTCTTCTTTGTGGTGCCCAAATTTATGCACCTGCCTAATTTTGTTTAAACAATTATAGCACACTTTCTGTAAATCCAATAAACTTCATTTCACTTCTCAAATATCACTGTGTGTGTCTCCTATACGATATATATAACTGACATTTTTTATCATAACAACCAACAATTTATACATGAAAATCATGACGATAAACAAGGTTGCCCAAACTTTCGCATCCCACTGTATACATAAAAGAGTAAAAGAATAAAAAGTAACTTATAATAAAATGTTTGATCGTTCAAACCTTATATGGTATGGATAATATCACTTGATTTAAAAAATCGCATAATATTGCACTAATTATTGCATGGTACCATAAAACATATATTTCAACATCCTATATCATGCATTGATCTTCATGTTGGTCTAATGGTCATTGCAAGAAAGATATAGCTATTTGCAAATAAATTCCTGTGAAAGAAAGGCGGTCTGCCTTAGTTATGTATTTTTGTGTAAAAAACTGAGGCAAGAAGATGCTAATGTCCGCTGGGATAAAATCAATATTCCAATTGTAGTTGCTTTTAAGAATAATTCTTTCTTTTTGCACAGAATAACTTGAAAATTGGCGGTTAAAATATAACTAGTAATCACCCACTGATGTGGGCTTACCTTCCCTAAGTCCCGGCTGATCAGTCAAGTTGTTCGGGGCCCACTGGATACCGGCGTCCCGGCTATTTTTTCGATCAGCGTCCCACGTGTGTTCAGAGATGAGTTTGTAGCTCCGGAAGTGACGTATCGGCATACAGGACTGGGATTGTTGGTCTTTTTTAGTCTCAAACTTTCGTTCCAACGGCCAATATCTCAAGGAAAGAATCTTATGTTGATCTTACAGTGCACTGTTGTTTCCCATAATAGAAGTACTTCTTCTTACAAAAGGGTCATGTTACGATCTCATGTTAGATCTCTCAAAACCAAACGCGTTTCGGGGACGGCTCTCCCCTTCTTCAGTGGTAATGACCCTTCTTTGTGTCTAATTGGAATATCTTCATTATCGTTTTACTCCATTAAATTTTTCGTATGTTAGATTTTTTTCTAAATTTTTCCACTTGTGATTACATTGCGTCTTGTTGCGTTTTATGTTTTACTGATGCGTTTTTTTGTAGTAAGCTGTGGTTTTCCCTATTATACAGGCTCCATAAAGGATTTTATTGCAAAGACCCTGGTTAGACTTATATAACGCTTTTATAGTCTGTTCAATGTGTGTGAAATCAATCTTCATTTATATCCATCACTATACGATTATAATAGTTCCATTATTGTCATAAACATTTAAAACTTTAAAATTGTAGTACAATAATTACCGTATTTTTCGCCGTATAAGACGCACTTTTCTCCCCCCAAAATGGGGGGAAAATGCCCCTGCGTCTTATACGGCGAATGCTGTCAGTTTTACATCACAAGCTGCGATGTAAAGCGAGCGGGGACTCGGGGAGGGACTGGGAGGAGGAGCTGGGGCCGGCAATAGCGGCGGGACGGACTTTTGTTGTTTTTTTTTTTTTTTTTTGCAGCCCATACAAGATCCACATCTGAAAAAACCATCAGGTCTCAACCAACTTTGATCA
Source organism: Bufo gargarizans (assembly GCF_014858855.1). Lineage (NCBI taxonomy): Eukaryota > Metazoa > Chordata > Amphibia > Anura > Bufonidae > Bufo > Bufo gargarizans. The sequence continues at coordinate 44,144,744 of NC_058080.1, forward strand.
GTTTTTTAATGCGTTTTTTTGACAGTTGGTGCTATCTGAATGCCTAGATTTGGTGCTTTGGTATATGTTATTTGGGGATTTGATTTGGTATATGATAATAGTGGACCAATAATCTTATCATGGAAAAAGTGATGCCAGTGACGTTTAATAATTCCAGTTATTTGTTTAAATCGGACGTTATATGGGAGGATCATTCTGAATTCAGAGTTTTTATTTTGTTTTTGTGTTTTTGTCTCATCAAAAAAGGATTTTCTATCCAGTTTTCTTACTTTTTCCAAAGCCTCTCCCAGTATTTTTTCTGGGTATAGTTTTTCTCTAAATTGCATCTTCATTATAGAGGCTTCTTCTTCGAATTTGGCATCTTCCGTGCAGTTTCTCCTAATATGTCGAAACTGTCCGAAAGGGATATTAGTAAGCCAATTTGGTAGGTGACAGCTTGAAAAAAAGGATAAATCAGTTTTTGGCTGTAGGTTTGTGGTAGGTGTTACAGACATATTTGTTCAGACTCTTAGTAATTTGAATATCCAGAAAATCTACTTTATTTGTATTCGATCCAGATGTAAAACATAGATTATATATATTGTTGTTTAGATCCTCCATACATTTTTGCAAACTGTCTTCATCTTTCCGCCAAATAAAAATAACGTCATAAATATAGCGTTGCCATAAGACCAGGTCCTCCCCCAGGCTAGGACTGATATTTTCTTGTTTCCACTGAGCCAAAACAAGTTGGTATGGCTGGGGGCGAACCTGTGCAGGTTATTAACTGTATTAGTTAATTATTGTACTACACTTTTAAAGTTTTAAATGTTTATGACAATAATGGAACTATTATAATCGTACAGTGATGGATATAAATGAAGATTGATTGCACACACATTGAACAGACTATAAAAGCGTTATATAAGTCTAACCAGGGTCTGTGCAATAAAATCCTTTATGGAGCCTGTATAATAGGGAAAACCACAGCTTACTACAAAAAAAACGCATCAGTAAAACATAAAACGCAACAAAAACGCAATGTAATCGCAAGTGGAAAAATTAAGAAAAAAATCTAACATACGAAAAATTTTATGGAGGAAAACGATAATGAATATATTCCAATTAGACACAAAGGAGGGTCATTACCACTGAAGAAGGGGAGAGCCATCCCCGAAACGCGTTTGGTTTCGAGAGATCTAACATGAGATCGTAACATGACCCTTTTGTAAGAAGAAGTACTTCTATTATGCGAAACAACAGTGCACTGTAAGATCAACATAAGATTCTTTCCTTGAGATATTGGCCGTTAGGACCGAAAGTTTGAGACCAAAAAAGATCGACAATCCCAGTCCTGTATGCCGATACGTCACTTCCGGAGCGACAAACTCATCTCTGAACACACGTGGGACGCTGATCGAAAAAATAGCCGGGACGCCGGTATCCAGCGGGCCCCGATGAACTTGACTGATCAGCCGGGACTTAGGGAAGGTAAGCCCACATGGGTGATTACTAGTTATATTATAGCCACCAATTTTCAAGTTATTCTGTGCAAAAAGAAAGAATTACGCTTAAAAGCAACTACAATTGGAATATTGATTTTATCCCAGCAGACATTACCATCTTCTTGCCTCCGTTTTTTTCCACAAAAATACATAACTAAGGCAGACCGCCTTTCTTTCACAGGAATTTATTTGCAAATAGCTATATCTTTCTTGCAATGACCATTAGACCAACATGAAGATCAATGCATGATATAGGATGTTGAAAAATATGTTTTATGGTACCATGCAATAATTAGTGCAATATTATGCGATTTTTTTAATCAAGTGATATTATCCATACCATATATGGTTTGAACGATCAAACATTTTATTATAAGTTTCTTTTTATTCTTTTACTCTTTTATGTATATGTACAATAAACTTTGTGATTTGCATTGATCCACACGGTTCCATGTGTCGAGTGTGCCAGTCTTCCAGTACTAGACATTTTTGCATTCTTTGAGGGGTGAATCATTTCAGATTAGAGCACCTCTTTGTGACTGTGAGGGGGTGAGCTATTTCCCACATTATAATCATAAGAAAACCAAAATGCTAGACATACTGAATCACCAGAAGCCCAAAACATTGTGACTAAAAATGAGGTAAGTTTTAAAAAATTATATTTTCTTTAGGGTAGTGGGGCCCCCCACCGGCGGGGGACCCGTGAGCTATTACTAGCGCGGGTCCTCCCTCGGTGAGGGTCCTTACTGCTCTACTCAGCCCACTACCTTATTCATCTTATTATACATCGTGCTCTATTCTACAAATGTATGAATCAGAATGACTGTTTAAGATATGAGACAGATGAAATAAATTAATAAAAAATTTAGCTATATCCTTTTTTTTTTTTCCATAAAAACAATACCAACTAATTGAGGGTCAACATGACATACAGGTCCCATTCAATTTGGAATAGAAAAAATAAAAAAGGTTTAAAACCGCAGGAAAAATATCGGTAAAAAAAACAAACAAAAAAAACGCAATAATACCGCTTTCATATAGAATAAACGCAACACTATCACAAGTGTTAAAAGTGTTTGGATTTCAAATTAAGACGAGAGAAAGACAATATCAATGAATTGTATAGAGATATATTGTGACATTTATATAAAACTTTTATTGTATCCCACTTTATATTCTTTGTTATAAAAAAACTTTGTGGGGGGGCTATATATATATATATATATATATATATATAATTTATTTTTTTAAATCTCTTCTATATACAGATAGCCGTTTTAATAATGCAATATTGTTTTATGTGTTTTATGTGTTTTAATCTGACATTTGTATTACATTTGGACATTGTTCCCTATAATTTAAATATATATATATATATATATAGAGGATATAGAGATGTTGGCTATATAGCACTATGAGTTCCCAAGGATTCCATTCCACAACTTCAATATAGCACAATTAAATCAGACTGAAATACACCTGGATAGCCAGGTATAAATTTCATCATTTTTCATGGGAAAATTAACCACTGAGGAAGGAGTCCTAGTTAACTCCGAAACGCGTTTGGAAAAGGATAACCCCATGAAATCAAATATAGGATTGGGACTTTGAAGCGCTTCAAGCTGAATATAAGGTGAGAGATCGGTATTGATACTTTAAAGGAAAAACTGAAAATTGACAGCCACAGTGAAACCTGACCTGCCGCTTGATTAAAGCATCTGTGCAGGAATCACTTCAGGAAAACCACTAACACGGCACTCCTACAAGTGATTACCAAGGATCCCCACACCTACAGAGAAACCTCTTGGAAGCCACACCACAGCCTGCAGTAATCATACTAAACGTAGGACGCTACGGTAGTCGCAGTATAACCGGCAAAGATTCAACAAACTGTGAGTAAACTCAAATGCCGAGTCAGTGTATGTGTGGACAGGGGCATCTAATACACTAACTATTCTACCAAAGAAATACAAGTGACTATACAATATTAGATCCTACCTGACTATTGTAGTCTGTTCATGACTTTTCCTCTTTAACCCCAGCATTGCTGACTGCGATCTGTATCTGGACCACCTGCTGGATAAATAGTTAAATACATTGATACAGAGTTGAAGATCTCATCCGACTATATTGAAGTTTGTGCATGATATTTTCTTTCCTTAACCCCAACATCGCTGACTGCGATTATTTTATCTGGCCCATCTGCTGGATGAATAATATAACATATTTATACCAAGTTAACCGCCTCCGGACCGCCTAACGCAGGATCGCGTTCCGGAGACGGCAGTGCTGCGCACAGTCACGCGTATACGCGGCATCTCGCGAGACGTGAGATTTTCTGTGAAAGCGCGCACACAGGCGCGCGCGTTCACAGGATCGGAAGGTAAGCGAGTGGATCTCCAGCCTGCCAGCGGCGATCGTTCGCTGACAGGCTGGAGATGCGATTTTTTTAACCCTTAACAGGTATATTAGACGCTGTTTTGATAACAGCGTCTAATATACCTGCTAACTGGTCCTCTGGTGGTCCCTTTTGTTTGGATCGACCACCAGAGGACACAGGCAGCTCTGTAAAGTAGCACTAAACACCACTACACTACACTACACCCCCCCACTGTCACTTATTAACCCCTTATGAACCCCTGATCACCCCATGTAGACTCCCTGATCACCCCCCTGTCATTGATCACCCCCCTGTAAGGCTCCATTCAGACGTCCGTATGATTTTTACGGATCCACGGATACATGGATCGGATCCGCAAAACACATACGGACGTCTGAATGGAGCCTTACAGGGGGGTGATCAATGACAGGGGGGTGATCAGGGAGTCTATATGGGGTAATCACCCCCTTGTCATTGATCACCCCCCTGTAAGGCTCCATTCAGGCATCCGTATGTGTTTTGCGGATCCTATCCATGTATCCGTGGATCTGTAAAAATCACAGGATCGGAAGGTAAGCGAGTGGATCTCCAGCCTGCCAGCGGCGATCGTTCGCTGGCAGGCTGGAGATGCGATTTTTTTAACCCTTAACAGGTATATTAGACGCTGTTTTGATAACAGCGTCTAATATACCTGCTACCTGGTACTCTGGTGGTCCCTTTTGTTTGGATCGACCACCAGAGGACACAGGTAGCTCTGTAAAGTAGCACCAAACACCACTACACTACACCCCCCCCGTCACTTATTAACCCCTTATGAACCCCTGATCACCCCAAGTAGACTCCCTGATCACCCCCCTGTCATTGATCACCCCCCTGTAGGGCTCATTTCAGACGTCCGTATGATTTTTACGGATCCACGGATACATGGATCGGATCTGCAAAACACATACGGACGTCTGAATGGAGCCTTACAGGGGGGTAATCAATAACAGGGGGGTGATCACCTCATATAGACTCCCTGATCACCCCCCTGTCATTGATCCCCCCCTGTAAGGCTCCATTCAGACGTCCGTATGATTTTTACGGATCCACGGATACATGGATCGGATCCGCAAAACACATACGAACGTCCGAATGGAGCCTTACAGGGGGGTGATCAATGACAGGGGGGTAATCACCCATATAGACTCCCTGATCACCCCCCTGTCATTGATCACCCCCCTGTCATTGATCACCCCCTTGTAAGGCTCCATTCAGACGTCCGTATGTTTTTTACGGATCCACGGATACATGGATCGGATCCGCAAAACACATACGGACGTCTGAATGGAGCCTTACAGGGGGGTGATCAATGACAGGGGGGTGATCAGGGAGTCTATATGGGTGATCACCCCCCCCCCCCGTAAGGCTCCATTCAGACATTTCTTTGGCCCAAGTTAGCAGCATTTTTATTTATTTTTTTCTTACAAAGTCTCATATTCCACTAACTTGTGTCAAAAAATAAAATCTCACATGAACTCACCATACCCCTCACGGAATCCAAATGCGTAAAAATTTTTAGACATTTATATTCCAGACTTCTTCTCACGCTTTAGGGCCCCTAAAATGCCAGGGCAGTATAAATACCCCACATGTGACCCCATTTCGGAAAGAAGACACCCCAAGGTATTCCGTGAGGGGCATATTGAGTCCATGAAAGATTGAAATTTTTGTCCCAAGTTAGCGGAAAGGGAGACTTTGTGAGAAAATACAAAAAAAAATCAATTTCCACTAACTTGTGCCAACAAAAAAAAAAATTCTATGAACTCGCCATGCCCCTCATTGAATACCTTGCGGTGTCTTATTTCCAAAATGGGGTCACATGTGGGGTATTTATACTGCCCTGGCATTTTAGGGGCCCGAAAGCGTGAGAAGAAGTCTGGGATCCAAATGTCTAAAAATGTCCTCCTAAAAGGAATTTGGGCCGCTTTGCGCATCTAGGCTGCAAAAAACTGTCACACATGTGGTATCGCCGTACTCAGAAGAAGTTGGGGAATGTGTTTTGGGGTGTCATTTTACATATACCCATGCTGGGTGAGAGAAATATCTTGGCAAAAGACAACTTTTCCCATTTTTTTATTTAAAGTTGGCATTTGACCAAGATATTTATTTCACCCAGTATGGGTATATGTAAAATGACACTTCAAAACACATTCCCCAACTTTTCCTGAGTACGGCGATACCAAATGTGTGACACTTTTTTGCCGCCTAGGTGGGCAAAGGGGCACACATTCCAAAGAGCACCTTTAGGATTTCACAGGTCATTTTTTACACATTTTGATTTCAAACTACTTACCACACATTAGGGCCCCTAGAATGCCAGGGCACTATAACTACCCCACAAGTGACCCCATTTTGGAAAGAAGACACCCCAAGGCATTCCGTGAGGGGCATGGCGAGTTCCTAGAATTTTTTATTTTTTGTCACAAGTTAGCGGAAAATAATGATTTTTTTTTTCTAACAAAGTCTCATATTCCACTAACTTGTGACAAAAAATAAAAAATTCTAGGAACTCGCCATGCCCCTCACGGAATACCTTGGGGTGTCTTGTTTTCAAAATGGGGTCACTTGTGGGCTAGTTATACTGCCCTGGCATTTTAGGGGCCCTAATGTGTACGAAGTAGTTTGAAATCAAAATCTGTATAAAATGGCCGGTGAAATCCTAAAGGTGCTCTTTGGAATGTGTGCCCCTTTGCCCACCTAGGCTGCAAAAAAGTGTCACACATCTGGTATCGCCGTACTCAGGAGAAGTTGGGCAATGTGTTTTGGGTTGTCATTTTACATATACCCATGCTGGGTGAGATAAAAATCTTGGTCAAATGTCAACTTTGTATAAAAAAATGGGAAAACTTTTCCGCTAACTTGTGACAAAAAATAAAAAAATTATTTGAACTCACTATGCCCATCAGTGAATACCTTAGGGTGTCTACTTTCCGAAATGGGGTCATTTGTGGGGTGTTTGTACTGTCTGGCCATTGTAGAACCTCAGGAAACATGACAGGTGCTCAGAAAGTCAGAGCTGCTTCAAAAAGCGGAAATTCACATTTTTGTACCATAGTTTGTAAACGCTATAACTTTTACCCAAACCATTTTTCTTTACCCAAACATTTTTTTTTTATCAAAGACATGAAGAACAATACATTTTGCAAAAAATGTATATATGGATGTCATTTTTTTTGCAAAATTTTACAACTGAAAGTAAAAAATTTCATTTTTTTGCAAAAAAATCGTTAAATTTCGATTAATAACAAAAAAAGTAAAAATGTCAGCAGCAAATGAAAGCACTATTAGTGAGAAGAAAAGGAGGTAAAATTCATTTGGGTGGTAAGCTGCATGACCGAGCAATAAACGGTGAAATAGTGTAGTGCAGAAGTGTAAAAAGTGGCCTGGTCATTAAGGGTGTTTCAGCTAGGGGGGTTGAAGTGGTTAAAGAAAGTAACAACTAAATTGAGGAACCCAACAGGACTTTTTTCTTCTATGAATTTTATTGTTATAGATTTTATTGATCTTATATTTATTATTATAAATATTATATAGCATGCTAAGTATATATGTTTAATATTTGTGACCAAAAGTTTTGAGAATTACATAAATATTAGAAATTGGAAAAGTTGCTGCCTAAGTTTTTATAATGGCAATTTGCATATACTCCAGAATGTTAAAAATTAACTTAATCCCCAAAAAAACTTTCCACTGCATTTAATTGCTGTCATTAAAGGACCTGCTGAGATCATTTCAGTAATAGTCTTGTTAACTCAGGTGAGAATGTTGACAAGCACAAGGCTGGAGATCATTATGTCAGGCTGATTGGGTTAAAATGGACGACTTGACCTGTTAAAAGGAGGGTGATGCTTGAAATCATTGTTCTTCCATTGTTAACCATGGTGACCTGCAAAGAAACGCATGCAGCCATCATTGCGTTGCATAAAAATGGCTTCACAGGCAAGTATATTGTGGCTACTAAGATTGCACCTCAATCAACAATTTAAAGGATCATCAAGAACTTCAAGGAAAGAGGTTCAATTCTTGTTAAGAAGGCTTCAGGGTATCCAAGAAAGTCCAGCAAGCATCAAGATCGTCTCCTAAAGAGGATTCAGCTGCGGGATCGATGTGCCACCAGTGCAGAGCTTGCTCAGGAATGGCAGCAGGCGGGTGTGAGCGTATCTGCACGCACAGTGAGACAAAGACTTTTGGAAGATGGCCTGGTGTCAAGAAGGGCAGCAAAGAAGCCACTTCTCTCCCAAAAAAACCCATCAGGGACAGATTGATCTTCTGCAGAAAATATGGTGAATGGACTGCTGAGGACTGGGGCAAAGTCATATTCTCTGATGAAGCCTCTTTCCGATTGTTTGGGGCATCAGGAAAAAGGCTTGTCCGGAGAAGAAAAGGTGAGCGCTACCATCAGTCCTGTGTCATGCCAACAGTAAAGCATCCTGAGACCATTTATGTGTGGGGTTGCTTCTCATCCAATGGAGTGGGCTCACTCACAATTTTGCCCAAAAACACAGCCATGAATAAAGAATGGTACCTAAACACCCTCCATTAGCAACTTCTTCCAACAATCTAACAACAGTTTGGTGAAGAACAATGCATTTTCCAGCATGATGGAGCACTGTGCCATAAGGCAAAAGTGAAAACTAAGTGGCTCGGGGATCAAAAGGTTGACATTTTGGGTCCATGGCCTGGAAACTCCCCAGATCTTAATCTTATTGAGATTAAGTTTCTTATTGAGACATGTTTCTATGTTTCTATGTTTGTGGTCAATCCTTAAGAGGCGGGTGGACAAACAAAAACCCACTAATTCTGACAAACTCCAAGAAGTGATTATGAAAGAATGGGTTGTTATCAGTCAGGAATTGGCCCAGAAGTTGATTGAAAGCATGTCCAGTCGAATTGCAGAGGTCCTGAAAAAGAAGGGCCAGCACTGCAAATACTGACTCTTTGCATAAATGTCATGTAATTGTCGATAAAAGCCTTTGAAACGTATGAAGTGCGTGTAATTATATTTCACTACATCACAGAAACAACTGAAACAAAGATCTAAAAGCAGTTTAGCAGCAAACTTTGTGAAAACTAATATTTGTGTCATTCTCAAAACTTTTGGTCACGACTGTACTTTCACACTTGCGTTTTGGATTCCGTTTGTGAGTCCAAAAAGGATCAGTTTGTATTCTAATGCATTCTGAATGGAAAAGTATCTACATCAGTTAAGTCTGCATTTTGCTTTGGAGACGGACACCAAAACGCTGCTTGCAGCGTTTTGGTGTCCGTCTGATGAAACTGAGCCAAACGGAACCGTCCTGGCACACAATGTAAGTCAATGGGGATAGATCTGTTTTCACTGACACAATCTGGCACAATAGAAAACAGATCCGACCACCATTGACTTTCAATGCTGTACAAGACAGATCTGTCTTGTCTATGTTAAAGATAATACAAATGGATCTGTTCTGAACGGATGCAGACGGTTGTATTATCTGAACAGATCTGCCCATGACAAAAATGTGAAAGTATCCTTAGATAGAATTGCATCTTACCAAACTCAAATTGCTAGGTTGATTTGGATGAATCGGCCCCAAAACAAATTTGGTATTTTAATAAATTCTCTACTGTATTCTGTATTTCTGATGAAACAACTCCTTTTATTTCCTTTTTTTTCATAATTTCTTATTAATAATACTTCCTTCTATAAGCCTTCGAGCACTTGCTCACATTCATATTCCCGTTTTCGGTACAAACCTGAGTTCTGTTGAAAGATGTATGATAAATGGATTTAGATTTTAACTGAAACCACATTTTTTTTTTCTGCACCTTACTTATTCTGTCTTTGAACAATTGGGAAATTCAGAGCAGAACCTTTCAGGCACATCGGTTAGCTCCAGTTACACATTTATTTATTTATTTATCAAGTGGGATTGTTCATGAATGCAGCTAAAACCACAGAGCGCTGAATTCTCACAAATACAGCTCAGCTCCCGCTGTGATAAAGAATTTTATTTTTCCCTTTCATAGGGGGAGAAGGAAAAAAAAAAAGTATAATGTGGATATTCCTCATCAGGGTTTCCGGTTCTTTCATTGCGTATTCTATAGCCTATGACTCTGAATGCATTATTGGAAGCTGTAAATGTCCCGTCCATGTTTTATAGATGGGTGCATTTTCAACCCTTGAGACATGAGCAACCTAAGGAAATCGATCTGTGAATAATAACTGCTGCTCACATTCAAGTCAGGTTACCATGTTTCCTGCTTCACTGCTCTGGGTGGAAATGAATGAAGGATTTGACAGAAGAGATTGAATTAGTAATAAAGAAGAAATAAGAATAAAACAAGTTCAGCCCTAATATAATTTTCGGCTAGGAGTTGATGCAAAAAGAACATATTGGCAGTCGCTTAAATTATTTCATCCAAGTTCATCGGTTGTATGGGATTCAATTACAAGAAAATTAAAGATTTTAGACTTTGTTTTCCTTATTTATAGACTGAAATACAGTACAGACCAAAAGTTTGGACACACCTTCTCATTTAAAGAGTTTTCTTTATTTTCATGACTATGAAAATTGTAGATTCACACTGAAGACATCAACACTATGAATTAACACATGTGGAATTATATACATAACAAAAAAGTGTGAAACAACTGAAAATATGTCATATTCTAGGTTCTTTAAAGTAGCCACCTTTTGCTTTGATTACTGCTTTGCACATTCATGGCATTCTCTTGATGAGCTTCAAGAGGTAGTCACCTGAAATGGTTTTCACTTCACAGGTGTGCCCTGTCAGGTTTAATAATGATTTCTTGCCTTATAAATGGGGTTGGGACCATCAGTTGCGTTGTGGAGAAGTCAGGTGGATATACAGCTAATAGTCCTACTGAATAGACTGTTAGAATTTGTATTATGGCAAGAAAAAAGCAGCTAAGTAAAGAAAAACGAGTGGCCATCATTACTTTAAGAAATGAAGGTCAGTCAGTCCGAAAAATTGGGAAAACTTTGAAAGTGTCCCCAAGTGCAGTCACAAAAACCATCAAGCGCTACAAAGAAACTGGCTCACATGCGGACCGCCCCAGGAAAGAAAGACTAAGAGTCACCTCTGCTGCAGAGGATCGCAGGTTAACAGCAGCTCAGATTAGAGACCAGGTCAATGCCACACAGAGTTCTGGCAGCAGACACATCTCTAGAACAACTGTTAAGAGGAGACTGTGTGAATCAGGCCTTTATGTTAGAATATCTGCTAGGAAACCACTGCTAAGGACAGGCAACAAGCAGAAGAGACTTGTTTGGGCTAAAGAAGACAAGGAATGGACATTAGACCAGTGGAAATCTGTGCTTTGGTCTGATGAGTCCAAATTTGAGATCTTTGGGTCCAACCACCGTGTCTTTGTGCAACACAGAAAAGGTGAACGGATGGACTCTACATGCCTGGTTCCCACCGTGAAGCATGGAGGAGGAGGTGTGATGGTGTGGGGGTGCTTTGCTGGTGACATTGTTTGGGATTTATTCAAAATTGAAGGCAAACTGAACCAGCATGGCTATTTGACCATGAAGGAGAGTGATGGGGTGCTGCGCCAGATGACATGGCCTCCACAGTCACCGGACCTGAACCTAATCGAGATGGTTTGGGGTGAGCTGGACCGCAGAGTGAAGGCAAAAGGGCCAACAAGTGCTAAGCTGGGAACTCTTTCAAGACGGTTGGAAGACCATTTCAGGTGACTACCTCTTGAAGCTCATCAAGAGAATGCCAAGAGTGTGCAAAGCTGTAATCAAAGCAAAAGGTGGCTACTTTGAAGAACCTAGAATATTTCATATTTTCAGTTGTTTCACACTTTTTGTTATGCATATAAATCCACATGAGTTAATTCATAGTTTTGATGCCTTCAGTGTGAATCTACAATTTTCATAGTCATGAAAATAAAGAAAACTCTTTGAATGAGAAGGTGTGTCCAAACTTTTGGTCTGTACTGTATATATTTTTAGCTTTTATACAATGTGCCATCGTGGACCGTCAGGCTGTGACTAGTGCCATCACAACTGTCCAGTGACATCATTAAAAGGGGTTGTCCAAGATTTTCAGAATAGATCATTAATAGTGTTAAACTAATCAAACTCTACGAAGTGGAATTCGATCTTAATTTTAGGGAAAATTCAATTTGCCGCCGAGCCAAATTTACTTGTGTTTTGTGGTAACAAATCGATTTTTCCTGAATTGCAGTAAAAAATAAATTCATACTTACCTCAACTGTATGACCGCAAAAAGCTGGCATCACCAACTTGATTGACAATCCCACCCAAAATTCAGTGCGCGGTGACATCATCACGGGCCGTGCAAGATTTTGCTCTGGATCTACAATCAAGATGGCAATGAAATGGATGAGGGTAAGTGTAAGTTTATACATTTTTGTATTTTATTGTATACTGTAATATTGATGTCAAATGCCACGATCAGATATGAACGTGGCATCTGAGGGGTACAATGACAAGTGGCGGCGTCATTGCACCCACTACTTAGTAGTGGTAATTCATCACAAAGCAAATAAAAATAAAAAAATTGTTGAAGCAGCCAAATCTAATTTTCAAATACTTCGCTCATCACTAGTCATCAATATCAGATTGGCAGGGGTCCGACTCCCAGCAACCCCTGGCAATCAGCTGTTTAAAGAGGCCGCAGCACTCCTGGGAGGCCAGTGATATCAGTCACATGATTTGCTATCCAATGTGCTTGGTATGCTGCATGGAGTACTATGTCCTCCTCAAACAGCTGATCGACAGGAATCAAGGGATTTAGACTCCTGCCGATCTGATACTGGTGTCCAATGCTGAGGACAGGTCATTAAAATCAGATTTTGGAAAGCCCTTTTAAAGTGTATTGTTCTATGATTACAACGCTAGAAAAATACGTATCTGGTAGTTGTATAACGGATTATCTATCACAGAGGTCAACTACCTAAAATATAACATTTATTGAGTAATATAAAAAAATTACCAATTCCCTCACATGGGGACTAATAAACTAGACAGACAGACAAACCAACATGAATGGGCTGAATGAAGGACAGGGGGATAGGCGGTAGAGATGGAAAGAGGGCTGGCCAGAGGGGTCCCTAGTAAGGCCCTAGGGTATCCCTTACTCGTACTCAGCCCAGAGATGCACCCAGATGGTGGGAGCACTCTGTCCCCGTGCCTAACCTACCTGTCCTTAGAAACCCCTACAACACACAGTGGACCCTAATGGATGCCCGGGTCATATAATACAATTCAACATAGATACAATATATTTGTCTAAACTGAAGGTTCTCGTCTCAACGCGTTTCCCCTTGTAGATTAGGTTCGTCAGGAGACAACTAGAGAAAAACCAAGTAAAACGCTGCTACACCACAGCGTATAAACACTGACAATCCAAAAAACAACAAAACATAAACCAAGGTACTGGAGCACCAAAAAGACGATGTCTAGCAACCAGACAAATAAACAGTTGTACAAAGATAATCCAACCCAGCAAAAGATGTATGATCAGAGCATACGGCGAAGGAGTATAGATAACAACCTAAATGAAAATAGATAATGCTATACTTATCATGTGAAGTATGTCCGGCGGCTTTGGTGCTCCAGGGGGCACTAAGATGAGGCTCCAAGGTGTGAACTGCGCCATTCCTATTTAAACCCTAAGTGGGAGGTCCCTATTGTCACTGCCCCAATCACATGATCCCCCCTATGTGTCCTACCTTTTATGGGTATAAAGAATATCCAGGAGTCCCCCAGAACGAAATGTATACATGGTGTGGGGTGATGAATGATATGCTCTCCTGATTAATATAAACATAATTAGGACATAAGAGGGGAGGTGAGCCTTAGCTCCTGTTTTCCAGGTGGAACGCACGCCGCATACCCAAAATGGGCGTGCGTTCCACCGTGCGCTGTGAAATAGGGCGCCGACTTTGATCCTCAGGCACGTGGAACGTACGCCGGATTCCAAAATGGCCGTGCATTCCACCGCGCCGTAAGTGCCCCTGGCGCCACATTGCTCAGCCTATGATTCAATGCGGTGGCCGTGCGTTCCACCGCCGGCCAATGACTCATGCTCAAGTGGAACGAACGCCGGGATCCAAGATGGCCGTGCGTTCCACCATCCAGGAAAAGCCCACAGCGTCATGTAGCTGTACCTGGGGCTGGAATACAATGATTGATAAGTGATCCATGAGCATGAATGGGTGCCTGTTCAAACAGCCAGGGCAACCAGGGGTTAAAAATGATCGGGGGACAAAAATTTGAATTACTTATAACGGAGCCTAATTAAAACGCCCTGTGTCAGTGTCCGATCATAAGTCTAAAGATATAACTCACAGGTGCATGATCCCTAATATAAGATGTATGTCAGAGATATGCTACCCCATTACAGGGGGAATAGACCGGGACCTCACAAAATCTATGTCCGAGGTATGCCACCCCAGGACAAAAACGATAAATAGGGTTAATGGCTAATTGATTGTAGGTACTGTCTAAATACAATGATAAAATTATTTTTTGGGTATACCTGATAAAGGAAACACCTAATGATATACATGTTTGACACTTCTTGTGTCGATGTCAATTTCTGTCATGTGAGGACGGGAAGTAAATTGGAGAAAATCGCCAATTCAGACGACAGGATTGCCTAGGTCAGCTATAGGAAACAAGTGAATGTAAGTAGTTCATTCAGGCCCCCTGGTGCCTGAGACCGCAGTCGGAAGATCCATTCGGTCTCCTTTTGGAGGATCCTGCGGTCACCCTTTCTCGGAGAGGGTCTAATCAACTCTAATGCCGAAAAGTTAATGAGTCGAGGGTCTCCATTGTGCTGTTCCCACATGTGGTTAGCTAGAGGGGTATCTTTCTTATTCCTGATGTCATTCATATGTTCAAGGATGCGCCTCCGGAAATCCTGTATTGTTCTATGATTAATTTAAAAAACAAAAAAATAAGACATCATATAGTACACATACAATTTATTTCTAGCAAAACTAGAACTAGCCCTGTACCTGACATGGATCCTTAGATCTCCCCATTCATTTTTCCACTTGTTCTGCTACATTTATTTTGAACTAGCAGCTCAGAGGGTGTGTACTTCACAGGAGGTGTATCCTTTCTGCTGAAGTACCCTCTCTGTGACTGTCACAGCTTCTTACAATAGATCTATCTGGTAGCATTTGAAGCATAGAATGGAGCATGTGAGTCCACCTCACTGATGTTACTGATGTAGATGGAAAAATAAGGAAAAGAACAGCAGGTAGAGCAATACAGATAGATACTATAGAAGTCAGTGATAATAATTAGAGATGAGCAAAGTTATGGAAAATTTGATTTGCCTGCTTTGCCAAATTTCCCAAAGAAATTAATTAATGACAAATTATTTCATCTCAAAGCCCATTTCTTTGTATGTATTGATCACAGCATCTGAGGCTACCATTCAGGGCTTTCTGGGGTTATTCAGGGTAAAAAAAAAAAAAATGAAATACATATTATACACGGGCTAAGAATATTAATGATAATTACTAACGAGCGTTCCTATGACGCGATTATCTGGTGGTGTAAATGTACCACCAATTGCACAAAGACCGAGGGAAACGCTCATTCATCGGGTAATCTGATCATTTGTGCGGTCACAAAAATCGGTGTTTGCCGGCAGCAATCTTTACTGTGTAACCACTATCTCCTGTCTGCAAACAACGTCAGAATGGGGACAAGCGATCGCATTAGCATTCACTCCTCCCCATACTCTGGAAGAGATCGCTGCATGTACAGATGTAGCCGAGCTAAAATTGACTCTGATAAGGGCTCATGCACACGAACGTATTATGTTTCCGTGTCTGTTCCATTTTTTTGCGGCCCGTATGCAGAATTATTCACTTCAATGGGGCCACAAAAAAAACTGAAATGACTCCATGTGCATTCCGTTTCCGTATGTCCATATGTCTGTTCTGCAAAAAAATAGAACATATCCTATTATTGTCTGCATTATGGACATGAGTAGAACTGTTCTATTAGGGGCCAGCTGTTCTGTTCCGCAAAATACAGAATGCACACGGACGTCATCGGCATTTTTTGTGGATCAATTTTTTGAGGACTACAAAATACATAGGGTCGTGTGCATGAGCCCTAAGTCTGATATCTCATGCCATCTTGTGACAAAAGCTATTCTTAACTTTTTTGTTCCATTTTTTTACTTAACATATTAACCATCAAGTTTAGCGCGGCTGCATCTGTAAACATAGTGGTCTCCTCCATCAGCAAGCAGCAGATTGTAGGGAATCAACGCTTCCCTCCTGACAATCTGCTGCTCTGTCGTCCCATGTAAAGGGACCTTTAGTCTCACAAAGATATTGGACCTTATTAGGTGTAGATGTTCTGTGAGGAGGGAGGTGTAGGCACGGTATATTTTTACACACCTCTCATGAAATATTGTTTTCATTGGTTTTTAATGTTTTTTTTGTGATTAAGTTTTGGATATTAATAAAATATGTGATTTAATCATGTAATTTTTGGTGTGCACCATCTTGCTATTTTTATGTCCTTCTTGCATTGGCTTAAAATATGTGTTTATGAACATGGGAATCACCCTTTTGTTTTTTAATTTGTTTTGTGGTGCCTGCTTTCTGTGATACATTACACTATCCTCTGGATAGATCATCATTATCTGATCGGTGGGGGTCTGACACCCGGGACCCCCGCCAAGCAGCTATTTGAGAAGGCACAGGTGCTCGCAGTAGCGCCGTGGCCTTCTCTCAGCTAGCCAAGCACAGCGCCTTGGTGTAGCACTGGGCCCCATTCATTTCAACGAGGCTGAGCTGCGCCTAGGCCATGGGATCAATGAACGTGACGTCACTTTGCCTAGGAAAAGCTGAGAGAAGGCCACAGAGCTACTGCAAGTGCCAATGCCTTCTGAAACAACTGATCGTGGGAGGAGGGTCCCTGGAGTCAGATCCGTACCAATCAGATACTGTTGACCTATCCAAAAAATAAAAAGTTATATTCAACTTATTGGGCACCAGTGAATCTTACTGGATCCCTGCTGATCTTTGTTTCCTCTGCTTCAACATGGAGAAGCCTGCTTAGCCGGCTGCACAGTCACCAGCTTTGCAAAGGAGGCATCGCCTGCCATTTCTTCTATGTTGATCCAGATAGTATGTGTTAAAATGGCAGAGGCAGGGAATCAACGAAGCATGTATAAATTATTTTATTTTAAATTTGTTTACACCATTCTACCCCTGATTGTATCTAAAAATATATATATATTCCACTGGAAGCTGTAAAGTGATTGCATTTTAGTATCTATATTATGGCTTCAAGTCCTGACCTGACCACAGGTATAGTGACACCGATAAGTTTTAAATTCTAGCTAATGTTTCTGTCTATCATATATAGTAACTCTAAAATAAATTGTTGTGATCAGAAAAGACCACTGGTTTTATTATATAGAATATTAAAAAAAAAATACTCCCTGCTTTTTCCTTCAGTCCTTAAGCAGTTAAATAATGTTTACCAATGAATACCCTTAAGGACCATGTAAACACTGTCTTTTAAGTGCCCGATGCAGTGTTAGAGATGTGCTCTTGAATTAATTTTTCTCAGTGTGGGAGCAACCTAGCCACGGATTGACTTATTCAGATCAATCTTATCACTTCTTGCAGAGCAGAGATTACACACATGTAGATGTTCCTCATTCTTTGTTCCTCATTAGTTGGCCATACTCATTAATTCTACCAGAGAGGGTCAAATGATTGTTATCTTCCACGGGTCTCTCTATGTTGATTTAGTCTCCGTAGGTCCCTGCTGCATGCAACAGTGAAATGCAAGCCCAGCGTGAAGATTTTTTAAACTAATTAAAAGTTTTTCATACATTTTACCTAAACTGTTGTTCACCAACAAACTCTCACAAATAAACCAGAGGAAGAGACTTGGGTAGATATATTTTTATCTCTTTTTTTTTCCTCCTGAAATTGTATAAAAACGCTGACAGCAATGGCTTAATTAAAAAGGTACATTTTAACAAATAATTAGTGGATTTATCCTTATGTATTTACAGTGTTAATTTGAGACAAGTATCTTAAGAGCATGGTTGTTTAATGATGTCTTTTTTTTTACTCTTTTTAATGAACATGAAGGAATCAAAATTGTAATTAATTCAGTTTAATTCTGTTTATTGCACTTATTTTTTCAATTTATTTTTGTGCTGTATTTCATTATGCAGTACATTTGTGAACACATGGAGGGGGGTAGTAATAGAGTGTGGTTATACCTTAAAATGGTTGTCTAGGAAATTTAAATCAATCAATAATTAATTAATTTAATTAATTCCTATTTTACTATGTGCTTTGATTGCTTAGATAATACACTATACTACTTACAGTATGTAGTGCTGTGTTTTATGGTGTCAGTAGGCACTTTATTAGGTCATGGTTGAGATCACTAGCCTAAATATGCAAAATGCAATATGGGGGGGGGGGGGGCACTCTGGTCGCCATATCACAGCACATGGATGACACCCCAGGGTGTACAAGAGATAGGACAAATCAATACGTACATCCTACCTAGAATGAAGTCTTCACTGGAGTACCCTGAAAATATGTGTTTTACTGAGTTTAAATCTGTTATCCCCTCCTCCAGTGTGCAGCACACATGTCTGTGAGATCACTCAGGAATGTTGTCTTATCAGCATAATGGGGGATGGGTACTATCTCTAACCCAATACAAGCCACATCATTGCACAGAATAGTAATAAAAAAAGGGAACCAAAATTAGAAACAATCAGAACTTAAATAGTACCCTTACAATACAGTATCTATAGAGTATTTGAAGCTGCAATCACTTGATTGGATACATAATGTTTTAAAATAATATTGCAAAAGCATTATAACCTATGAGTATGATACTGACAAGAAACGTATTAGGCCATGTCTCTGGCTTTTGTCAACACATCGTGCAAAGAGGGAGCTCCCTCTCATTGTCAAGCTCCCTAGTTGCTGCAGTTGCCATTGAACGTGGCATCGTGATCCCAACCATTATAGCAGAGGTAGGATTAAGGAGCAAGGTTGTCATTGTCAAACACCATCGAGCTCCTGCTGCTGATCACGTAGGCAACAAGATCGTCATGACATTATTGTACATCCTGGTGCTTTAATATATAGAAATATATGATATACAATTACATTATAGCGCATTAAGGAGTTAAAGGGCTATTTGAATTTCAGCAAATAAATGTTATTCTTTGTATGGTAATAGGTAAATATTTTCCTGTACATTTTCTGTATCCGTTCCTCCCATTTTCAAGATCGCTGCTTGCTCCAATTCATTTATGAATCTTCGTTGTGTGCTTCCACCAGAAAAGTGGCTCTAAAAAGTTGCAAGCTGTGTGTGTGTGACTTTTTAAAAGTGACTTAAAAAAAAAAGTGCCCGATTTTATATCGTCCTTGCCACTTTTCCAAAAGGAGGCATGATAAGGGCGGGAAGGGGGCTTGGCCAACACAAAAACAAATGTATTTTCCTTACACCAATTTTCGGGTGCAAATGAAGCACAGAGCTGCCATAGATTTCTGTTTAGGCACACAGACTGCCGGAGGATGCATCTTATTTACTGTATGAAGAGGCCTGTACCTCGTCATAAATTAGGTGTACCTCAGGCAGCACAGGTGATATCAAGAAAGTGCCAATATTGATAAATCTTCCCCTATGAGTCCTAGGACATGAGAGAGTGTTATATGGCAAGTTTCAGAGCAATTAATGCATATCTGATTCAAGTCTGTATCACTTTAAAAAAAAAATTGGGGCAAATCGGATCCGAAATAAGTTTCAAGAAATTTGCCCATCTCTAAAGGGTCCAAAGGGCGGGATGATCCAGTCCCTGGTAGCCGGGCCCCTGCTGTATCCTCCGGCATCGCTGTTTACAGTGATGCCGGCGGATTAACCTCTTCTATGCCGCAGTCCGTGCTGACCTCAACATAGAAATGGTTTGCGGCAGGTGAAGCAGCGCATCGAGTCCCTGTGCTGCTGTGGCGGGGACTCGATGTGTGACAAGGCAGCCCAATGCCGTGCAGAGGCGGCCCAATGCCCTGCATGGCATCGGGACCTGCTTTTTACAGGTGCCGAGGAGATTCAGCCTCAGGCTTGGTCTCCTAGGCAACTTGTTTGTGTATACTCACTGTAGTACACAAACAGGCAATGGATTACAATACAGATGTATTGTAATTAGAGTTGAGCGAACACCTGGATGTTCGGGTTCGAGAAGTTCGGCCGAACATCCCGGAAATGTTCGGGTTCGGGATCCGAACCCGATCCGAACTTCGTCCCGAACCCGAACCCCATTGAAGTCAATGGGGACCCGAACTTTTCGGCACTAAAAAGGCTGTAAAACAGCCCAGGAAAGAGCTAGAGGGCTGCAAAAGGCAGCAACATGTAGGTAAATCCCCTGCAAACAAATGTGGATAGGGAAATGAATTAAAATAAAAATTAAATAAATAAAAATTAACCAAAATCAATTGGAGAGAGGTTCCATAGCAGAGAATCTGGCTTCCCGTCACCCACCACTGGAACAGTCCATTCTCAGATATTTAGGCCCCGGAACCCAGGCAGAGGAGAGAGGTCCCGTAACAGAGAATCTGGCTTCATGTCAGCAGAGAATTAGTCTGCATGTCATAGCAGAGAATGAGGCTTCACGTCAGCCACCACTGCAACAGTCCATTGGCATATATTTAGGCCCAGCACACACACAGGCAGAGGAGAGAGGTCCCGTAACAGAGAATCTGGCTTCATGTCAGCAGAGAATTAGTCTGCATGTCATAGCAGAGAATCAGGCTTCACGTCAGCCACCACTGCAACAGTCCATTGGCATATATTTAGGCCCAGCACACACACAGGCAGAGGAGAGAGGTCCCGTAACAGAGAATCTGGCTTCATGTCAGCAGAGAATCAGTCTGCATGTCATAGCAGAGAATGAGGCTTCACGTCAGCCACCACTGCAACAGTCCATTGTCATAAATTTAGGCCCAGCACTAGTGTTGAGCGGCATGTCCCATATTCGAATTCGCGAAATTTTGTGAATATTCAAAAGAATATTCGTAAAATATTCGCGATTATTCAAATTCGTTATTATTTCGCATATGCGATAATTCGAATTATCGCATAATACATATGCTATGCAAAATTCACATGTGCGCTAATGAAATCGCCTTACGAAGATTCGCAACTCAATTCAATCACTAATGTATGAATGCAATGCCCTTTGCCTCTGTTCTGGGACAAGTGTAGATATTCGCATGTGCGCTAATAAAATCGCCTTACGAAGATTCGCACCTCAATCACTTTCTAGGGAATGTGAGACTTTTGGGAATCAATCGAGATACAGTGGGGGGTGATGACAGTAGTTGACAGAGTACAGATCAATGTAATCTGTAAGGTGGAAAGTAAAATAAAAAATACGAATATTCGTAAATCGAATTTTACGAAGTTCTACGTATTCGCGAATATGGTGCTATACTATATGAATGCACAGGCCTTTGCCTCTCTGTTCTGGGGACAAGTGTAGATATTTGCATTTGCGTTAATAAAATCGCCTTACGAAGATTCGCAGCTCAATTCAATCACTAATGTATGAATGCAAAGCCCTTTGCCTCTGTTCTGGGACAAGTGTAGATATTCGCATGTGCGCTAATAAAATCGCCTTACGAAGATTCGCAACTCAATTCACTAATGTATGAATGCAAAGCCCTTTGCCTCTGTTCTGGGACGTGCCGATATTCGCATGTGCGCTAATAAAATCGCCTTACGAAGATTCGCAACTCAATTCACTAATGTATGAATGCAAAGCCCTTTGCCTCTGTTCTGGGACGTGCCGATATTCGCATGTGCGCTAATAAAATCGCCTTACGAAGATTCGCAACTCAATTCACTAATGTATGAATGCAAAGCCCTTTGCCTCTGTTCTGGGACGTGCCGATATTCGCATGTGCGCTAATAACATCGCCTTACGAAGATTCGCGCCTCAATCACTTTCTAGGCAATGTGAGTAAGATCTGAGCTGTTGGACCTTTGGGAAACAATCAATTATATGTGTACTGTAATTTTGTGGGGGGGGGGAAAAAACAAAAAACGAATATTCGTTTTTACGAATATATAGCACTATATTCGAAATATTCGCGAAATCGCGAAGTTGCGATATTCGCGAAAAAAATTTGCTTTTCGAATATTCGCGCTCAACACTACCCAGCACCCAGGCAGAGGAGAGAGGTCCCGTAACAGACAATCTGGCTTCATGTCAGCAGAGAATCAGTCTGCATGTCATAGCAGAGAATGAGGCTTCACGTCAGCCACCACTGCAACAGTCCATTGGCATATATTTAGGCCCAGCACCCAGGCAGAGGAGAGAGGTCCCGTAACAGACAATCTGGCTTCATGTCAGCAGAGAATCAGTCTTCATATCATAGCAGAGAATCAGGCTTCACGTCACCCACCACTGTAAGAGTCCATTTTCATAAATTTAGGCCCAGCACACAGGCAGAGGAGAGAGGTCCCGTAACAGAGGATCTGGCTTCATGTCAGCAGAGAATCAGTCTGCATGTCATAGCAGAGAATCAGGCTTCACGTCACCCAACATTGGAACAGTCCATTGGCATATATTTAGGCCCCGGCACCCAGACAGAGGAGAGGTTCATTCAACTTTGGGTAGCCTCGCAATATAATGGTAAAATGAAAATAAAAATAGGATTGAATGAGGAAGTGCCCTGGAGTCCAATAATATATGGTTAAGGGGAGGTAGTTAATGTCTAATCTGGACAAGGGACGGACAGATCCTGTGGGATCCATGCCTGGTTCATTTTTATGAACGTCAGCTTGTCCACATTGGCTGTAGACAGGCGGCTGCGTTTGAGGCCTAGTATTTAGGCGCTGGGTGACCGGTATGGATTTAGTGACAGAATTAGACTTGGAAATGCACAGTAGCGTGTGTGTGAAGTTATTCTGAATGACCCTATGTGCACCTTGAATATTATATACCCTTTTAGGGATAGATTTCAAATAGCTCTGATATAGCAGAAACCACTAAATTATGAAATTGCTAAATTGGGAATTGTATTTCAACCCAGAACAAGAAATGTGCTTGAACGGACACTAAATAACTCGCCCAGCTACAGCACTAACGACAGATTTAGCTGGATATGAATTTGAGGCCTAGTATTTAGGCGCTGGGTGACAGGTATGGGTTTAGTGACAGAATTAGACTTGGAAATGCACAGTAGCGGGTGTGTGAAGTTATTCTGAATGACCCTATGTGCACCTTGAATATTATATACCCTTTTAGGGATAGATTTCAAATAGCTCTGATACAGCAGAAACCACTAAATTTTTAAATTGCTAAATTGGGAATTGTATTTCAACCCAGAACAAAAAATGTGCTTTGACGGACACTAAATAACTTTCCCAGCCACAACAGGACAGCGTTAACGAGAGATTTAGCAGGATATAAATTTGAGGCCTAGTATTTAGGCGCTGGGTGACAGGTATGGGTTTAGTGCCAGAATTAGACTTGGAAATACACAGTAGCGGGTGTGTGTGAAGTTATTCTGAATGACCCAATGTGCACCTTGAATATTATATACCCTTTTAGGGATAGATTTCAAATAGCTCTGATATAGCAGAAACCACTAAATTATGAAATTGCTAAATTGGGAATTGTATTTCAACCCAGAACAAGAAATGTGCTTGAACGGACACTAAATAACTCGCCCAGCTACAGCACTAAGGACAGATTTAGCGGGATATAAATTTGAGGCCTAGTATTTAGGCGCTGGGTGACAGGTATGGGTTTAGTGCCAGAATTAGACTTGGAAATACACAGTAGCGGGTGTGTGTGAAGTTATTCTGAATGACCCAATGTGCACCTTGAATATTATATACCCTTTTAGGGATAGATTTCAAATAGCTCTGATATAGCAGAAACCACTAAATTATGAAATTGCTAAATTGGGAATTGTACTTCAACCCAGAACAAAAAATGTGCTTTGACGGACACTAAATAACTTTCCCAGCTACAACAGGACAGCGGTAACGAGAGATTTAGCGGGATATAAATTTGAGGCCTAGTATTTAGGCGCTGGGTGACAGGTATGGGTTTAGTGACAGAATTAGACTTGAAAATACACAGTAGCGGGTGTGTGTGAAGTTATTCTGAATGACCCAATGTGCACCTTGAATATTATATACCCTTTTAGGGATAGATTTCAAATAGCTCTGATATAGCAGAAACCACTAAATTATGAAATTGCTAAATTGGGAATTGTACTTCAACCCAGAACAAAAAATGTGCTTTGACGGACACTAAATAACTTTCCCAGCTACAACAGGACAGCGGTAACGAGAGATTTAGCAGGATATAAATTTGAGGCCTAGTATTTAGGCGCTGGGTGACAGGTATGGGTTTAGTGACAGAATTAGACTTGAAAATACACAGTAGCGGGTGTGTGTGAAGTTATTCTGAATGACCCAATGTGCACCTTGAATATTATATACCCTTTTAGGGATAGATTTCAAATAGCTCTGATATAGCAGAAACCACTAAATTATGAAATTGCTAAATTGGGAATTGTACTTCAACCCAGAACAAAAAATGTGCTTTGACGGACACTAAATAACTTTCCCAGCTACAACAGGACAGCGGTAACGAGAGATTTAGCGGGATATAAATTTGAGGCCTAGTATTTAGGCGCTGGGTGACCGGTATGGATTTAGTGACAGAATTAGACTGGGATATGGCCAAAAAATAACCACACTATTGCTGGTTAAATGCACTTGGTGACGGGCGCAGCTTGCCCCTGATGTAGTATATGGCCAAAAAATGAACAGACTATTGCTGGTTAAATGCACTTGGTGTCACAGCTTGACCAACCACACTACTGAGGGTTAAATGCACTTGGTGACGGGCGCAGCTTGCCCCTGATGTAGTATATGGCCAAAAAATAAACAGACTATTGCTGGTTAAATGCACTTGGTGTGACAGCTTCACCCTGATGTAGGCTTTAGCCAGAAAACAACCACACCATTGAGGGTTAAATGCACTTGGTGACAGGCGCAGCTTGCCCCTGATTTTGTATATGGCCAAAAAATGAACAGACTATTGCTGGTTAAATGCACTTGGTGTGACAGCTTCACCCTGATGTAGGCTTTAGCCAAAAAACAACCACACCATTGAGGGTTAAATGCACTTGGTGACAGGCGCAGCTTGCCCCTGATTTTGTATATGGCCAAAAAATGAACAGACTATTGCTGGTTAAATGCACTTGGTGTGACAGCTTCACCCTGATGTAGGCTTTAGCCAAAAAACAACCACACCATTGAGGGTTAAATGCACTTGGTCGCAGCTTGTGCTGGCGCACCACAAGACACAAAATGGCCGCCGATCACCCCAGAAAAATGTGACTGACAAACGGTCTGGGCAGCCTAAAAACAGTGAGCAATTGAGGATCAGCAGCTCAATGATCCACAGCTGCAGATCGATCAGTTAATCAAGTCCTTTGGAGGAGTTAATCTGCCTAATCTCGCCCTACTGTCGCAGCCGCAACCTCTCCCTACGCTAATCAGAGCAGAGTGACGGGCGGCGCTATGTGACTCCAGCTTAAATAGAGGCTGGGTCACATGGTGCTCTGGCCAATCACAGCCATGCCAATAGTAGGCATGGCTGTGATGGCCTCTTGGGGCAAGTAGTATGACGCTTGTTGATTGGCTGCTTTGCAGCCTTTCAAAAAGCGCCAAGAAAGCGTCACAAAAGCGCGAAGAAAGCGACGAACACCGAACCCGAACCCGGACTTTTACGAAAATGTCCGGGTTCGGGTCCGTGTCACGGACACCCCAAAATTCGGTACGAACCCGAACTATACAGTTCGAGTTCGCTCATCCCTAATTGTAATGCATTGCAGAGGGGATCAGACCACCAAAAGTTGAAGTCCCAGAGTGGGACAGAAATAAAGTTTAAAAAATAAAAGTAAAAAAATGTTCAAGCTAAAAACAAAAAAAAAAAACGCCCCTTTCCCCTGATTTTATGATAAAAAAAAAAAAAAAACGCACATATTAGGTATCGCTGCGTCTGTAACGACCGGCTCTATAAATATATCACATGATCCACATAAGACAATCGCCCCAAAAAAATGGCTCTCAGACTATGGAGACACTAAAACATATATATATATATATATATATATTTTTTTTTTTTTATGCTTTTATTGTGTTAAATGTAAAAAAAAAAAAACAAGTATACATATTAGATATTGCCGCATCCGTAAAAACCTGATCTATAAAAATACCACATGACCTAACCTCTCACCTTACATCACAAAAAGTGTAATGGCAAGCAATCAAAAAGTCATACGCACTCCAAAATTGTACTAATAAAACTGTCATCTAATCCCGCAAAAAAATGATACCCTACCTAAGAGAATCTCCCAAAAAATAAAAAAAACTATGGCTCTCATAGTATAGTGACACTAAAACATGATTTTGTTTTTGTTTCAAAAATGATATTAGTGTATAAAACTTAAAAAAGTATACATATTAGGTATCGCCGCATCCGTATCAACCTTCTCTATAAAAATATCACATTATTTAACCACTCAGGTGAACCCCGTAATTTGTTTTTTATAAAAACTGTGTAAAAAAGCCATTTTGTCACCTTGCATCACAAAAAGTTTAAAAACAACCGATAAAAAAGTCATATGCACCCCAATATTGTACCAATCAAACCGTCATCTCATACTGAAAAAAATTAGCCCCTACATAAGACATTCTCCCAAAAAATAAAAATATAATATGGCTTTCAGAATATGGAGACAAAAAAATCATTTTTTTCCAAAATGCTTTATTATGTAAAAGTGAAACAAACAACCCCAAAAATTTGGTATTGTTGCGTCCGTAACAACCTGCTCTATAAAAATAGCTCATGATTGTAAGATCCTCACCTGATTGTAAGAGTCCTCGTGGAGCTGTGGGACAGGTTATGTGTGTCTCCATTGATACACCAGCTCCGACCCCTTTGCGAACCGACACGGGGATGCTTTCGCATGTGCGCCGGAAGGGGAAAACCGCATGGCTTTTGGGGACAGCTTGGCCGGGCTAGTGGCAGTACGCTGCAGCCGAGCTTGTCTCCTGTGCCTATTGCGGATTCCATTCCAGTGTCCATGTCGACACGCTCGCACACTCTCGCAGAGCCTGTCGTGCATCCTCATTTACGTTCGAAAATGGGTTTGCAAGGGGATACGCGGTCACGTGTACGCGTTTCTTATGCGCTTTGCCGACCAGCGAAGGGAATAGCACCTGGCCGCAAGTTCAAAGCAGATTAGGGGAACGGCTTTGGTCTAATTGACTAATGAGCGACCAAAGCCTTGTACACAGGTGTAGGGCAGGATCATGACCTATGGGGAGTGGACACTTGGCGCCCTGGGATTTGTTAGCAGGCACATAAAAGGTGGCCTCCCAGGTTGGTCAGTGCCCACTGTTATGCTTCCTTATCCAGGTGCAGGTCAGTACTGCTAGCTACTGACTGAAGTTTGCTGGGACTCCGTCTGTTCCAGTGGGACCCAGGACCCGGGACTTTCCGTGATGCATGTGTTTACCTGGCAAGTTGCACAGAGACTTATGCACGGATTGGGACTTCTACTAGCTTTACTTTGTTTTTTGTTTGCCTGACGTTTGCCCAGTGAAGTTTACCTGGACTTAGTTTATTTTGTTGATAAACCCCTTTGACTTCATCCTCACTGGTCTGTTTCGTTGGTACCTTGCATTACAATGATCTAACCTGTCAGATGAACGTTGTAAATAACAAAAAATAAAAACAGTGTCAAAACAGCTATTTTTTTTTGTTACCTTTCCTCACAAAAAGTGTAATATAGATCAACCAAAAATCATCTGTACCCTAAAATAGTACCAACAAAACTGCCAGCTGATCCCATAGTTTCCAAAATGGGGTCACTTTTTTGTAGTTTCTACTCTAGTGGTGCATCAGTGGGTTTTCAAATGTGACATGGCAAGTTAAAATTATCCCAGTAAAATCTGCCCGCCAAAAACCATATGGCGTTCCTCTCCTTCTGCGCCCTGCCGTGTGGCCATACAGCAGTTTTTGACCACATATGGGGTGTTTCTGTAAACTACACAGAATCAGGGCAATAAATATTGAGTTTTGATTGGCTGTTAACCTTTGCTTTGTTAGCGGAAAAAAAATGATTGAAATGGAAAATCTGCCAACAAAGTGAAATTCTGAAATGTCATCTCCATTTCCCATTAATTCTTGTGGAACACCTAAAGGGTTAAAAAAGTTAGTAAAATCAGTTTTGAATACCTTGAGGGGTATAGTTTCTAAAATGGGTTCATTTTTGAGTTGTTTCTATTATGTAAGCATCACAAAGTGACTTCAGACCTGAACTGGTCCTTAAAAAGTTTTTTTGTAAATTTTCTGAAAAATTTGCGGGGGTCCCGTGACCCCCCCCGTGTCGGCGATCGCCGGAAACAACAGGTCAATTCAGACATGCGGTTTGCGGCTTTTACCTGGTTCGGTGGCGGTGGTGCTATCAGGTCCCCATGGGGCTGTGGGAGGGACCTGATGGCATAGAACACAGCGCAATGCCTTCCTGAGGCATCGCGCTGCCTTCTGGTGAAGAGCCTTTGAGATCCAGCCCCCTGGATCTCACAGGCCAGAAGCTGTATGAGTAATACACACAGTATTACTCATACAGCCAATGCATTCCAAAACAGAAGTATTGGAATGCATTGTAAAGCATTAGACCCCCAAAAGTTCAAGTCCCAAAGTGGGACAAAAAATAAAGTTAAAAAAAAGTTAAAAAAAATAAAGTTTCCCCCCAAAAATTAAAAGTTTCAAGTAAAAATAAACAAAAACGTCATTTTCCCCAAATAAAATAAAAACAATTGATAAAAAATAGGGGAAAAAAAGTATACATATTAGATATTGCCACGTCCGTATCGACCGACTCTATAAACATATCACATGACCTAACCCCTCAGATGTACACCGTAAAAAGTAAAAAATAAAAACTGTGCTAAATAAACCATTTTTTGTCACCTTAAATCACAAAAAGTACAACAGAAAGCGATCAAAAAGGTGTTTGCCCACCAAAATAGTACCAATCGAACCGTCACCTCATCCCGCAAAAAATGAGCCCCTACCTGAGACAATCGCCCAAAAAATAAAAAATACTATGGCTCAGAATATGGAGATTTGTTTTAAAAAGCTGTTATTGTGTAAAACTTACATAAATAAAAAAGAAGTATAGATATTTAGTATCGCCGCGTTCGGATCGACCGGCTGTAAAAAAATATCACATGACCTAACCCCTCAGATGAACACCGTAAAAAATTTGAAATAAAAACTGTGTTAAATAAACCATTTTTTGTCACCTTACATCACAAAAAGTGTAATAGCAAGCGATCAAAAAGTCACACACACCCCAAAATAGTGCCAATAAAACCGTCATCTCATGCCGCAAAAATCATACCGTACCCAAAGTAATCGACCAAAATCTGAAAAAATTATGGCTTTCAGACTTTGGAAACACTAAAACAAGATTTTTTTTGCTTAAAAAATGAAATCATTGTGTAAAACTTACATAAATGAAAAAAGTATACATATTAGGTATCGCCGCGTCCGTATCGACCGGATCTATAATACGATGAACACGGTAAAAAATGTAAAATAAAAACTGTTACTAAATAAACCATTTTTTGTCACCTTACATCACAAAAAGTGTAATAGCAAGTGATCAAAAAGTCACACGCACCCTAAAATAGTGCCAATAAAACCGTCATATCATCCAGCAAAAATCATATCCTACCCAAGGTAATCATTGTGTAAAACTTACATAAATAACAAAAAGTATACATATTAGGTATCACCGCATTCGTGACAACCTGATCTATAAAAATATCACATGATCTAACCTGTCAGATGAATGTTGTAAATAACAAAAAATAAAAACTGTGCCAAAACAGCTATTTCTTGTTATCTTGCCTCACAAAAAGTGTAATATAGAGCAACCAAAAATCATATGTACCCTAAACTAGTACAAACAATACTGCCACCCTATCCCGTTGTTTCTAAAATGGGGCAAATTTTTGGGAGTTTCTACTTTAGGGGTGCATCAGGGGGGCTTCAAATAAGACATGGTGTCAAATAAAAACAGTCCAGCAAAATCTGCCTTCCAAAAACCGCATGGCATTCCTTTCCTTCTGCGCCCTGCCGTGTGCCCGTACAGCTGTTTACGACCACATATGGGGTGTTTCTGTAAACTACAGAATCAGGGCTATAAATATAGAGTTTTGTTTGGCTGTCAACCCTTGCTTTGTTACTGGGAAAAATGGATTAAAATGGAAAATTTGCCAAAAAATTTCAATTCAGACATTTCATCTCTATTTTCCATTAATTATTGTGCAACACCTAAAGGGTTAACAAAGTTTGTAAAATTAGTTTTGAATACCTTGAGGGGTGTAGTTTCTTAGATGGGGTCACTTCTATGGAGTTTCTACTCTAGGGGTGCATCAGGGAAGCTTCAAATGGGACATGGTGTAAAAAAAAACAGTCCAGCAAAATTTGCCTTCCAAAAACCGTATCGCATTCCTTTCCTTTTGCGCCCTGCCGTGTGCCCGTACAGTATTTTACAACCATATATGGGGTGTTTCTGTAAACTACAGAATCAGGGCCATAAATATTGAGTTTGGTTTGGCTGTTAACCCTTGCTTTGTAACTGGAAAAAAATTATTAAAATGGAAAATCTGCCAAAAAAGTGAAATTTAGAAATTGTATCTCTATTTTCCATTAATTCTTGTGGAACACCTAAAGAGTTAACAAAGTTAGTAAAATCAGTTTTGAATACCTTGAGGGGTGTAGTTTATAGCATGGGGTCATTTTTGGGTGGTTTATATTATGTAAGCCTCGCAAAGTGACTTCAGACCTGAACTGGTCCCTAAAAATTGCGAACTGACCCTTAAATTTCTTTTAACGTATACTATAGTTCCATAGAAGCTCCATTTGCAGTTATCATATGTTGGCCCGCCACCTGAAGGCCTCCATAGGAACCTCAGCTCTAATAGGCTGTGTCTTTTCAGAGAGACACAGTGCATTACATGAAAGGACCGGCTTTCCCTTCTGGATTATTCCCCATTTAGATGCTGTGGTTACTCCAAAGACCCTCCTAGCACCATACATGTACAATGCTAGGTGTCTAAGCGCGCAGAAAACTTAGGAATACACTACCCTGGTCTTTGTTATGCACCATCTTGGGCAGTAGTTTACCAAGATTTAACCCAAGCTAAGTGACTGGGTCTTTACCTTATAAGATGAATGTCTACCACCACTGCTATTATTTAGTAAATCATTTAATTGTTGTATCCCAGAGTCTACAGAAAAACTCAAACATTTTTGTGCAGGTGCTGCATGAATTGAATTTTATTGACTATCCAAAGAGTTAGAGAATAGAAAATTTTAAGGTCCATAGACCTCATTTATCTTTCTTCTATATTATATGTCACACATATTATTGCTTTCAGTTCTCTTTCTGTTTCAATAAACTTTTTTTTTTACTAAAAAGGCAATAAACCACACTTTATAGGCCCTAAATTGTGCTGCCAGCTTTTCACTTATTTGACATAAAATGTAGACAGAAAATAAATTGTTATAATTAAGTTACCAGAGGATGCACAGAAAACTTTCAATTAACACATAACAAATGGTATAAAACATCTCAATTACTCATCACACGTTTGGTTACATTATAAAATAGATATAGTTCTAATCTGATTATGCAACACAATGTGTCATGAAGAAAGATACATCCCTAGCCCCTTCAAATTATTGCATTTTTAGAGCTGGCCACCAGACAACCCTGCATTAACACAGTACCATTTGGGGATACTCTATATATATAAAAAAAAAATGCTGTCTTTCAGTGTTTAAAGATTTTTGTTTGTTTTTTCTTGGTAGGGAATTATCAAATATAGGGTTTATCTAGTCCCTATTACTACACCTATAGATGACCCTCATATGGAGGAGTGATGGATCTAAATTTCTGTGGAATATATGTGAAACATTTCTGATGGTTTAAATCCCAAGAGAACAAAAGGATTTGGTGGAAAAAATTCAATTCGCCCAACTGAACTGAAACTGTCAGAGGTGAAGTGGGAGCTCCTTGAACACATTAGCTCTTATAATAAGGGCAGTTAAACTAATCAAATTTAAATTAAATCTTGTCAAAATTTGTGTTGCATACAATTTTGTGGTAATTAAGTTCAGCCTAATTTTAAAAGACAAAGAAAGACTTTAAGGGAGATAGAAAAAAAGTGAGAGACTAGAGTGGAAAAAGAAGGAGACCTCAGGAGACCTCAGCGTGTCATACACAAATGTTCAAGCCACTCAGAGCATAATCAATTAGGGTAGGATTGATTTGGACCCGAAATGAACGGGTCACCTGATTTGACCGATTTGAACTAGAATCAAATTTTGAGCAATTTGCTCATCACTAATGGCTGGTTTGCCCATCAATACACGGATGTATTTGGGTGCCTTTTATAGTGACTGATGTGAACTGTGTTCAGATGTGAAAAAAAGAAGACCGTCAATTAATTTGTAAGTTCAGAGAGAATTCAACTAATCATTTTACTTTTTAAATCATAGCGGTTGTATTATTCTGTGTCCATGGTGAGGTTTCTCATAGAACAGAATACTGCATTAGTCTTTGAATTCTCCTCAAAATAGGGCAGCAGGAAGCCAGTGAATATGTTTCTATAGATGTCTATCATAGAACACAAACAATGATTAGAGAGGGCAAGATGTACGCTGTTTCCCGGCTTAGTAAATCATCAAAAATACGTACAAGGCAAAAAAGCAAGTCAGGCTACAAATCACTTGAGATTTGATTACCACTTGTGCCACTGCTGTGAAAATGTACTGGACATTTAAGTATAACATTACTACTTGTGCATCGAGAGGAGATGTGACTATTTGTATGTAGCTCATTGTGATTTTTTTTTCATCCTACATCAAAGGTATATAATCATTTGATTGATAATTTTACTGCAAAAAAATGTCATAATCATTTGAAAAAAAAAAATCTAATCCTAGAACAGCCTAGAATAAAAAAAATAAAAAAATCTTCTAAGCTAATTCTGCATTTCACTCGATCAGAAGTCACAGAGATTCTTACATGGCTCTTGAAGTTGGCAAAGACAATGAAGCAACAAGTTCAAAAATATCTTCACTGTAAATGTTCTATGTTGAGGGGTAAACACCATAAAAAGTCACTTGATGAAAGACTAAATTAGAATTAACTGATCAGCACTGTAGGTAAGTGAAAAGTTTGCTAAGTCCAACATCAAGGACTGAGTGAAAAACCTTGGAAAAAGCATTTTTGGGGTCCCTACAAATAGTCACAGTATCACATACTTCATGGATATGCTAGACATATCCATGGATCCACTAAACCACTAATATGTTTTTATGCAACTGGGGTTTAGGGTTGCAAATCTAAGCATATCTTAACCAGCAAATTCATAAAAGAGCTTGTATTGTGCATGTGCACTGCGCAGATGGAATGAATCACTCCAACTTCAATTCAGATTCAATTTTGCCCAATTGGTCAATCGATCTGAGTCAGTTACAAATTCATTCCACCCGAATCTAAACTGATCTAATTGGTCTGAAAAATTAAATATGGAACTCTGAGTTCTGTTGTATCTTACTTTTAAAAAATAATTGAATTTCTCTCTCTTTTCAAAATTCACCTGAATCGAATTACTAAAAATAGTTTACAAAATCCAGGTCAAATCCAACTGATTTACAATTAATTCACTCACCTCTAAATGGAACAGTACACTTCACTTTACATCATTGTGTTCAGTTCCGTCATTCAGTACCTATGTACCACACCAGACTTTTAAAGGTAGGTCCACATGTCATGGAGTTGCTGTGGAAATTATTGATGTCTAGAGTAGAGCGGACACCTGGATGTTCGGGTTCGACGGGTTCGGCCGAACTTCACAAAAAAGTTAGAGTTCGGGACCCGAACTTGACCTGAACTTGGCCCCAAACCCCATTGAAGTCAATGGGGACCCGAACTTTTGAGCACTAAAATGGCTGTAAAAAAGGGCTAGAGGGCTGCAAATGGCAGCAAAATGTGGTTAAGAGCATGGCAAGTGCTCTGCAAACAAATGTGGATAGGGAAATTACTTCAAATAATATAAAATACTTGAAAATAAAAAATTATAATCTTGATCTTGGAGGTCGAGGTCGATATGGAGTAGGAGGTTGAGGAGGCGGTGGATGTGGCAGCATAGGTGGAAGCGGCGTTGGAGGAGGAGGAGGGAGCCTACACTGCTTTTTAGTTTTATTTATTTAATTTTATTGTTTAAATTAGGGTACATCCCAAAACATTGGGAAATATATCCTGTTATAACCCCCTCCAGTCATGCTAAACAAATGTTCAGACAATACACTGGCTGCAGGGCAGGCCAGCCAATTCAAGGCATAAGGGGTAAGCTCAGGACATGTGCCTAATTTGTAGACCCAGAAGTTGGAAGGGGCAGACCCATCAGTCAGTACGTGCAGGCGTGTGCATACATACTGCTCCACCATGTCGCATGTCCCCATTAAGAGCAGCATCCAATTATACAGTGTCCATCAAGCCCTTTAACATATAACATATATATTAACATATATATATATATAATGGGACAGGCACAGATAATATTTCCAACTAATCTGTATACAATAGTATGAATAGCACCACTAATATATCTATATAGTTATGTATTGATAATCACTGTTTAGGAGGGGACATATGTAGATCTTTACACCATCTAGAATGTCACCCTCTATTCAGGACACTCGCTACTGGGGCTTTAATATCAGGATGACGTTGCCGCTGATGACGTGATGACGTATATCCAGATAGGATAACCCATTGGTGGGCATAATGTCAGTCT
Source organism: Bufo gargarizans (assembly GCF_014858855.1). Taxonomy (NCBI): domain Eukaryota; kingdom Metazoa; phylum Chordata; class Amphibia; order Anura; family Bufonidae; genus Bufo; species Bufo gargarizans. Next base: position 44,179,633 of record NC_058080.1, read on the forward strand.
ATTCCAGGGACAGAGCGATTGGCTGAATGGTATGGCCCAGCTAACCGAGGGTTTAAAAGCCCAAACCCCGCCCCCAACATAGAACCTGTATAGTATCCCCTGAAGATGCAGAATCTTTCAGCGAAACATGTAGGGATACAGGATTCTAATTTTTAGGTCAGGAATGGTAGGCAGGGACCCCACAATGGGGTATGCAATGTAGTGAGTGATATATATACTGTATATACTTAACAAATGACGAGGCAGCACTTCCAGCTTTAGGTGACAAGGTGAAGACCCCAAAACTTTAATCCCAGCAACGTTTTGGCCTACTCAATGAGGCTTTTATCAAGCTACATAACAGTGCATACAAATAGGTATATATACCCACAATTCAATACATGCCAAATACAATCAGTGAATACACATGTCATCAATCAGGCCACATGATCTCTAACCACATCATTACATGACACTCTGTGTGTAGTATACATTACTAATAAATCCATACAAAAGGTACAAAAGTGATCAAACATCATCATTATGAAATATACACTCCAGTTTACATATGTACTTTACAATTTGATACACAAAAGTTGTGTCCCTTGCGTGCATAATCCAGATAGTGAATCCAGTACAAAAGTGCTCAGTGCATCAAGGGTTAAAATCCATTATTCATGATGCAGCTGCATCATATCTAAAATTAAAAGCAATGGAACTCACCGCCTGTGGACCCGCCGAGTCAGCCAGCGCTGGCGTCCCTCCTTCTGCAACGCGCATGCGTCGGGCCAGACGTCTCTCACCCAACCCCCGACGCCGCCGCGCATCTACGCACACACTCCATGGACCGCAGCGTCATCCAATGGAGCGCATCGCAGGCGCAGCAGCAGAGGGGGGAGGACAAGGTCATGTGACACGACCACAGTCGCACAGCATCGGGGGGCGTTATCAATGTCCATGGAGACGTGGGATGTGTATCCCAGTGCGGCCAATAGCGGAAGTGTCCGGACAGGCACACAATGCACAAAACTACATGGCAAAATATATCCTTAACCTCAGTGAGTTGGGATGGCCGGGGGGCGGCAGCAATCAAGCCCGGCTAACTAGCCTAAGGCGACCACAGCATCCCCACCGGCCCTCCACTAAACCGCAGGGCTATTTTGTGCAGCAATGGGACAAACCCTTCCCATCTACTTGCACCTAAAAGTGGTGTTACGTGTGTATACCAACTAGCTTCCAGGTTTGTGGCTAGTATCATGGCATACACCAACTCCAACATCTTGCTCGCTGTAAAATAACATGCAGAAATCAATAAACATATTGTGCACCGTGTAGCTCATTCCAGCACACATCCGCCACCGTTCGCCAATTCTTCTCACAATGGTCACTGCCTCACTAGCGTACCCAGGGGGTCCACACACAGCTCCATCCATAATGTAGATAAAGGGTCATTAGGCTCATCCAGAACATATCTGAAATGAATGAAAATTGTATAAACATACAAGAGATGCAATAGGTTAAAAAAAAGAGCACTGTTATACATCCCCCAAACCAGACCAAATGATTCAGACCCTCCATGTTCAATGAGCTACCCGCAGACTCCCTATCCACATAGTTCCCAAAGGGAACCTGTCACCGGGATTTTGTGTGTAGAGCTGAGGACATGGGTTGCTAGATGGCCGATAACACATCCGCAATACCCGGTCCCCATAGCTCTGTGTGCTTTTATTGTGTAAAAAAAACAATTTGATACATATGCAAATTAACCTGAGATGAGTCCTGTTCCTGACTCATCTCACATACAGGACTCATCTCAGGTTAATTTGCATATGTATCAAATTGTTTTTTTTACACAATAAAAGCACAGAGAGCTATGGGGACTGGGTATTGCGGATGTGCTAGCGGCGATCTAGAAACCCATGTGCTCAGCTCTATGCACAAAATCCCGGTGACAGGTTCCCTTTAAGGCCGTCAGGCTTCAATGTGTGTAACCTATGAATCCACATAATCTCACGTTGTTTTAATAGTCTTTTCCTATTACCTCCCCTTTTAAGTGGGGGGATATGATCTATCACCCGGAACTTGAGGTCCTTCTCCCTGTGTCCAGCCTCAACAAAGTGCTTGGGCACAGGGAGATCTCTCCTCTTTTGGCGAATAGAATACCTATGATAGTTCATTCTCGTCTTCACATCACAGATGGTTTCCCCCACATAAAAAAGATTGCAGGGGCAAGACAGAAGGTAGACAACAAATGAACTATCACAGGTCAAGAAGTGTCATATTTCAAATTGCGTATTTAACACCGGGTGCATGAATTTCTCTCCTTTCAGCATATAGCAACAATTGACACAGCTTAAACACGGGTAACATCCATACTTTCTGCAACCTAAATAGGTCTGAACGGAGGCCCTATCTCCAGCCACCTCTGTTCTGACTAATTTGTCTTTCAGGCTGTCAGCTCTCCTGTATGACATTAGGGGGGGTAGGCAAATTCTTTAACCTTGCCAAAATTACTATTAAGTATGGGCCCATGCTTCTTGATAGCGCCTGCTATCTGGTAACTCCCCTCAGTGTATGTGGAAATAAATGGCACCCTAACTTGTTTGTTGACTTCCTTAGGGCCCTTGGACTCCAATTCGTCCAGCTGTCTATGGACCAATCTTCTTGGGTACCCTCTGTTGGTAAATTTGTCTGCCATTTCTGACAGTCCGGAATTGTGGATCTTTCACAATATGCTGCACACGGAGAAACTGACTCCGTGGCAGTGTTTTTACCATGGACCGCGGGTGGCAGCTCTCAAACCTCAGTAATTTATTACAATCAGTCGGCTTTGTAAACAAATCTGTCACTAATCCGGTATCCTGCTTCATAACCATGGTGTCCAGAAATTGGACCTGCTAAGTGGAGTGCATAAGAGTAAATTGGATCTCCGGATCCATTTTATTCAGAAATTAATGAAAACTCGCCAATTCACCCTCAGTGCCGGCCCAGACGACAAAAACATAGTCTATGTATCTCCACCACCCCCGCACATGGCTGAAGTGGTGGGACACATAGACGTGTTCTGCCTCCAGGCCCGACATGAAAATGTTGGCGTAAGTCGGCGCCATATTTGAACCCATTGCGGTTCCCCGCTGGTAGTAGCCATCTTGAAACGCAAAATAATTATATCTAAGTACTACACTGAGCAGGTCCAAAATGAACTCTCTACAGCCAGACACTTCCTAATTGTCTCTACACCCCTATCATGATTGATAGAGGTGTAGAGGCTCACCACATCAAACGATACCAGCATCGTACTTGCCGTCATTTCTACATGTGCGATTCTATTCAAGAAGTCACCTGTGTCTCGTATATATGATTTAGCTCCAACTTCAAACTCACGAAGAATTTTGTCTAAAAAAATAGCCAAATTAGAGATTTGTCTTTATTAGTGATGAGCAAAGTATTAAAAAATTTTATTTGGCTGCTTCACCGAATCCGCTTCATGATGAATTGCTTGGTAATAGAGTTGAGCGGACACCTGGATGTTCGGGTTCGAGAAGTTCAACCGAACTTCCCGGAAATGTTCGGGTTCGGGATCCGAACCCGATCCGAACTTAGTCCCGAACCCCATTGAAGTCAAAGGGGACCCGAACTTTTCGGCAGTAAAAAGGCTGTAAAACAACCCAGGAAAGGGCTAGAGGGCTGCAAAAGGCAGCAACATGTAGGTAAATCCCATGCAAACAAATGTGGATAGGGAAATTAATAAAAATAAAAATAAAATAAATAAAAATTACCAATATCAATTGGAGAGAGGTCCCATAGCAGAGAATCTGGCTTCACGTCACCCAGCAGAGAATCAGTCTGCATGTCATAGCAGAGAATCAGGCTTCACGTCAGCCACCACTGTAACAGTCCATTGGCATATATTTAGGCCCAGCACTCAGGCAGAGGAGAGAGGTCCCGTAACAGAGGATCTGGCTTCATGTCAGCAGAGAATCAGTCTGCATGTCATAGCAGAGAATCAGGCTTCATGTCAGCCACCACTGCAACAGTCCATTGGCATATATTTAGGCCCAGCACCCAGGCAGAGGAGAGAGGTCCCGTAACAGAGGATCTGGCTTCATGTCAGCAGAGAATCAGTCTGCATGTCATAGCAGAGAATCAGGCTTCACGTCACCCACCACTGCAACAGTCCATTGTCATATATTTAGGCCCAGCACCCAGGCAGAGGAGAGAGGTCCCGTAACAGAGGATCTGGCTTCATGTCAGCAGAGAATCAGTCTGCATGTCATAGCAGAGAATCAGGCTTCACGTCAGCCACCACTGAAACAGTCCATTGGCATATATTTAGGCCCAGCACCCAGGCAGAGGAGAGAGGTCCCGTAACAGAGGATCTGGCTTCATGTCAGCAGAGAATCAGTCTGCATGTCATAGCAGAGAATCAGGCTTCATGTCAGCCACCACTGCAACAGTCCATTGGCATATATTTAGGCCCAGCACCCAGGCAGAGGAGAGAGGTCCCGTAACAGAGGATCTGGCTTCATGTCAGCAGAGAATCAGGCTTCACGTCAGCCACCACTGCAACAGTCCATTGTCATATATTTAGGCACAGCACCCAGGCAGAGGAGAGAGGTCCCGTAACAGAGAATCTGTCTTCTTGTCAACAGAGAATCAGTCTGCATGTCATAGCAGAGAATCAGGCTTCATGTCAGCCACCACTGCAACAGTCCATTGGCATATAACAGAGAATCTGTCTTCATGTCAGCAGAGAATCAGTCTGCAAGTCATAGCAGAGAATCAGGCTTCACGTCAGCCACCACTGCAACAGTCCATTGTCATATATTTAGGCCCAGCACCCAGGCAGAGGAGAGAGGTCCCGTAACAGAGAATCTGGCTTCATGTCAGCAGAGAATCAGCCTGCATGTCATAGCAGAGAATCAGGCTTCACGTCACCCACCAGTGCAACAGTCCATTGTCATATATTTAGGCCCAGCACCCAGGCAGAGGAGAGAGGTCCCGTAACAGAGAATCTGTCTTTATGTCAGCAGAGAATCAGTCTGCATGTCATAGCAGAGAATCAGGCTTCATGTCAGCCACCACTGCAACAGTCCATTGGCATATATTTAGGCCCAGCACCCAGGCAGAGGAGAGAGGTCCCGTAACAGAGGATCTGGCTTCATGTCAGCAGAGAATCAGTCTGCATGTCATAGCAGAGAATCAGGCTTCATGTCAGCCACCACTGCAACAGTCCATTGGCATATATTTAGGCCCAGCACCCAGGCAGAGGAGAGAGGTCCCGTAACAGAGAATCTGTCTTCTTGTCAGCAGAGAATCAGTCTGCATGTCATAGCAGAGAATCAGGCTTCATGTCAGCCACCACTGCAACAGTCCATTGGCATATAACAGAGAATCTGTCTTCATGTCAGCAGAGAATTGTCATGGTCTTACCTTCTCACTGTTCTCCTTCGTTTGACATGTGCTGGCGGCAATCTTGGTTTCTGGGTTTCTTGTAGCCTCCCACCCTGCGGCTTCTCCTTCCCACTGGGAGGAGCTGGATGCCTAGCTCATATATATAGGAGGTCTGTGGCTTCAGTTCCTTGCTTGGTCCTCCTGTGTTCACATGCTTCTAAGACTGCTGCTGCTTCTGGTTCCTGATCCTGGCCTCGTCTGACTACCCCGTTGGTTCCTGATCCTGGCTTCGTCTGACTACCCCGTTGTTTCCTGATCCTGGCTTCGTCTGACTACCCTGCTGGTTCCTGATCCAGGCTTCGTCTGACTACCCTTCTAGTTCCTGACCCCTGTCTACGCAAGACCCTGCTTCGGTTTAGCCATCCGCTTGGACTTTTGCTTACAGCTTGATTTGCAATAAAGCCTTCTTATTTCCACTTATCTCTTGTTGTACGTCTGGTTCATGGTTCCATGACATTAGGACCAAGCCATGAATTTTGACGGTACAGGGCCATCCTCGCTACCTACGCTGGTTGCCAGACTTGATCAGCAGGATCGCCTGTTGGGTCGGTTCGCTGTGGCGTTGCAAACCCTGCTTGAACGCACGGCTCATTTCGCTTCCGTTGCCGATGGGTCGGTTGTCGCTCCTGGGCCCGCTCCTACTGCCGCTCCGGTTGTTGCGCAAGAGTCTACCCCGACACCTGTTGCTGCGCCTGCGGTGTCTCGGGGTATGACCGGTTCTGCCCCCCTTCCACAGCGCTTTGGGGGAGAGCCAACTCAGTGCCGAGGTTTCCTTAACCAGGTGGGCATTTATTTCGAGTTGCTGCCACATGCCTTTCCTACTGAGAGATCAAAGGTGGGCTTCTTGATCTCGCTGCTCTCGGACAAGGCCTTGGTCTGGGCCAGCCCTTTATGGGAGAACAACAATCCGGTGGTTGCCGAGTTTTCCGGTTTTGTTGCTTCTCTTCGGAAGGTATTCGATGTGCCGGCTCGTGCTGCCTCTGCTGCGAAGCTCCTTATGTCCATCAGACAGGGTTCACGATCCGTAGCTGAATACGCCATTGAGTTTCGTACCCTGGCAGCAGAGGTGGGCTGGAATAATGAGGCTCTGGTCGCTGCTTTCTCTCATGGTCTCTCGGATGCCTTGAAGAATGAGGTTGCAGCTAAGGACCTACCAGTGGAGCTCGAGTCTCTTATTTCTTTCCTGATTTTGATTGACACCAGACTCAGGGAGAGACCTTCCTTTAAGGAGAGCCTGCGGAGGTCTTCTAACAGATTGGCGCCTACGTTTGCTGTCCCACCCGTGCCTCCCTCTCCTCCCACGCCTCCTGGGGATGACTTGTCTGGGGGTGAACCCATGCAGCTGGGGTTTGCTCGCCTGTCCGAGGGGGAGAGGGTACTCCGGAGACGCGAGGGCCGATGCATGTACTGTGGTCTCGGTGGGCATTTTCGGTTGGCAAGTCCGAACCGTCCGGGAAACGCTCGCACCTGAGATCCTGTCGGGGGCAGATCTTGGGTGTAGTCTCCTCGTCCCCGGTTTCCCGTGTTGACAAACCACTGATCACTGTTGTCCTCTCCTGGGTCGGGGGCTCGGTGACGACCCAGGCGTTGGTGGACTCTGGTGCTGGTGGTTTGTTCATTGATAGTGTGTTCGCTGCCGCCAATTCCATTCCTCTGCAGCCTCGAGGTTCCCCACTGGCTCTTGAGGCGATAGACGGCAGACCCCTTCTGCCGCCACACGTGACTCATGAGACCCTTCCAGTGGGGATAGCCATTGGTGCCGTTCACAGAGAGTCGGTCTGTTTCCAGGTGATTTCGTCTCCACACTACCCGGTGGTCTTGGGGTACCCCTGGCTCCAGAAGCATAATCCGACTTTCGATTGGAGATCGGCCGAGATCCTCTCGTGGTCACCGCAGTGTGGGGCTAGTTGCATCCATGGGCCTGTCAAGTTGCTGTGTACTTCCTCGGACTCTCTGTTGCCTCCTGAATACGAAGAGTACCGGGATGTATTCGATAAGGTGCGCGCGGTTGCCCTACCTCCGCACCGCCCATACGATTGTGCCATAGAGTTACAATCTGGTGCCGTTCCTCCTCGTGGCAAAGTCTATCCACTGTCGGTAGCGGAGAATGAGGCCATGGAGGAGTACGTGAGGGAGGCGCTTTCACGCGGACACATTCGCAAATCCTCGTCCCCGGCAGGGGCTGGATTTTTCTTTGTGAAAAAGAAGGGCGGTGAGTTGAGGCCTTGCATCGATTACAGGGGTCTCAATCGCATCACGATCAAGAACGCTTACCCGATACCCTTGATTTCCGAGCTGTTCGATCGCCTCAAAGGGGCCACGGTCTTTACCAAACTCGATCTGAGGGCGGCATATAACCTGGTAAGGATCAAGGCGGGCGATGAGTGGAAGACCGCGTTTAACACCAGGACCGGTCATTATGAATCCTTGGTTATGCCCTTTGGGTTGTGCAATGCGCCCGCAGTCTTCCAGGAATTCATCAACGATGTTTTCCGTGACCTGTTGCAGCAGTGTGTGGTGGTCTATTTGGATGACATCTTGGTATATTCTGAATCCATGGAGGCCCACATTATGGATGTCAGACGAGTGTTGCAACGGTTACGAGAGAACAGGCTGTTCGGTAAGCTTGAGAAATGCGAATTTCACCGATCCCAGGTAACCTTCTTAGGTTACATCATTTCCGCTGAGGGGTTCTCCATGGATCCTGAGAAGGTTTCGGCTGTCTTACAGTGGCCCCAGCCCAGTGGTCTCCGTGCCCTGCAGCGCTTTTTGGGCTTCGCCAATTATTATCGGAAGTTCATCAGGGACTTTTCTATGCTAGCCAAGCCTCTCACGGATCTGACCAGGAAGGGCAGTAATTTCCAGGTCTGGCCGCTCGAGGCCATCCGAGCTTTTGAGGCTCTAAAGTCCGCCTTTGTGTCGGCTCCGATTCTGTCGCATCCCAACCCTGGGTTGCCCTTTGTCCTCGAGGTGGACGCGTCTGAGACGGGAGTAGGCGCCCTTCTGTCTCAGCGTAGAACACCAGAGGGTCCTCTGCTTCCCTGTGGGTTTTACTCCCGGAAACTGTCTTCCGCGGAGTGCAACTATCAGATTGGTGACAGGGAGTTATTGGCCATCGTGCAGGCCCTTAAAGAATGGAGGCACTTGCTCGAGGGTTCGGTGGTTCCGGTTCTCATCCTGACGGACCACAAGAATCTGACCTACCTTTCTGAGGCCAAGAGATTGACACCACGTCAGGCCAGATGGGCTCTGTTCTTGTCACGTTTTAATTACGTGGTCTCCTACCTACCCGGTTCCAAGAACATCAGAGCGGATGCCTTATCACGGCAGTACTCCGAGCTGTCCGGGGAGGAGTCGATTCCGACTTCGGTCATACCTCCGAATCAGATCCTGGCCGCCATTCGCACCAGCCTGACCTCTCCCCTGGGTGAGCAGATTTTGGCGGCTCAATCTGGTGCTCCCTCTGGGAGACCCAACGGCAGGTGTTTTGTGCCTGAGGAGTTGCGTACTCAGTTGTTGCGAACCTACCATAACTCCAAGGCCGCGGGGCATCCTGGTAAGAATCAGCTGTCCTGGGCTGTTTCACGTCTGTTCTGGTGGCCTTCTCTACGTTCCGACATCGCCGCATATGTAGCGGCATGCTCCGTTTGTGCCCAGAGTAAGTCCCCTCGGCACCTTCCGTTGGGCCTTTTGCAACCCATAGCCACCGGGGAGCGCCCATGGTCACACCTGGGGATGGATTTCATTGTGGACCTCCCTGCATCCCGAGGCCATACGGTCATTCTCATGATTGTGGATCGGTTTTCCAAAATGTGCCACTGTGTTCCTCTCAAGAAGTTACCCTCTGCACAAGAGTTGGCCACGATTTTCGCCAGGGAGGTCTTCCGGTTGCACGGTTTGCCCAAGGAGATTGTGTCGGATCGGGGGAGTCAGTTTGTGTCCAGGTTCTGGCGCGCCTTTTGCTCCCAGTTGGGGATTCATCTCTCTTTCTCCTCGGCCTACCACCCTCAGTCCAATGGGGCCGCAGAACGATCCAATCAGGCCTTGGAGCAATTCCTTTGTTGCTATGTCTCCGATCACCAAGACAATTGGGTTGACCTCCTGCCTTGGGCTGAGTTTGCCAGGAACACGGCGGTGAACTCTTCCTCTGGGACGTCTCCCTTCATGGCCAATTATGGGTTCCAACCTGCCGTGTTACCGGAGGTATTCTCTCCCCAGGATATTCCGGCTGTGGAGGATCACCTTTCCGTCCTACGTGCTTCTTGGGTACAGATCCAGAGGTCCCTTGAGGTCTCTGCGCAGCGCCAGAGACTCCAGGCTGATCGCAGACGAGCGCCCGCTCCTTCCTACCAGGTCGGAGACCGTGTATGGTTGTCCACCCGCAACCTCAACCTTCGAGTGCCCACTCCCAAGCTGGCGCCTCGCTTTGTTGGTCCCTTCCGAGTGCTTCGCAGGGTAAACCCGGTAGCCTATGCCCTTGCGCTTCCTCCTGGCATGCGGATCTCCAACGTGTTTCATGTCTCCCTGTTGAAGCCATTGGTGTGTAATCGTTTCACTTCCTCGGTTCCTCGGCCCCGTCCGGTCCAAGTGGGCAATCGTGAGGAATATGAGGTGAGCAATATCCTGGACTCACGCCTGGTCCGCGGTCGGTTGCAGTTTTTGGTCCATTGGTGTGGTTATGGTCCAGAGGAGCGTTCCTGGGTTCCCTCCGCAGATGTCCATGCTCCTGCTTTGCTCCGAGCCTTCCACGCACGCTTCCCTCAGAAACCGTTCCTTACTCCGCGGAGGAGGGGCCCTTGAGGGGGAGGTACTGTCATGGTCTTACCTTCTCACTGTTCTCCTTCGTTTGACATGTGCTGGCGGCCATCTTGGTTTCTGGGTTTCTTGTAGCCTCCCACCCTGCGGCTTCTCCTTCCCACTGGGAGGAGCTGGATGCCTAGCTCATATATATAGGAGGTCTGTGGCTTCAGTTCCTTGCTTGGTCCTCCTGTGTTCACATGCTTCTAAGACTGCTGCTGCTTCTGGTTCCTGATCCTGGCCTCGTCTGACTACCCCGTTGGTTCCTGATCCTGGCTTCGTCTGACTACCCCGTTGTTTCCTGATCCTGGCTTCGTCTGACTACCCTGCTGGTTCCTGATCCAGGCTTCGTCTGACTACCCTTCTAGTTCCTGACCCCTGTCTACGCAAGACCCTGCTTCGGTTTAGCCATCCGCTTGGAATTTTGCTTACAGCTTGATTTGCAATAAAGCCTTCCTTTTTCCACTTATCTCTTGTTGTACGTCTGGTTCATGGTTCCATGACAAGAATCAGTCTGCAAGTCATAGCAGAAAATCAGGCTTCACGTCAGCCACCACTGCAACAGTCCATTGTTATATATTTAGGCCCAGCACCCAGGCAGAGGAGAGAGGTCCCGTAACAGAGGATCTGGCTTCATGTCAGCAGAGAATCAGTCTGCATGTCATAGCAGAGAATCAGGCTTCATGTCAGCCACCACTGCAACAGTCCATTGGCATATATTTAGGCCCAGCACCCAGGCAGAGGAGAGGTTCATTCAACTTTGGGTAGCCTCGCAATATAATGGTAAAATGAAAATAAAAATAGGATTGAATGAGGAAGTGCCCTGGAGTACAATAATATATGGTTAAGGGGAGCTAGTTAATGTCTACTCTGCACAAGGGATGGACAGGTCCTGTGGGATCCATGCCTGGTTCATTTTTATGAACGTCAGCTTGTCCACATTGGCTGTAGACAGGCGGCTGCGTTTGTCTGTAATGACACCCCCTGCCGTGCTGAATACACGTTCAGACAAAACGCTGGCCACCGGGCAGGCCAGCACCTCCAAGGCATAAAAGGCTAGCTCTGGCCACGTGGACAATTTAGAGACCCAGAAGTTGAATGGGGCCGAACCATCAGTCAGTACGTGGAGGGGTGTGCACACGTACTGTTCCACCATGTTAGTGAAATGTTGCCTCCTGCTAACACGTTGCGTATCAGGTGGTGGTGCAGTTAGCTGTGGCGTGTTGACAAAACTTTTCCACATCTCTGCCATGCTAACCCTGCCCTCAGAGGAGCTGGCCGTGACACAGCTGCCTTGGCGACCTCTTGCTCCTCCTCTGCCTTGGCCTTGGGCCTCCACTTGTTCCCCTGTGACATTTGGGAATGCTCTCAGTAGCGCGTCTACTAACGTGCGCTTGTACTCGCGCATCTTCCTATCACGCTCCAGTGCAGGAAGTAAGGTGGGCACATTGTCTTTGTACCGTGGATCCAGCAGGGTGGCAACCCAGTAGTCCGCACACGTTAAAATGTGGGCAACTCTGCTGTCGTTGCGCAGGCACTGCAGCATGTAGTCGCTCATGTGTGCCAGGCTGCCCAGGGGTAAGGACAAGCTGTCCTCTGTGGGAGGCGTATCGTCATCGTCCTGCCTTTCCCCCCAGCCACGCACCAGTGATGGGCCCGAGCTGCGTTGGGTGCCACCCCGCTGTGACCATGCTTCATCCTCATCCTCCTCCACCTCCTCCTCATCCTCGTCCTCCTCGTCCTCCAGTAGTGGGCCCTTGCTGGCCACATTTGTACCTGGCCTCTGCTGTTGCCAAAAACCTCCCTCTGAGTCACTTCGAAGATTCTGGCCTGAAAGTGCTAAAAATGACCCCTCTTCCTCCTCCTCCTCCTGGGCCACCTCCTCTTCCATCATCCCCCTAAGTGTTTTTTCAAGGAGACATAGAAGTGGTATTGTAACGCTGATAACGGCGTCATCGCCACTGGCCATGTTGGTGGAGTACTCGAAACAGCGCAACAGGGCACACAGGTCTCGCATGGAGGCCCAGTCATTGGTGGTGAAGTGGTGCTGTTCCGTAGTGCGACTGACCCGTGCGTGCTGCAGCTGAAACTCCACTATGGCCTGCTGCTGCTCGCACAGTCTGTCAAGCATGTGCAAGGTGGAATTCCACCTGGTGGGCACGTCGCATATGAGGCGTGAGCGGGAAGGCCGAAGTTACGCTGTAGCGCAGACAGGCGAGCAGCAGCAGGATGTGAACGCCGGAAGCGCGAACAGACGGCCCGCACTTTATGCAGCAGCTCTGACATGTTGGGGTAGTTGTGAATGAACTTCTGCACCACCAAATTCAGCACATGCGCCAAGCAAGGGATGTGCGTCAAACCGGCTAGTCCCAGAGCTGCAACGAGATTTCGCCCATTATCGCACACCACCAGGCCGGGCTTGAGGCTCACCGGCAGCAACCACTCGTCGGTCTGTTGTTCTATACCCCGCCACAACTCCTGTGCGGTGTGGGGCCTGTCCCCCAAACATATGAGTTTCAGAATGGCCTGCTGACGTTTACCCCGGGCTGTGCTGAAGTTGGTGGTGAAGGTGTGTGGCTGACTGGATGAGCAGATGGAAGAAGAGGAGGAGGAAGCCGAGTAGGAGGAGGTGGCAACAGGAGGCAAAGAATGTTGCCCTGTGATCCTTGGCGGCGGAAGGACGTGCGCCAAACAGCTCTCCGCCTGGGGCCCAGCTGCCACTACATTTACCCAGTGTGCAGTTAGGGAGATATAGCGTCCCTGGCCGTGCTTACTGGTCCACGTATCTGTGGTTAGGTGGACCTTGCCACAGATGGCGTTGCGCAGTGCACACTTGATTTTATCGGATACTTGGTTGTGCAGAGAAGGCACGGCTCTCTTGGAGAAGTAGTGCCGGCTGGGAACAACATACTGTGGGACAGCAAGCGACATGAGCTGTTTGAAGCTGTCTGTGTCCACCAGCCTAAATGACAGCATTTCATAGGCCAGTAGTTTAGAAATGCTGGCATTCAGGGCCAGGGATCGAGGGTGGCTAGGTGGGAATTTATGCTTTCTCTCAAATGTTTGTGAGATGGAGAGCTGAACGCTGGCGTGTGACATGGTTGAGACGCTTGGTGACGGAGGTGGTGGTGGTGTTGGTGGTACATCCCCTGTTTGCTGGGCGGCAGGTGCCAACGTTCCTCCAGAGGCGGAGGAAGAGGCCGAGGCGGCAGCAGCAGAAGAGGCCGAGGCGGCAGCAGCAGAAGAGGTAGCAGGGGGAGCCTGAGTGACTTCCTTGGTTTTAAGGTGTTTACTCCACTGCAGTTCATGCTTTGGATTCAGGTGCCTGGTCATGCAGGTTGTGCTAAGGTTCAGAACGTTAATGCCTCGCTTCAGGCTCTGAGGGCATAGCGTGCAAACCACTCGGGTCTTGTCGTCAGCACATTGTTTGAAGAAGTGCCATGCCAGGGAACTCCTTGAAGCTGCCTTTGGGGTGCTCGGTCCTAGATGGCGGCGGTCAGTAGCAGGCGGCGGGTGTTCTGCTTTTGCCCACTGCTCCTTCTTTTGCTACGCTGTTGGCTCGGTCTCACCACTGCCTCTTCCTCCGAACTGTGAAAGTCAGTGGCACGACCTTCATTCCATGTGGGGTCTAGGACCTCATCGTCCCCTGCATCGTCTTCCACCCAGTCTTGATCCCTGACCTCCTGTTCAGTCTGCACACTGCAGAAAGACGCAGCAGTTGGCACCTGTGTTTCGTCATCATCAGAGACATGCTGAGGTGGTATTCCCATGTCCTCATCATCAGGAAACATAAGTGGTTGTGCGTCAGTGCATTCTATGTCTTCCACCGCTGGGGAAGGGCTGGGTGGATGCCCTTGGGAAACCCTGCCAGCGGAGTCTTCAAACAGCATAAGAGACTGCTGCATAACTTGAGGCTCAGACAGTTTCCCTGGTATTCATGGGGGTGATGTGACAGACTGATGGGCTTGGTTTTCAGGCGCCATCTGTGCGCTTTCTGCAGAAGACTGGGTGGGAGATAATGTGAACGTGCTGGATTCACTGTCGGCCACCCAATTGACTAATGCCTGTACCTGCTCAGGCCTTACCATCCTTAGAACGGCATTGGGCCCCACCAAATATCGCTGTAAATTATGGCGGCTACTGGGACCTGAGGTAGTTGGTACACTAGGACGTGTGGCTGTGGCAGAACGGTCACGTCCTCTCCCAGCACCAGAGGGTCCACTAACACCACCACGACCATGTCCGCGTCCGCGTCCTTTACTAGATGTTTTCCTCATTGTTATCGTTCACCACAACAACAAAAATATTATTTGACCCAATGTATTGAATTCAAATTCAGGCCTTTTTTTAAAGACAACTAACACTATCTGGCTATCTATTTAGGTACCGTATTACACTAATACAGGCACAGCAGTAACCACAGATTTAGCTGACTATAAATTTGAGGCCTATTATTTAGGCGCTGGGTGACAGGTATAGGTTTACTGACAGAATTAGACTTGGAAATGCACAGTAGCGTGTATGTGAAGTTATTCAGAATGACCCTATGTGCACCTTGAATCTGATATACCCTTTTAGGGATAGATTTTAAATAGCTCTGATACAGCAGAAACCACTAAATTAGGAAATTGCTAAATTGGGAATTGTATTTCAACCCAGAACAAACAATGTGTTTTGACGGACACTAAATAACTTGCCCAGCCACAACAGTACAGCAGTAACGACAGATTTAGCAGGATATAAATTTGAGGCCTAGTATTTAGGCGCTGGGTGACAGGTATACGTTTTACGGACAGAATTAGACCTGGAAATGCACAGTAGCGTGTGTGTGAAGTTATTCAGAATGACCCTATGTGCACCTTGAATCTGATATACCCTTTTAGGGATAGATTTTAAATAGCTCTGATACAGCAGAAACCACTAAATTAGGAAATTGCTAAATTGGGAATTGTATTTCAACCCAGAACAAACAATGTGTTTTGACGGACACTAAATAACTTGACCAGCCGCACCAGTAACGACAGATATAGCTGGATATAAATTTGAGGCCTTGTACTTAGGCGCTGGGTGACAGGTATACGTTTACTGACAGAATTAGACTGGGATATGGCCAAAAAATTACCACACTATTGCTGGTTAAATGCACTTGGTGTGACAGCTTGACCAACCACACTACTGAGGGTTAAATGCACTTGATGACAGGCGCAGCTTGCCCCTGATGTAGTATATGACCAAAAAATAAACAGACTATTGCTGGTTAAATGCACTTGGTGTGACAGCTTGACCCTGATGTAGGATTTAGCCAAAAAACAACCACACCATTGAGGGTTAAATGCACTTGGTGACAGCTTGCCCCGATGTAGTATAAGGCCAAAAAATAAACAGACTATTGCTGGTTAAATGCACTTGGTGTGACAGCTTCACCCTGATGTAGGATTTAGCCAAAAAACAACCACACCATTAAGGGTTAAATGCACTTGGTCGCAGCTTGTGCTGGCGCACCACAAGACACAAAATGGCCGCCGATCACCCCAGAAAAAAGTGACTGACAAACGGTCTGGGCAGCCTAAAAACAGTGAGCAATTGAGTATCAGCAGCTCAATGATCCACAGCTGCAGATCGATCAATTAATCAAGTCCTTTGGAGGAGTTAATCTGCCTAATCTCGCCCTACTGTCGCAGCCGCAACCTCTCCCTACGCTAATCAGAGCAGAGTGACGGGCGGCGCTATGTGACTCCAGCTTAAATAGTGGCTGGGTCACATGGTGCTCTGGCCAATCACAGCCATGCCAATAGTAGGCATGGCTGTGACGGCCTCTTGGGGCAAGTAGTATGACGCTTGTTGATTGGCTGCTTTGCAGCCTTTCAAAAAGCGCCAAAAAAGCGACGAACACCGAACCCGAACCCGGACTTTTACGAAAATGTCCGGGTTCGGGTCCGTGTCACGGACACCCCAAAATTCGGTACGAACCCGAACTATACAGTTCGGGTTCGCTCATCCCTACTTGGTAACCAACTGCATTTCTTTGTAATTAGCACGTGCAATGACAGGGAGTGGCCGCTCCCCATTATTGTACCCCTCAGATGCCGCGTTTATAAATGATTGCAGCATCTGATATAAATAAGAGAGTATACAATAAAATAAAATAAGTTAGCATTTTTCTGCAGGATGCACAAACACAGGGGATGTCTGTGTATTTATAGACACAATATTAAACTGTCAGGATTTACCGGTCTCGTTGTGATGCTAGCAGCACCGTACCAGTGTCATGGCGTTATGCTTTGTACTCACTAGATCAATAGTGGCATGATGATTCTCGCTGAGCGATGTTTGCCCACTGCTATGTGCCAGGGGACAGAGGTACATTCTCATCTCACATCGACTTTTACCTTCAGAAAATTCTGTTCTTTTCGCAGCGACTATGCCAATACTTGGATGAGCTGTAGGAACAATTGAGCTCAGGTACAGTAAGTAATTGCTAGTGTTGAGCGAAGAGAAGCATTCAAAGCGGAATTTGGTCTGAAGTTTAGGAAAACTTTGATTCACAACAAATCTGAATTTCCCCTAGCTTTGTGGTAACAAATCTGTTTTTCCTAAAATGGCACTGCACGTGTTACAAAGTGAAAGTAAGAAGCCCAGGAACGCAAGATCACCCATCATACCATGCAGCCAGCCAATCTGCAGATAGCAATCTCCAGACGGCCTTATAAAACTCTCATCCCACGCGGTCTCCACCATTGTCCTGTGATCTGAGCATAGGAAGAGAAGTGGGAAATGCTCATGTGTAATCTACAGTGTTGCTGAGTATGATGAATAGAAGAATATTGGAGAGGGAGAGTGCAGGGAGAGTGCAGGGGGACTGCAGGGAGAGTTAGTTTGTTATTTTAGTGATGCAGTTAGTGTGCCTCAGCATGAAGGGTTAAATGAAGGGGTTTGGCTGGATCGCCATTCCCCGTCATTGTGACCGGGGGTCTGCTGTATGATATAGCTGGCACCTGCCACTTATGGAGCGGGCTCACTGCAGCAGTGCACTCCATACATTCCCTCAGCCAGGTAAACCTGATTTATAGCTATTCGTTACAAATTCATTTGGAACAAATCAAATTTCTTGGCTAACTTTGACGAAGTTTCCGAATCAAATTTTTCTAAACTTTGCTCATCTCTAGTAATTGCTTCTGATTTCTTATATTTAAACATATTAACTTTGACAAAGTTTCCGAATCAAATTTTTCTAAACTTTGCTCATCTCTAGTAATTGCTTCTGATTTCTTATATTTAAACATATTAAAAAGGGAATGAAACAATAAAAAATGACAAGTGAGTAAAAATCTGTGGAGTCCAGGTTATTAGGCATTTTCCAGATTAGTGTTGATCACAAATATTCGAATTGCAAATTTTTATTGCGAATATCGCCACTTAGAGAATTTGCAAATATTTTGAATATAGTGATATATATTCGTAATTTCGATTATTCGTGATTTTTTTAAAATCAGTACACATGATCCCTCCCTGCTTCTAGCTTATGGGCCAATGTCAAGGCTGCAATATTCGCTATGTTGCTATATACTCTTGTTTTAGAATATTATGAATATTCTAAAAAAACTAATATATTTGTTTTTTAGAATATTCGTAATATTATAAAACAAGAATATATAGCAATATAGTGAATATTCGGGAAAAAAATGAATATAGAGCAATTTAGCTAATTATATATTTGTATTTTAGAATATTTGTCTTTTTTTTTTTATCTGTACAGTTGTTCCACTTTGGCATACTCCTCCCCGACAAGCGTCCCCGTCACCATGTGAACACCTGGGGGTTAGAATATATCAACGGTTCTGAGTTTTCACAATCTCATTGATTCTCATTACGAAAATTCACATTACAAAAATTTGCATTACGAAAATTCGCAATGAACACTACTCCTAACGAATATTCTACAAAATATTTGCGAAATATAACAAATTCGAATATGACCCCTGCCGCTCATCACTATTCCAGATCCCTGTATAAAGGTTAAAGGCTTAAAACCAGTGGGCTGACAGAGTAACAGGAACAGCGGGGGCATACAAGACTACTAGGGGACTTCAGTGGAATAGGTAAAGTAAGTGTATTAAAAACCCATCAACCAGAGAGGAGTGGCTACAAAAAGCATCTCTCTGGGGAAGCTGGCCTGTTCAAGTATTACATTAAAGGCCCTTAGATTTCATTAGGCACAGTTTAATGCTTTATTTATGATAATGCCCCAGGTTACCATTTGGAAATCTGGCATATGTAAATATATCATTCCTGTACAGAGCTTGGAGTAAATCAGGAAGCCTGTTGATCATAATCAACAGGTCAATCACTGAGGGGCACTGAGAGGATCAGTGGTAGCTCAATTAGTACCGTGTAACAAAGCTTATTCTGCAGCACTGACTGAATTGAGATCGGTGTTGTGGCACATTGATGCCAGTGCAAAGGAGCTTGGGAAGAAAGTAGTCTTCACCACTGAAGTCTTTGTGTAGATCTAGGTCTCAGCAACATTGCAGACCTCAGGCTCACATAATTTGTGGACCCAGGTGCTGCTGCTTAGTCTGAAATCAGCGAGGCAGGGAGAGGAGTTGTCACAGTCATGTAGGTTGCTGGTGGCGTTAAGGGTAGTTTGGGGGAATTCAGGTAATATTGTACTGGGGGAATCTGGAGGCTCTGAAAATGGGGGTACTGGGAACATTAATAACTTTGGTGGCAGTTTGGAATCTATCTATACTTTGTAGAGTGTAATCTACAACAACAAAAAAAAGACATCAAACCTGCAAAAATTGCTAAAAGTTTTCAGCTCCTAAATAGGTCAGACAGTTTCATAGGTACAAATCTGCTGACAGATGCCCTTCAAGCATGAAGAATAGTGAATGCGACATAATACAGTCGGTAACTCAGGATCTTGGCACTTGAGAACAGTGGGTTTTGAGACAAAAACTGACACTAGCCTGACCTGGTTCTGGACAATGTCACGAATGGGGATTAGGGGCCAAGGCTTTCTTTTTACCGTCAATACGGTATGGAACATGATGGCAGGCATACAGTGGCAGTGGAATGATGGTGGCAGCCATAAGTATGGAATATGATGGTAGGCAGGCAGACAGCAGCAGCTGCATGATGGGGCACCGTCAGCAAGAGCAGATCTACAGTATATCAGCATCAGCCGGAGGTGTGTGAAAATTCTCCGGGATCCATGCCTCATTTATTTTGACAAAAAAAGATGTTTTATACGCTAGAGGAGGACAACTTTGTGAGTTTGGGTGTCACAATACCACCTGCTGCGGCACATGGAAAAATGTCTCCATCATGTTGTGGTAGTGGAGATGGCGGGAGGCAGAGAGGGGCACTTTAGTCAGACACGCTGGTGGCAAGTGCCTGCACACTGAAAGCTGCAGCAAGTTTATGCTGGTAATAAAGCAATTTGGCCTCCCAAAAGGAAAACAATTCACCCATGCTGCTTTGATAGTGAAAGCCTAAAACTATGGCTATCCAGTAATCATCAGATTGCTACTGTCATGTACTTACCTGCCCCTGCTCCTGCGGTGAGTCCAGCCTCACTTATGCGGTGCCGCTGGAGTCACTCCATTATCATGGCATCCAGTTCAGAGCTGATAGGTCTATCAGGGAGCAGGGAGCTCAAGCCAATCAGGTGCCGGCATCATGTGCTTCCTGTCAGCAGGATATTTAAACAGACTATTGATAGCCACAGTTGCCTGTGATTGGTATTCTTGCATCACACACTTTGTATGTATTTCATGTGGATTCCTGGACTTCTGACCTTTTATTTGTTAGTGACTTCACCTCTAACTGCTGATTTTGTCTCTGACGTTACCTCCTCTTTTTGACACAGCTTGGTATACTACTCTGTGTTTGTTTCTTCCTTGGTTTTGATGTTTTTCTCTAGTTTTGACTCAGTCTGTCTGACTTGTTTCACCTATGCTCTCTTGGGTGGAGATTGGGTCTGCAATGTTCCCTACCTAATGTGACAGGTTTATGTGAATGATACCATTCAGTACGTAAGCAAGCAAGTATACAGCTTTGCATTCTTGCCAGCATGACCAAGGACCCGGTTATTTACAGATCTGTCCCCCACTGAAATAATTACTCATCGTGGACAGTGTCATATTTGTCATCCTCAGCACCAGCCTTGTCCTCCTACACAAGTGACTCCTGCTCCTCCTCATCCAGTGGTAGTTCTTCATTCTCCACTTCCTCCTCCATGGGACTTTTTCTGTGTTGGTCCCCATCAGCTATAAGGCGGCCAGCAAGATATATAAGCTGTTCTTTTTCCACCATTCCTTGTTGCATAATCAAGAGTGTCTGCTCTAAGATAAATATCAGGGGGATGATATTGTTTATGCCTCTGTTGTCCCTACTGACAAACCTGTTGATCTTTTCGAAGGGCCTGAGTATGTGACAGTCGTCTCTGATGAGCTGCCACTGCTAGACCTCAAAACAACTGCTTCAAGCCAAGGTGGTCTGGTGCATGACAAATTCACTCAACACCATTTGCTGCTCCTACAGATATTCTATCACATACAAGGTGGATTTCCAGCAAGTTGGAGCATCTTGAATCAAGCAGTGTTAGGGCACAATGTTTAGTTGCTGAAAGCCCAGGAAGGTGTTCCTTGCCACAAAAGAATGGCTGAAATGTGAACATGGCCAGCATACTCTGCAAGCCAGTGAACTTTTTCCAAAAAAACATTGCACAAATAAATTGATCATGTGTGCCATGCAGGTAGCATGTGTTAGTTTCCCTAAATACAGCACAACCACAATATTCCTGCCATTGTGGCTGACCACCTTGTCCAGTTGAAGACAGCAGGGTGACAGCCAGATCGGCTGTGTGGCTACATCTGTACAGTCCCTGCCCAAAACAGCTGCTACAGTTGTCCAAGGTGGCATGCGCCTTGCTGCACAGTGACAATTGCAAAGAACGGCCCATGTTGGCCACATCAGAGTATAAGGCAGGGGTGGCATTTTAGAAGAGGGCATGCTATCAGTTACCTAAAGGCAGCAGAACTAGCACCAGCAGCTGTATTAAAAACACATAGCTCTGTACCTCTCTCTTTAGATATGCTTTTCCTGATTAATTTCCATAAAATATACTCAATTATATTTCCTTATTCTCACCCTATATTCTCCTCATCATGTAGCTATCCCTCTACATTAATGGATTGTGCCTGAAATTGTTTTTTTTGCAGACACTACCATAACACATCTTTCCAGGTCACAAGCTGAAAACAGGATTGTGTTCTATGATGTTCTCAGCAAAGGACCTTCGTGAATTCTGCCAAATGAGTGTCAGCCTCTGAGCCAATCAGGGCAATCCCTCCTCCACTTCCTCCCAGTGTTATGTGATCCTCCATCTTCTTCCTCCCTCATGGCTTTCTCCATCAATATTCCCAGTGAAATGGAGTTTTTATGTGAATCGTCCGAAGCAGATCGCAAACACTTCAGGTTAATTTGGTGGACAATTTCTGGTGAAATATATAACAAATCTGATTGATTTAGAATCGATTGGCTAATATTTTGTGCACAGTAACATCAGGAAAAGAGAAATCATCCCAAGGACTACAATGATTTAAATATCAGGAGTAATAAAGCAATTAAAAAAAGAATAAATTCCCGCTATTCAAGATGTCCCATGTAATGTCAAGATTATGAAGGAAATGACAGTATTATTCTCTTTTCCTTGACCTATCGGCATTTCCTTATTATCCAATTAGTGCAGTAATTATTAACACAGCAGTTATTCCCATATGGAGATGACTCAGTCTGCGTGGGACTAATTCATAAGCCAGTCTGACAGATTATAATGAACGACAATTCGAAATTCACAATTTAAGCTACTCTCAGGTGTAATCCTCTTCAGCTCCAGTAGGAAACATCTTCCCTCTTCAACATGTGTTTCTGACTGTTCCCTTGTGGCACGAATATCACATACAATCCTAATCAAATGTTATAGTTCACTTGTCACATGAATTTGCAGATGTTTATTCATTTATCTAGAACAATATCTGATCAATGTTATATTACTGGTTACAAGAAGAATGAAGTGATGACAATGATAAAGCCTAGAGATGAGCGAATCGAAGCTGACGAAGCAGAATTTGATCTGAATTTCAGGAAAGATTTGATTTGCAACAAATGGAATTTCCTCGCACTTCGTGGTAACAAATCATATTTTTACTAAAATGGCTGCTGTACGTGTGAAAACATGGGGCAAGGAACTCTTGGAAGGCGGGATTACCCAGATTGATATGCCTGCATGCAGCCAATCAGCAGCCAGCCAGCCCTGTGATGTCACAGCCCTATAAATACGGCAACCATCTTGGAGTCAGACATTTTCCAGCGTTCTGAGTGCAGGGACAGAAGCGAGGAGGCGCTAGGGACAGCAATAGGAAAAACCTGATTGTCGAAAGAAAACCTTAAAAAAATGATTTATAAGTGCAGGGAAAGGATAGGGAGGAATCATTGCACAGAATCTTAGTGCAGGAAAAAATGTCAGAAGGCGCTAAAGACAGTGCTGGAAACACAATTTACAAGTGCAGGGAAAGATTATTTGGGGTTCCAAATAGCCATTATACATATATGTATATTGTTATTGGGGTGAAAGTGCTATGTTGAAAAGACTTAAAAGAATATATATATTCTCATTTCACTTCTGCAGTTATATGTGGTAAAATTGTTTAGTGGAATATATCAGTCCAAAAAGAATAATATAAACACACTTCACTGTTGCAGTTTTTTGTGGCAAAAGCGTTTAGTGGCCTATTTCAGTACAAAAAGAAAAAATTCTACGCACTTCACTGTTGCAGTTATATGTGGTGAAAGCATTTAGTGGCGTATTTCAGTACAAAAAGTATAATATAAACCCACTTCACTGTTGCAGTTATTTGCGGTCAAAGCGTTTAGTGGCATATTTCAATACAAACATAAAAATATATACTCAGTTCACGTCTGCAGATATATGTGGTCAAAGAGTTCAGTGGCGTATTTCAGTAAAAAAAAGTATAATATATACGCACTTGACTGTTGCAGTTATTTGTGGTAAAAGCGTTTAGAGGCTTATTTCAGTACAAAAAGAATAATATATACGCAGTTCACTTCTGCAGTTATATGTGGTGAAAGCATTTGATTGTCTATTTCAGGGATGGCCAACCTGAGGCTCTCCAGCTGTTGCAAAACTACAACTCCCAGCATGCCCAGACTGCCTACAGGTATCAGCCTACAGCAAAGCATGGTGGGAGTAGTAGTTTTACAACAGCTGGAGAGCCACAGGTTGGCCAGCCCTGGTCTATTTCATTACAAACAGAAAAATATAAAGGAAGTTGACTTCTGCCGTTATATATGGTGAAAGTGTGCAGTAGCGTATTTCAGTACAAAAAGAATAATATTGTCACAGTCGTTACTTCTGGCTGTGACCTTCTGTCTATGCTCTCGCTGCAGCTCTGTTCCTGTGTGTTTGTGGTTCATTATGGGTTAACTCCCCTGTGTGCCTATTAGGAGTTAATCCTCTGTCTGCTCCATGGGTGTGGCCTCTCTGCTGCACCCATGGAACCTGTATATACGGCTGAGGTTTCCTCAGTTCTGTGTCAGCTCTCCTGGTGTGTGTTGTCTTGTCCTGCTCCTGGTTTGTACTCACTCTTCCATGCTGCTGACCCATGGGATCCGTGTCTGTCTGTGCTCTGTGGGTTTCCTACTTGTTCATTCCTGTCCTCTTTCCTGTGTTTTGTTATCTGTTCTGCCAGTTATGTTTGAGTTACCTTGTGTGTTTTCATTTCTCTGTTCAGCAAGCCCTTGCTGCACCTTTCTTTGCAGCAGAGTGCTATGCGCAAGGCCACGCAGTATACCACTGGTGGAGCTAGTCCTTCTCTGCTCATTGTCACTCCTGTTTCCTTGCTATGAACTCCTGCTTGTGTTTTTAGTTGCCTGCTTGTAATTGTCTGTTTGTTATGTTTGCCTATGCACCCTTGGTACCTTCTGGTACCTGTTGTCCGTTTGGTCCTGTTGTCACTGTCTAGTTCACGCTCCAGAGTGTACCATGGCAACTCCCTGCGGCAAAGCCTAACCCTACCATCTGGGGCCCTAATGAATACCAGGAGTTGCTTAGTCACGCCCCTCTGGAGTATTACTAGACAGTGGCGCAGTGGAGGTTTTTCTCCCACTGTGCGGACGGTACATAGAGCTCTCAATTTCCCTGTGTTTTCCTCCTTTTTGATTCTGTTTGTGCAATAAACTCTTGTGTGTCTGTACCTGATTTCCGTTTGTTTATTGCTTGACGACGCGGAGGTATCTCCTGGGACCTCCAACTCGTGACAAATATAAACAAACTTCACTGTTGCAGTTATTTGCAGTAAAAGCGTTTAGTGACGTATTTCAGTACAAACAGAAAAATGTATACGCAGTTCACTTCTGCAGTTATATGTGGTGAAAGCGTTTAATAGCGTAGTTCAGTACAAAAATAATAATATATACGCAGTTCACTTCTGCAGTTATATGTGGCAAAAGTGTTTGGTGGCCTATTTCAGTACAAAAATAATAATATATACGCAGTTCACATCTGCAGATATATGTGGTGAAAGAGTTTATTGACGTATTTCAGTACAAAAAGAATAATATATACGCACTTTACTGTTGCAGTTATTTGTGGTAATAGCGTTTCGTGAGGTGTTTCAGCATAAACCGAAAAATATATATGCAGTTCACTTCTGCAGTTATATGTTGTAAAAGCATTTGGTGGCGTATTTCAGTATAAAAATAATAATATACAGGTGAAACTCGAAAAATTAGAATATCGTGCAAAGTTCATTTATTTCAGTAATGCAACTTAAAAGCTGAAACTAATATATGAGACTCATTACATGTAAAGCGAGATATTTCAAGCCTTTATTAGTCATAATTTGGATGATTATGGCTTACAGCTTATGAAAACCCCAAAGACACAATTTTGAGGTCCCCTTTGCTCTGGGGGTATGGATTAATTAGCTGACTAGAGTCTGACACTTTGAGCCTAGAATATTGAACCTTTTCGCAAAATTAGAATTTCAAGCTGCATTAATGCAATTCCTTTTAATTTGCATTACTGAAATAAATGGACTTTTTCACAATATTTTAATTCTTTGAGTTTCACCTGTATATGCAGTTCACTTCTGCAGCTATATGTGGTGAAAGAATTTAGTTGTCTATTTCATTACAAACAGAAAAATAAATACGCAGTTCACTTTTGCAGTTATATGTGGTGAAAGCGTTTAGTGGTCTATTTCATTACAAACAGAAAAATATATACACAGTTCACTTCTGCATTTATATGTGGTGAAAGTATTTAGTGGTGTATTTCAGTACAAAAAGAATAATATATATGCACTTGACTGTTGCAGTTATTTGCGGTCAAAGGGTTTAGTGGCATATTTCAGCACAAACCGAAAAATATATATTCAGTTCTCTTCTGCAGTTATATGTGATGAAAGTGTTTAGTGGCGTATTTCAGTACAAAAAGAGTAATATATACGCACTTAACTGTTGCAGTTATTTGTGGTAAAAGTGTTTAGTGAGGTATTTCAGTACAAACATAAAAATATATTTGAAGTTTACTTCTGCAGTTATATGTGGTGAAAGTGCTTAGTGGCGCATTTCAGTACAAGAAGAATTATATATACTCACTTCACGGCTGCAATTGTTTGGGGTAAAAGGGTTTAGTGACGTATTTCAGTGCATACAGAAGAATATTTACGCAGTCCACTTCTGCAGTTATATATAGTGAAAGAGTGTAGTGGTGTATTTAAGTACAAAAATAATATATAGGCAATTTACTTTTGTAGCTATATGTGGTGAAAGCGTTTAGTTGTCTATTTCATTACAAACAGAAAAATATTTAATCAGTTCACTTCTGCAGTTATATGTGGTAAAAGTGTTTAGTGGCGTATTTCAGTACAAAAATAATAATATATACGCACTCCACTGTTGCAGTTTTTTGCGATAAAAGCGTTTAGTGACGTATTTTAGTACAAACAGAAAAATATTACATTTAATTATGTGCCACATCTTCTGTTTAAAGTGTGCACATCCCTAAAATATCAGTCTATATGGAGTCTGGTCAACACAATCCTCATCCTGATCCTCTTTCATTCCACCATTTACAGTCTGGCCAAACAAGTGACGTCACACTCAGATATTCCGAGGACCTCTTTTCATCGCCATTACTTGTTTGGCCCTCTCGCCAAGCACGCTTGAAGAGGGACATGAGATCTTGTGCCCTGATTCCCAACCTCTTGAACATCCACAGTCACAAGAACATGACGATGAGGAATAGCAATTAGTGTTTAATGAGGTCAACCGCAATTAATGTCTCAAGAGGTTGATAAAGAGGATGAGACACAGTTGTCAATCACTGAGGCTGTGGTTAGGTAAAAAAATCAGGAGGATGATCAGAGTGAGGAAGTGGAAGAGGATGTGTTGGACAATAAGGTCACTGACCCAACATGGGAAGGTGGAAATCCGAGTGAGGACATCAGTACAGAGGGGGAGGGATCCGCAGAACCGCAACAGGCTGGAAGAGGCAGTGAGGTGGCAAAAGAGAGAAGGCGGGCCACACCACAAAGGCCCGCAACTGTTACACAGAGCAACCCCTTGCAGAAATTTCCTTTGCCAAGGGGTAGATGTTCCGCAGTATATCGCTTATTTGAGGAAAGTGCGAACGACAAAAGAATAGTGGTTTGCAACCTGTGCCATACAAAATGAGCCGGGGCGTGAACACTAGCAATCTCACCATCACCAGCATGATCCGCTACATGGCATTCAAGCACCGTAATAAGTGGGCCGAACACCTGGGTCCACAATCTGTGTCTGCGGTTAATATCACTGCCTCCTCTTCCCCTGTGTTACGTGCTTGCCAATCTCTTGTCGAAGACGCAGGCCCGGATGCATCGTGCCCTGCACCTGGACCATCGCAAGCACCATCAGTGACCACATCCACTTCTGTGTCCCAGCACAGTGTACAAATGTCCTTACCCCAGGCATTTGAACGCAAGCGCAAATATCCAGCCACCCACCCACAGGCCATGGCATTAATTGTGCAACTTTCCAAATTACTGGCCCTGGAAATGTTGCCATTTAGGCTTGTAGACACTGAGGCCTTCCACTGCCTGATGTCGGCGGCTGTCCCTCGTTACGCAGTCCCCAGCCGCCACTACTTTTTAAGGTGCACCGTGCTCGCCTTACACTAACATGTGTCCCGTAACATCACACGTGCCCTGACCAACGCAGTTACTGGGAGGTCTACTTAACCACGGACAAACAGACATGTGCATTTGGCCAGGGGCGCTACATTTCCTTGACGGCACACTGGGTGAACGTTGTAGAGACCCGGAGCGAGTCGTACCCTGGGATGGTACAGGTGCTACTGATGCCAAGGATTGCAGGCCCTATGTCGATCAGGGTTTCCGCCAGCACCTATGTTAATGGCTCCATCCCCCTCTTCTCCTCCTCCGCCTCCTCCTCCACTTCCGAATTATCTGCGTACAGCACCAGTCAGTCATCAGTTGGTAGCAGTGTAGCACTGCAGTGGGAAAGCGGCAATAGGCCGTGCCGAAGCTGATATTCTTAGGCGACAAGCAGCACACAACTTCAGAGCTGTGGCAGGGGATAAGAGACCAGACTGAGCTGTGGTTCTCGCCACTCATCCTACAACCAGGCATGGTTGTGTCTAATAATGGCCGTAACTTGGTGGCGGCTTTGGAGCTCGGCAAGCTCACACACATGCCATGCCTACCCCACGTGTTCAACCTTGTGGTTCAGCGGTTTCTCAAAACCTACCCTAATTTGCCTGAGCTACTGGTGAAGGTGTGCGGCGTGTGTGCACATTTCCGCAAGTCACCGCCAGCTTCAGCCGTTCTGTCAACGCTGCAGCAGTGCTGGAAATTGCCAGCTCACTGGCTGTTGTGCGACGTGAGCACACGCTAGAACTCGATGTTCCACATGTTGGCCAGGCTTTGTGAGCAGCAGAGGGGAGTAGTTGAATACCAGCTGCAACATGGTTGTCGCCTTTCCAGTAAGCTTCCCCTATTCACAAACAAGAAGTGGGCATGGATATCTGACTTCTGTGAGGTTTTAAGAAACTTTGTGGAATCAACACAGATGGTGAGCGGCGATAACGCTATTATCAGCGTAACCATCCTACTTCTGTGTCTACTCAAACGCTCGCTGCTCACAATTAAGGATGATGCTTTACATGTGGAAGAGGTGGAAATGGGGGAAGACAGTACACAGGGTGATAGCCAGACCACCCTCAGTGTGTCTTCTCAGCGCAAATTGGACAATAAAGAGTAGGAGGAGGAGCAGGAGACTGTTGCCTCCGCTACAGAGGGTAGTACCTATGGAAGTTTAATTCCATCTGTTCAGTGTGGGTGCACAGAAGAGGAGGAAGAGGATGAGGAGATTGAGAGTGATCCTCCTGATTAGAACAGTGAAGACTTGCCTGTTGGTACTCTCGCACACATGGCTGACTTCATGTTAGGCTGACTTTCCTGCGACCCGAGTGTTATACGCATTTTAGACAACACAGATTACTGGTTGTTCACCCTTCTCGACCCCCACTACCCCACTACAAAGAGAACATCTCATCTCTTATTCCTCTGGTGGAAAGGACGAGCAAAACAGTGCAATACCAGAAGATCCTTGTTGAAAAATTGCTCCAAAAATCTCTATCTGACAACGCTGGCGGCAGAGTCCTTAGTTCCTTGGCCAACCGAGGATTGGAGACAAGGAAAAAAACACACAGCAGTTCCAACAGAGGCAGGACAACATTCTCCAAAGCCTGGGACACCTCGCCAGCACCCTCACTCTGATGTGCGGCCTAGTGTCACAAGGAGGGAAAATTTTTGAAAGATGGTAAAGGAGTACATAGCATCCTCAATGATCCCTCAGTGCCTTACATCTACTGGGTGTCCAAGTTCGACACGTGGCACAAACTGGCGCTCTACGCCTTGGAGGTGCTGGCCTGCCCTGCCTCCAGCGTTTTGTATGAGCGGGTATTTAGTGCTGCTGGTGGCATTATAACAGATATGAGTATACGCCTGTCAACTGAAAATGCTGACAGGTTGACTCTTATAAAAATGAAAAAGGCCTGGATTGACCATGACTTCTCTAGTCCACCAGAGGAAAGCGGCTGAACATAAAAGCACTTTAAATGTGTTGTTTATAATGTACTGAATGCACTGTATTCCCATGCACCCCTTCCACCACAAACAAGGGTATATAGTTAAATCTTCCTTTTCTCATCCTCCTCCTCCTCTTCCATCATATCAGCATGCTTATTCGTCACATATAATGCCCTCGCATATATGCCCTTTACATATAATGTTTTACAAGGTCAGCTCACATACAAGCCCTCGCATATAATGTTTTACAGGGTCAGCTCACCTGAAGCCACTTGCATATAATGTTTTAGAGGGTCAGCTCACCAGCAGGCCCTCACCTACAATCTTCTACAGGGTCAGCTCACCAGCAGGCCCGCACATCAAATCTTTTACATGGTCAGCTCACCAGCAGACCCGCACCTCAAATCTTTTACAGGGTCAGCTCATTTGCAGACCCGCACCTCAAATCTTTTACAGGGTCAGCTCACCTGAAGGCCCTCGCAAATTATTTTTTAAGGGTCAGCTCACCTGCATGCCCTTGCATATAATGTTTTACAGGGTCAGCTCACCTGAAGACACTTGCATATAATGTTTTAGAGTGTCTGCTCACCAGCAGGCCTTCACCTACAATCTTCTACAGGGTCAGCTCACCAGCAGGCCCACACCCAAAATCTTTTACAGGGTCAGCTCACCTGCAGGCCCTCACCTAATTATACCTAATAGGTCATTTGCGCCATATTTGAGCCATAGCTGTCTCTTTGGCTCCCTCTCAGGAATCGAACCATGATTCCTCCGTTACCCATGGTCTACATGGTTTGGGCTAAAAATAACATCAAAAGTTGATAGGGCAGACATCCGAATGGATCGTCGCCGTCACGTGGATGTGTGATCATCCCCAGGCTATCTAGAGTCACCAAAGTGGCAGCAGGCCCTCGCCCATAATGTTTTAGATGGTCAGATCAGCAGACCCTTGTTCCAAATGTTTTTGAGGGTTACCAGCAGGCCATCAATCATAATTTTTCAAGGCTGTGTATGATGCCCTCCTTTATGTGTAACAAAGGGTGTATTGCAGTGCTGGTTCCTTGTAATTTTTGGCAGCCCTTCACTTAGTGCCTAGGCTTTATGAGTGTAGGAGTCCCACTACATGAAAAATTGTATCACAATGTGAATGAGGCCCCCCTTTATGTGATATACAGGTTGTATCGGAGTGTCTCTTCCTTGTTTTTGGCAGCACTTGCACTTTATATACAAGTAAATATACAGAAAATAATGTTTTTTCAATTTTTCCATCTAAAATCGATTTTTTCTTCGGTTTTGCATGTATTATTGTCAGTCTGTAAAAGTGGCGTACTATTCGGACAACATCGTTCCCAGCAGTACAAGATGCATCCAGACATCCTCCCCATGCTGTTACATTAATTGCTGTGTGTTGAGTTATTTTTAGGGAACACCAAATTTACACCGTTATACTTTACATTGTATCAAAGTGTCAGAACTTCAGTGTTGTCCCATGAAAAGATGTAATAAAATATTTACATATTTTTGTGAGATGCTGTAGATAGATACAGTGGCGTGCCCGGGGGAAGGGGGAAGGGGAGGTCTGCTCCGGATGGCAGCTCGTACAGGGGTGCCATTCCAAGAAGCAATGAGTGCTTCCATCAATACACATGGAAGCGCTCATTGCTGGAGTGCTGACGCCCACATACTGTGGAGGGGAACGGGAGCGCATAGTTCCCTGCCTGCCCCACTGCCGATCACCGCCATAGGCTTCAGGTCTAGTAGGGAAGTGAGAGAAGAGTTCATCGTCTGGTTAATGAGTAGTGTTGAGTGTGAATATTCTACTAGCAAATTTTTCTCGCGAATATCGGCACTTC
Organism: Bufo gargarizans; assembly: GCF_014858855.1. Taxonomy (NCBI): domain Eukaryota; kingdom Metazoa; phylum Chordata; class Amphibia; order Anura; family Bufonidae; genus Bufo; species Bufo gargarizans. The sequence goes on from NC_058080.1 coordinate 44,210,897, forward strand.
GATAATTTTAGAATATTTAAAATATAATGATATATATTCGTTAAAACGAATATTATTTTTTTTTGTTTTTGTTTTTTTTCATCTGAACCCATTAGTGATAGTAAATGTAATGGGTTCAGATGAAAAAAAAAAAAATATGAATATTTGTATTACGAATATAGCGGTATATTCTACATATTCGACAATTCTACCTAGCCAACCCAATAGGAAAGTTGCTTAACGCCCTTACGCGATTCGATTAATGCACATATTTAATTGCCGATTTTTTGCATAAGATAAACTATATTAAAGAATATTTTAATTCAGTACTGACTAAGATATTTTAGCCTTCTCACATTGGCCCACAAGCAAAAAACAGGCCGGTTACTTACTTGTGGGCCAATGTGAGACGGCTAAAATATTCTTTAATATAGTTTATCTTATGTGAAAAATTGCAATTAAATATGCACATTAATCGAATTGCGTAAGGGCGTTAAGCAACTTTCTTATTGGGTTGGCTTTGTAGAATTGTCAAATATGTAGAATATATCGCTATATTTGTAATACGAATATTCATTTATTTTTTATTTTTTTCTACAGTGCATGAGGTGACTCATTATCCATTTCTTCTCCTAGCTTGAATAGCCAATGAGAAGGCTTTGTCGCAGCTTAACAACATCCCTAGCAACCAATTGGAAAGTAGCCTACACCTTCACTGTATAAATGAAGACACTCCCCAGCAGCCATTTTGTGGCGTAGGATTTGAGAGAGAGGAGCTGTATTTTGATTCTGGTGCTGTGCTTAGTATAAAATTATCTGATTTCCAATATTAATAATCTTGCAAGTTGGTCTTAGGTAGGGAATAGTGTTGTTTTATAGCTTATAGGGTCTAGAGAATTAGAGATAGTTTATTTTAGTAGATAGGGTGCAGTGCAGGGTTTAGAATAGGTCATAGAGTTAGGTAGGTAGCTGTAATCTATAATTTAGATAGATAGTGCTTGATATTTTAGGTTAGGGATTAGGGCTAGAATTAGGGAATACTAAAGCTTATATTTTTCAGGGCAGGGTATAGTTTAGGTAAGTTAGGAATATAGGATAGTGTAGGGTATAGCTGTCTGTTTTGTCTGTTAAAAAAAGTCTCTTAGTCTTAGTGTCCGTCCAGTTAGTGTATTAGCTGTGTGTTTTTTTCCTGTTTTTGTTCATTTTAAAAAGTGTTTTAGTCTCTGTGTTTTAGTTAGTGTCTGCGTCTGTTGTGGAAAAAAAAAATATAGTCTTAGTTTTTTTGTGTTTAGTGTAGTTTTTTGCGTCCTCTGTGCTTTTGTTAGTATAAAAAAATATATATATATACAAATTTTATTTTGTTCTACATTTTTTTTTGTATATTTCATTTCATTTTTTCCCCATTGTCCCCACTCCCCACCCCAATAAAGTTTGGTCAAAATCACTTTTTATTTATATATATTTTTTTTTTGTTGAGGAATATATCATAATAAGCAGCATGAGCGTACTGGGCTGTGCAGGCAGCCGCGGTCATGGTAGGGGTACTAGGGGAGTTGGTTCCGGTGCTGGACCACTGCCAGCACGGGGCCGCACCTCTAGCCACTGACAGGCGGGCACAGGTGTCAGGGGCGTCCACCTGATCCATGAATTCTTCAAGCGAGGCAGCCGCCCTATTACCTGTCAAGATGCCGAGGCTGTGGTGGCTCTCGTGGCAGATTCTAGTGCCACGGCATCCTCTGCCCCGCCTCCCAGCAGCAGCAGCACTACGCCTCCTGTAGGACCAACCCCAGCCCCCAAGAATGTTTCCTGCTCCTGTTCAAAGACAGTGACATTGAGAGGGACGTCTTGGGGGAGGCAATGCAGGAGGCGGAATTGCAGTTTAGGCCTCCTGATGGGCAGGACCTTTTGGAAGGGATGGAGGAGGAAGAGGAGGAGGGGGTAACGCCTGTAAATACCCTAGTGAAATCCCTTCCAACTAGTGAGGGTGGTGTTAGCCACACAACCCTTGCACCTAGTCAGACCCAGGCATCAGCGAGGGGACAGCGGAGCCCAGTCAGGGGCTCCATGTCTGCTGTTACCCTCAGTCCACCATTGGTTGGCCCTGGGTCTGACATTATAGGGGATGGAGAGGAGGGTGACACAGAATGGGTGCAACCTCCTTTGTCAGGTGACAGCAGCACCGATGAAGGTAGGCACCTGAGGCAAATGGTGCGGCAGGTTACCAGGGAGTCCAGTGTCAGGGGATCCACTGTTAATGGCAGCAGGAGTAGGCAGCAGCAGCCAGCTCAACCTGTGCGCACTGAGCCTGAACAGGCGCAAGTCAGCACCAACCCATCTGACAGGAGGTCAGTGCGGAGGTCGCCTGTTTGGGCTTACTTCACCTTGGCAGCAGATGATGTCACAATTGGCATTTGTAAGCTGTGCCATGCCAGGGTGAGGAGAGGGAGGTCTGTGGCTCGGCTGGGTACCACTGCCCTCACCCAGCACATGCGAGTCAACCACTGGCGAGAGTGGGATGCAGGGCGGTCGTAGCAGCAGCGCCACCAGCAGTGTGCAGGGGACAGCAGCTCTTGCCACTGTACTGCAGCCACCCCAACCCCTTTCACCAATTCATTCCCACTCTCCCGCTCCCTCTCCCAGAGGTACTGGTACCGGCAGCCAGACCTCTTCCTCCACTGCACCCTCCTCTATCTCCTCTTTCTCTGCTGTCTGGTGCCAGCTGTCTGTTGCAGATGCATTTGAACGCACCACACCATATGCCCCCGGGTACCGATGCGTGCGTTCACTCAATGGGATCCTGGCAAGGGTTATCGCCCAACATCTGCTGCCCTTCAATCTTGTGGATAGCAATCCATTCAGGCAGATGTTGGAGCAGGCCCAACCCAGATGGCGTGTCCCCAGCCACCATGACTTTGCCAGGACCAGCGTCCCTGCCCTACTCCAGCACCTTGTGCAGAATATATTCCTGTTGCTGGATCATGCTGTCAGCGACAGGGTGCATCTGACAATCGATGCTTGGACCATCAAACATGAGCAGGGAGGATACATAAGCTTTACTGCCCATTGGGTGTCCCTCCGAGGCGCCAGGGAGGGATCAGCGGCATCAGAGTTTGTGGTGCCTCCACGGGGTGTCCAGGGCAGAACTGCTGCTCTCCCGCAAGCCACTGTCTCCATGGCTGCTGAACCCCCCCAGCAAGCGTCCCTGTTGCTACACAAGTGTGGGGCACGTCCACTGCAAGGCCGTGCTCCACCTTGTGAGCTAAGGGGAATGCAGACACACTAAACCTGATGTTCTGGCCGCACTACAGGTTCAGGTCCAAAAGTGGTTGACATCCCGCATGTTATAGGCAGGTTTGTGACAACGGCAGCAACCTACTCACCGCCCTCCATGCTGGCATTCTCACCCACATGCCCTGCATGGCACATGTCCTCACCCTTGTGGTACAGAAGTTCCTCCGCACATACCCATGGTTGAGTGACATTGTGCAAAGGGTACAGAGGATTGCCAGCCACTTCCAACACTCCGCAACCGCCGCCGCATCCCTGTTCAAACTGCAGTGGGGCAACAGCCTGCCCCCTCACAGGCTGATTGTGGACAGCGTGATGCAGTGGAACTCCACCCTCCACATGCTGGAGAGGTTGTGGGGGCAGCGACGGGCGGTGAGGGAATGCCTGCTGGATCTAGGCACTCCAGGGCCATCACACCCACTCCCCTACATCACTAATGTGGAGTGGGGCCAGATACAGCAGGTCTGCCATGTGTTGGCCCCATTTGAGCAGGCAACCAAGATGGTCAGCGGGGAGCATGTCGGCCTCAATGACGTGCTCCCCATAGTGTTCCTGCTGGACAGGACACTAGATTGCCTGTTCGAGGCTGGGGTGAGTGCCTTGGTGGAGCAAGAAGAGCCAACAATGCTCCACCAGGACCAGGACGAGGAGGAGGAGAAGGAAGAATTTGTCAATGTCTAGGAGTCTGGGCCTGGTCAGGAGGGAGATCCAGTGCTGGGGGCACCGTTAGTCTGGGGGTGGGGCAGTTCCGACCGGGAGCAGCAGCAACAGCAGCAGGAGGATTAAGAGGTCATGGTCCTGGGCAGTCATAAAGAGTCACAGTGAGCTGTCCTCTTCCCCATGGCTGCCCATATGCTGCAATGCCTCAGGAAAATTAAGGGGAGGGATGATTATTGGTTGGCCACCCTATTAGACCTTCACTGCAAGGGGAGACTGGAGCAGTTCATTCCAGCCAGCCGGAGGGAGGCCCGTATGAAAAACCTGCGGGCCTGTCTGATCAACCGGCTGGAGCAGGCAAACCCTCGGCCTCACACTCCAGTTCTCCCTGCCCATCTCACCCAGCAGGTGGCTGGCCCCCGCAGCACCAGCCGAGCAGGTGACCTTATCGGTGAGATGAGGCTGTTATACCGGTCTGTGCGGCCCAGTACCAGCAGCAGCATCAGTCACCACCAGCGGCTGGCCCGCATGGTGGCAGACTACATGGGTCCATTGGTGCTTCCGACAGCATGAGCACCGACGACCCCATGGAGTACTGGGTTGCCAGGCTGGAAACCTGCCGTGAGCTCGCTCAGTATGCACTGAAGTTACTGTCTTGCCCCTCCCTCCAGCGTACTGTCTGAGCGGACATTCAGCGCGGCAGGTGGGGTTGTCACCGACAAGCAGACCTGTCTGTCCACTGACTCTGTGGACAGACTGACATTCATCAAAATGAATGAGTCCTGGATCGGCAGTGACTTCTTGGCCCCCGCTGTCGGTTCAGGGCGCTGAAGGGTCCCTTGTCCATCCCTCTCCTTGGCTCTCCCTCCAATGTGTGCAGCCTGGTTCATCTATCGCAGATCATGCTGGATATACCAAGATGGACAACTTGTATATACCTACCTACCCCATCTATCCTGGGAAGCCCTTTATTATTCTTCCCCTTACCAAGATCTGCATTATAGAGGACAGGATAAGTGTACTTTTTTATAGAAGTTAGATGAATAAGAATTTCTTTGTAAACTCGACAAAAATGATGCACTGTTGCATTAGTTATGTGGGTTCAGTTTACCAGCAGTTCTCTGTAACTACAGCACACATGGTGCCTTCCAAACAGACTCCAAAATCCTCTCTGCTGGATTACAGTACAGGTGGTCCCCTGTGCCTGTCAGCCCCTTCCTGGTGAGGTCTGCTCCAGGCTGTATGACACAACTCCCCATGTGTAGCCAAGCCTCGCAGCTAAAGCCTTATTCTGCATCATGAACTGCAATAGATGAACCAGGCTGCGCACTGGAGGCAGCCACCGAGGACCCTGCCAATAGCCAGGGACCTTGACAGAGTCATGACCAAGGGGAAGAGGAACTAACCCCGGCATCAGAGCCGGGGACACTTCCACACCCAGCCCAAGACAAGAAAGCTCTTCACTCTCTTCTGGCAGGCAGAGGACGGTGGGGTTGTGCCAATGTCCTTAGCCCAGAGTGTGTGCAGCGCCGATTGTGTATGGGTGGGTCAATTGGCGGTACACATGCCTCCTCACAGACAAAAGGAGGATGACAGAGCCGCTGCTAAACCCTGCCAGTCCTGCCAACCTCTGGCTCGGAGGAATAAGCACACGGTGGGGAAGGAGGAGTTAAAGTAGTGTTCTGCTACAGACTAGATGTGCCTGATATGGAAACTGAGAGTGGAAGGGTGTGGGCGAAGTGACTAGCTTATTTGTTGTAGTGTGTTCAGAAGGTAAAATAGCTTTCCCTTAAATAATTTAAACTAAAAACATTGCATTCACTATCCATGTTATCCCATTACTGCTTTACACAATTAACCTACTAAACTAACATGTGTTTTATTCTATTTTTGGTTTTGCCCAGGTCTGGTGGGGGGGGGGGGGTCCATTCCTGGGAACACATTCCTGCTGCAAACTTAGAACCTGCTCCGGTCAGAGGTGTCTTTGTTTAGTTTTGGTGTTGCCCAGGTCTGGTGGGGGGTCCATTCCTGGGAACACATTCCTGCTACAAACTTAGAACCTGCTGTGGTCAGAGGTGTCTTCATTTAGTTGTGGTTTTTCCCAGGTCTGGTGAAAGGGGGGGGGGGGGGTCCATTCCTGGGAACACATTCCTGCTGCAAACCTAGAACCTGCTGCGGTCAGAGGTGTCTTTGTTTAGTTTTGGTCTTGCCCAGGTCTGGTGGGGGGTCCATTCCTGGGAACACATTCCTGCTGCACATTTAGAAGCTGCACTGCTGCCTGTCCTGCTGAGTTGGGCTGAGACATGTGTAGGCCTTATACTCGACAGTTACCAAAAGCCTGCTGTTGCTGCTGCTGCTGCCAGTCATGATCATGCTAAGTTATCTATGGGCCTTTTACAACACCATTACCTGCTGCTGCCTGTCCTGCTGAGTTGGGCCAAGATATGTGTAGGCCTTAGACTCGACCATTACCAAAAGCCTGCTGCTGATGCTGCTGTTGGTGTATGTCATAATCATGCTGATTTATGTTTTATATCTTATACTACACAATTTACTTTCCCTGGTGCTGCTTATGTTGCCTGTCCTGAATCAGCGTAGTTAGTCCCATCTATGTTTAGACCTTATACTACATCGTTAACATTTACCTACTTGGCTCTGTAATGATCCTGCATAGTTGAATCTAGAAATTTGTAGTCCTTAATACTACAGTTACCATTTTCATGCTGCTGTCTGACATGATACTGCTTAGTTAGGCCCATCGATGTGTAGGCCTTAAACTGTATTGTTACTACACTGCCTTTTCCAAAACAGCACCTAGATGTAACTTATCAAATAGGTATGACCCTCCTATTGGATAATTACTGCATGGGCGATTATCTTTCAGCTGGCAACAAGTTATTTTTACCCCAACTAGTGCAATGAGTAGTGTTGAGCGCGAATATTCAAATTGTGAATTTTTTTCTCGAATATCGTAACTTCGAGATTTTGCGAATATTTAGAATATAGTTCTATATACTCGCAAAATTGAATATTCTTTTTTTTTTTTTTTTTAATTGTTATATTTTTTCTTTCCCACTTCCCTAAAGTTGTTCTTACCTGTCCTTAGGATTCCTGGCTTCCTGGCTGCTCCAGTCAGTTCCCGTTGCCGCTTCTGCCGACTTCCATGCTCATGGAGCGTCCCCATCACCATGGGAACGTCTCCATATACTAGAATGTACTGTCGGATTTGAGAATTACGTTGAAATCGCAATTCGATTAATTCAAGTTATAATAATCGAATTGCGATTTCAACTTGGACCTGGTTTACTATGGATAGCCCATTCATAATAAACCAGGTCCAAGTTGAAATCGCAATTCGATTATTATAACTTGAATTAATCGAATTGCGATTTCAACTTAGCACTGCTATATTCCATATTAGGCTAGAATTAACAAATATGGAATATAGCAGTACTAAGTTGAAATCGCCATGCGATTACTTCGAGTTATATTAATCGCATTGCGATTTCAACTTGATGCTGCTGCTGGGTCTCTCTAATGGAATGGGTCTAGAATTAACGAACTTAACTGATAATGAATCTAGCAGTGCTCATTTTTAATCACAACTAAACCAGGTCCAAGTTGAAATCGCAATTCGATTATTATAACTTGAATTAATCGAATAGCGATTTCAACTTAGCACTGCTATATTCCATATTAGGCTAGAATTAACGAATATGGAATATAGCACTATATATGTATTTTACGAATATTCTTAATATTGCTCTAACTTCGTCTTTTAGAATATTCGTAATATTCTAAAAGACGAAGTTAGAGCAATATTACGAATATTCAAAAAGACGAAAAAATTTGAGAAAAAAAAGGATTATAGCACTATATTAGCTAAATTACAATCTATATGTGTATTTTATGAAAATTTGTAATATTGCTCTAACTTCGTCTTTTAGAATATTACAAATACACATATTAGCCTAGCCATAGTCAATTAGTCATAGGAACGTTGCCTTATACCAGTCCTTTTCAAATAGTGGGGCGCCAGGCTCCGTAGAGGGGGGCTCGTTCAGGGCCGGCCTTTGGGGAGCTGGGGGCCGGCAATAGCGGTGGGGCGGTACGGTCACTGTACTATATCCCCGCCCCACCGCTCCCTCCGGTATACTAATATAAAATGTATTATTGAATTAAAAGTTATTAAACATGCCCCCCTCACTCCTAATAGTACCGTATATCCAAATTTCTTCTGTATAATGCCGGCAGGCAGGCCGGGCGGCCGGCGCGTCCCTCAGTGATGTCACGTGCCTGCGCCGCCTGCTTTATGAATGAAGCAGGCGGCGCAGACAAGTGACATCACTGAGGGACGCGCCGGCCGCCCGGCCCGCCTGCCGGCATTATACAGAAGAAATTCGGATATACGGTACTATTAGGAGTGAGGGGGGCATGTTTAATAACTTTAAACTGCGGCGGCGGGCACACGGAATCTGTGGATGGCACAGTTAAGGGGTGGGGGTCTGTGGATGGCACTGTTATGGGCTGGGGGGGCACTGTGGATGAAACTGTTATGGAGTGGGGGGTCTGTGGATGGCACATATATAACAGTGCCAGCCACAGATCCCCCTGTAACAGTGCCAGCACAGATCCCCCCATAAGTGTCCGTCATCCACAGATCCCACCATAAGTGTCCGTCATCCACAGATCCCCATAAGTGTCCATCATCCACAGATCCCCCATAAGTGTCCGTCATCCACAGATCCCCCCCATAAGTGTCCGTCATCCACAGATCCCCCCATAAGTGTCCGTCATCCACAGATCCCCCCCAAAAGTGTCCGTCATCCACAGATCCCCCCATAAGTGTCCGTCATCCACAGATTCCCCCCATAAGTGTCCGTCATCCACAGATCCCCCCATAAATGTCCGTCATCCACAGATCCCCCATAAGTGTCCGTCATCCACAGATCCCCCTATAAGTGTCCGTCATTCACAGATCCCCCCATAAGTGTCCGTCATCCACAGATCCCCCTATAAGTGTCCGTCATTCACAGATCCCCCCATAAGTGTCCGTCATCCACAGATCCCCCCATAAGTGTCCGTCATCCACAGATCCCCCCATAAGTGTCCGTCATCCACAGATCCCCCCATAAGTGTCCGTCATTCACAGATCCCCCCATAAGTGTCCGTCATCCACAGATCCCCCTATAAGTGTCCGTCATTCACAGATCCCCCCATAAGTGTCCGTCATCCACAGATCCCCCCATAAGTGTCCGTCATTCACAGATCCCCCATAAGTGTCCGTCATTCACAGATCCCCCATAAGTGTCCGTCATCCACAGATCCCCCCATAAGTGTCCGTCATTCACAGATCCCCCATAAGTGTCCGTCATCCACAGATCCCCCCATAACAGTGTCCGTCATCCACAGATCCCCCCATAACATTACTGGCAAAAGGGGGGCTGTTATTACTGGCAAAGGGGGGCTGTTATTACTGACACAGAGAGGCTCTTATTACTGGGGGCTGTACTTATAACAATTTTATAGACAAATGATACTATTTACAGTCGCGCGGGGGACGCAAAATGTTTTCTTCTTCCTAGGGGGGGCATGACAGAAAATAATTGAGAAGCACTGCCTTATACTATCAAAAGAAAAATCGCAATACGCGATTAATTAAATTGCATATTATTCGCAATAAGTGGAATAATTACGAATATTCGATTTCGACGAATATAACACGAATATTCAATCGAATATTCGCAAAATATTGAAAAATCGAATATGGCACCTCCCGCTCATCACTTCTTAAACAACCATGTCAAAAGACACATCTCGTGTTCGTAGAAAAGATGTTAGGGTACTTTCACACTAGCGTTTTTCTTTTCCGGCATAGAGTTCCGTCACAGGGGCTCTATACCGGAAAAGAACTGATCAGTTTTATCCCCATGCATTCTGAATGGAGAGTAATCCGTTCAGTTTGCATCAGGATGTCTTCAGTTCAGTCGTTTTGACTGATCAGGCAAAAGAGAAAACCGTAGCATGCTACGGTTTTCTCTCCGGCGAAAAAAACTGAAGACATCCCTGAACGCCGGATCCGGCATTTTTTCCCATAGGAATGTATTAGCGCCGGATCCGGCATTCAGAATACAGGAATGCCGGATCCGTCGTTCCGGCATGAGCATGCGCAGATCGGTAAAAATGAGAAAAATGTACAAGACGGATCCGTCGGTCCGCATGACAAGCGGAGAGACGGATCCGTCCTTGCAATGCATTTGTGAGACGGATCCGCATCCGGATCCGTCTCACAAATGCTTTCAGTCAGCAGCAGATCGGCGGATCCGGCGGCCAGTTCCGACGACGGAACTGCCCGCCGGATCACACTGCCGCAAGTGTGAAAGTAGCCTAAGTCTGTTTGAGAAGGGTCAAATCATTGGCATGCATCAAGGTGAGAAAGCATCAAATGAGATTGCAGAAACTACTAAATTGGGGTGAAGAACTGTCCAACGCATTATTAAAAACTGGAAAGATAGTGCACTGTGGACCCATCAAATTCGATAAATAAATGTGGCAGGGAAAAAATCCTGAATGATTCTGCTTGACGATCACTTTAAATGTTTGGTGAAATGAAATTTAATAAAAACAACAGTAGAACTCAAGGCTATGTGTGATAGTGAGCATTTCCACATGCACAATGCGAAGGGAACTCAGGGATTGGGACTGATCAGCTGTGTAGCCGTAAGAAAACCACTAAGCAGTGAGGCAAACCAGAAAAAAAGGCTTCAATTTGCTAGGGAGCATACAGATTGGACTCTAGAGCAATGGAAGAAGGTCATGTGGTCTGATGACTCCAGATTTACCCTGTTCCAGAGTGATGGGCGCATCAGGGTAAGAAGAGAAGCAGATGAAGTGATGCACCCATCATGCCTAGTGCCTACTGTACAAGCCTGTGGGGGCAGCGCTATGATCTGGGGTTGCTGCAGTTGGTCAGGTCTAGGTTCAGCAACAGTAAGTGCTCCAAGAATGGCGTTAGCTGACTACCTGAACATACTGAATGACCAGGTTATTCCATCAATGGATTTTTTCTTCCCTGATGGTACAGGCATATTCCAGGATGACAATGCTAGGATTAATTGGGCTCAAATTGTGAAAGAGTGGTTCAGGGAGCATGAGACATTATTTTCACTCATGGATTGGCCATCACAGAGTCTAGACCACGGGTGTCAAACACAAGGTCCGCGGGCCGAATCCGGCCCGCCAGGCCTCGTCATGTGGCCCGCGTAGCCGCCGCCAGCCTTCACCTTTTATTATCACTTCCTGCAGGTGGCCCCTGCAGGAAGTGATAATACATCGCATAAGGAGCGCTGTGTATTACCGGTTCTTACAACTACAAGCGCTCGCCGAGAGGAGGGAGGAGGCAGCCTGCGCCGCCCACTTTATGAATGAAGCAGGCGGCGTGGGCGCATGACGTATGACTCACGCTGCCAGCGCCTGTCCTCCCGGCCTGCCTCCTCCCTCCTCTCTGCCTACCGAGCGGCGAGCGCTTGTAGTTGTAAGTACCGTAATACACAGCGCTGATTATGCGATTACATACAATTAACTATTAGACATAGGATTATACAGTGAGCGGGGCTCGTGTAGTAGAATACAGTCACTGCACGGGCCCCGCTGTCATTATAAAAGCAGATGCCGGCCCCCAGCGTGTATTGAGGGTCATTCACTACAGGGACACTTATGGAGGGGATCTGTGGATGACACATAGCATAAGATGCTATATATGTGTCATCCACAGATCCCCCCCATAACTGTCATACACAGATCCCCCATAAGAGCCACCCACAGATCCCCCATAAGAGCCACCCACAGATCCCCCATAAGTGTCACCCACAGATCCCCCATAAGTGTCATCCACAGATCCCCCATAAGTGTCACCCACAGATCCCCCATAAGAGCCACCCACAGATCCCCCATAAGTGTCACCCACAGATCCCCCATAAGTGTCACCCACAGATCCCCCATAAGTGTCACCCACAGATCCCCCATAAGTGTCACCCACAGATCCCCCATAAGAGCCACCCACAGATCCCCCATAAGTGTCACCCACAGATCCCCATAAGTGTCATCCATAGATCCCCCCCATAACTGTCATACACAGATCCCCCATAAGAGCCACCCACAGATCCCCCATAAGAGCCATCCACAGATCCCCCATAAGAGCCACCCACAGATCCCCCATAAGAGCCACCCACAGATCCCCCATAAGTGTCACCCACAGATCCCCCATAAGTGTCAGCCACAGATCCCCCATAAGTGTCACCCACAGACCACAATTAGTTCAAAACCCACCAAACGCACACCTTTTGGTTCAAAATATTTTTTTTATTATTTTCCTCCTCAAAAACCTAGGTGCGTCTTATGGGCCGGTGCGTCTTATAGGGCGAAAAATACGATAACCCTTACAGTTCTGGAATGTGTTGGATAACACTGACAGCATTATGTCAGTGTTATCCAACACATTCCAGGACTGTAAGGGTCACATAGCATCATAAATCAGCATAATGCTATGTGACCCCAGTCAGCGCTTGCAGGTCAAGCTTTCAGAGCTAGTTATTACTTACATTATTACAAAAAACAGTAATAATTGAATGCAGTGACAATAATTTATGATAACTAGAAAAGGTACAATTTCTGGGGAAATTGTGTGATGTGTTCTTGCCTCCACCAGTAGCTTACAACTGGAGTGGGCGGAGTAACTGGGTGGAGTGTAGACTCCGCCCACTTTTATACATTTTGACCTTTGTCTCACACTGACCCACCCTGCCGAGTTTGGGTGCTGTGAGAATGACAGCTGTTTAAAGGTTTCTTATTGAAGTCAATAGGGAAAATCTGATTGGTTGTTTGTGGCTCCACCCACTTTTTAGCGTCCCCAAAATGAGATATACATTGGCACAGTCCTCCAGTGACCAACTGTGCCAAGTTTCAGAACCCTGCCATTAACAGTCTAAGAGCAGCGGCAGTTTGAATTTTTCCCATTTAAACAAATGGCTGAAATTTGATTGGCCGTTGTAGACCCCGCCCACTTTTTTTTTTCATTTTTGACCCCAGTCACCCAATGACCTTCGGTGCCAAGTTTGGGTATTCTGGCTTTAATATTGTGAGAATGACAACAATTTAAAGGTTTATCATTGAAGTCAATAGGAAAAATCTGATTTGTCGTTGTTGGCTCCGCCCACTTTTTAAATTTTTGAAGCCAAAGTAATCTATGACCTGATTTCTGAGATTTGAAGCCCCTGACATCAATAATGGCAGCATTTTTCAATTTTCTGCATTTTTCAATTTTCCCATTGAAATCAATCAAAGAAATCTGATTGGTTGTTTTTGGCCCCGCCCACTTTTCTGAATTTTAATCCTAATCCTAAATTGTCCAACTGTACCAAGTTTGTGGAACCTGCCATTAACAGTCTAAGAGCAGCGGCAGTTTGAATTTTTCCCATTAAAACATATAGCTGAAATTTGATTGGCCGTTGTAGACTCCTCCCACTTTTAAACATTTGAATTCTAGTCACCTATTAACCGAATATATTAAGTTTAACAACCCTGCCATTAACAATGTTGAAATGGCAGCAATTTAAAATTTTCTCATTGAAGACAATGGGGAAAATCTGATTGGTTGTTTGTAGCTCCGCCCACTTTTTAATGTCCCCAAAATGTAACAGAAATTTTCAGGTTGACCCCATGACTAAGTGAACCAAGTTTGGCGAGTTTCACTCCGAAGCTGTATGAGTGACAAACGTTTGCATTTTTCCAATAAAACTCTATGGGAGAAAAAAAGAGGTTTTCGGGGGCCCGCCCCAGGGGCCCGGAGGGTGGGATCGGTTAACAAAGCACAAGCAAGATCCTCGGGTATGTGCCAACCAAGAGTGCAAAGTTCGGTATTGATACTCCTAAATCTGTGGGAGGAGTAGCAATTTGAACGTCTCATTGTAGTCAATGGGGAGAATTTGATTGGTTCTGTGTGGCCCCGCCCACTTTTTCGGGTCTCCGAAATGTTCTAACAAATTGCGCGTTGACCCCATGACTAAGTGACCCAAGTTTGGTGACTTTAGTTTCAAATCTGTGCGACTGGGAGAGATTTGAAAATTTTCCCTGTCAAAGTCAATGGGAAAAACATGGATTTTGGGGGCCCTGTCCCAGGGGCCCGGAGGGTGGGATCGGGTAACAAAGCACAAGCAAGGTACTCGGGTGGGTGCCGACCAAGTCTGCAAAGTTTGGAATTTGTACTCCTAAAAATGTGGGAGGAGTAGCAATTTGAAAGTCTCATTATAGTCAATGGGGAAATTTTGATTGGTTCTGTGTGGCCCCGCCCACTTTTTGGGGTCCCCGAAATGTGCCCAAAATTTTCGGGTTGACTCCATGACTAAGTGACCCAAGTTTGGTGACTTTAGCGTCAAAGCCTGGCGAGTGGGAGCGATTTGAAAATGTACCCTGTCAAAGTCTATGGGAAAAAAGGGGGCTTCCGGGGCCCGCCACGGGGGCCCCGGGGGTGGGATCGCTCCACAAAGTAATAGCAATCCGATCGGGTACAATCTGCATGTTTTGGTAAATTTTTGTCTATGTAGTGTAAAAACTGTGGGAGGAGTTAGGGTGGCAAATTTGGCTATAATAAGAAGAATAACTAGAAAAGGTACAATTTCTGGGGAAATTGTGTGATGTGTTCTTGCCTCCACCAGTAGCTTACAACTGGAGTGGGCGGAGTAACTGGGTGGATTGTAGACTCCGCCCACTTTTATAAATTTTGACCTTTGTCTCACACTGACCCACCCTGCCGAGTTTGGGTGCTGTGGCTTAAATACTGTGAGAATGTCAGCTGTTTAAATGTTTCTTATTGAAGTCAATAGGGAAAATCTGATTGGTTGTTTGTGGCTCCGCCCACTTTTTAGCGTCCCCAAAATGAGATATACATTGGCACAGTCCTCCAGTGACCAACTGTGCCAAGTTTCAGAACCCTGCCATTAACAGTCTAAGAGCAGCGGCAGTTTGAATTTTTCCCATTTAAACAAATGGCTGAAATTTGATTGGCCGTTGTAGACTCCGCCCACTTTTTTTGTACATTTTTGAATCCAGTCACCCAATGACCTACGGTGCCAAGTTTGGGTATTCTGGCTTAAATACTGTGAGAATGACAGCAATTTAAAGGTTTCTCATTGAAGTCAATAGGGAAAATCTGATTTGTTGTTGTTGGCTCCGCCCACTTTTTAAATTTTTGAATCCAAAGTAATCTATCACCTGATTTCAGAGATTTGAAGCCCCTGACATCAATCATGGCAGCATTTTTCAATTTTCAGAATTATTTTTTTTTCCATATTGAAATCAATGAAAGAAATCTGATTGGTTGTTTTTGGCCCCGCCCACTTTTCAAAATTTTAATCCTAAATTGTCCAACTGTACCAAGTTTGGGGAGCCTGCCATTAACAGTCTAAGAGAAGCGGCAGTTTGAATTTTTCCCATTTAAACAAATGGCTGAAATTTGATTGGCCGTTGTAGACCCCGCCCACTTTTTAAAAAATGTTGACCCCAGTCACCCAATGACCTATGGTGCCAAGTTTGGGTATTCTGTCTTAAATACTGTGAGAATGACAGCAATTTAAAGGTTTCTCATTGAAGTCAATAGGGAAAATCTGATTTGTTGTTGTTGGCTCCGCCCACTTTTTTAATTTTTGAATCCAAAGTAATCTATCACCTGATTTCAGAGATTTGAAGCCCCTGACATCAATCATGGCAGCATTTTTCAATTTTCAGAATTATTTTTTTTTCCATATTGAAATATATGAAAGAAATCTGATTGGTTGTTTTTGGCCCCGCCCACTTTTCAAAATTTTAATCCTAATCCTAATTTGTCCAACTGTACCAAGTTTCAGAACCCTGCCATTAACAGTCTAAGAGCAGCGGCAGTTTGAAGTTTTCCCATTTAAACAAATGGCTGAAATTTGATTGGCCGTTGTAGACTCCGCCCACTTTTTCATTATTTTTTGAATCCAGTCACCCAATGACCTACGGTGCCAAGTTTGGGTATTCTGGCTTAAATACTGTGAGAATGACAGCAATTTAAAATTTTCTCATTGAAGACAATAGGGAAAATCTGATTGGTTGTTTGTAGCTCCGCCCACTTTTTAATGTCCCCAAAATGTGACAGAAACTTTCAGGTTGACCCCATGACTAAGTGACCCAAGTTTGGTGAGTTTCACTCCGAAGCTGTACGAGTGACAAACGTTTGCATTTTTCCAATAAAACTCTATGGGAGAAAAAAAGAGGTTTTAGGGGGCCCGCCCCAGGGGCCCGGAGGGTGGGATCGGTTAACAAAGCACAAGCAAGATCCTCGGGTATGTGCCGACCAAGGGTGCAAAGTTCGGTATTTATACTCCTAAATCTGTGGGAGGAGTAGCAATTTGAACGTCTCATTGTAGTCAATGGGGAAAATTTGATTGGTTCTGTGTGGCCCCGCCCACTTTTTCGGGTCTCCGAAATGTTCTAACAAATTGCGCGTTGACCCCATGACTAAGTGACCCAAGTTTGGTGACTTTAGTTTAAAATCTGTGCGACTGGGAGAGATTTGAAAATTGTCCCTGTCAAAGTCAATGGGAAAAACATGGATTTTGGGGGCCCTTTCCCAGGGGCCCGGAGGGTGGGATCGGTTAACAAAGCACAAGCAAGGTACTCGGGTGGGTGCCGACCAAGTCTGCAAAGTTTGGAATTTGTACTCCTAAAAATGTGGGAGGAGTAGCAATTTGAAGGTCTCATTATAGTCAATGGGGAAATTTTGATTGGTTCTGTGTGGCCCCGCCCACTTTTTGGGGTCCCCGAAATGTGCCCAAAATTTTCGGGTTGACTCCATGACTAAGTGACCCAAGTTTGGTGACTTTAGCGTCAAAGCCTGGCGAGTGGGAGCGATTTGAAAATGTACCCTGTCAAAGTCTATGGGAAAAAAAGGGGCCTCCGGGGCCCGCCACGGGGGCCCCGGGGGTGGGATCGCTCCACAAAGTAATAGCAATCCGATCGGGAACAATCTGCACGTTTTGGTAAATTTTTGTCTATGTAGTGTAAAAACTGTGGGAGGAGTTAGGGTGGCAAATTTGGCTATAATAAGAATAAGAATAAGAACTAGAAAAGGTACAATTTCTGGGGAAATTGTGTGATGTGTTCTTGCCTCCACCAGTAGCTTACAACTGGAGTGGGCGGAGTAACTGGGTGGAGTGTAGACTCCGCCCACTTTTATACATTTTGACCTTTGTCTCACACTGACCCACCTTGCCGAGTTTGGGTGCTGTGAGAATGACAGCTGTTTAAAGGTTTCTTATTGAAGTCAATAGGGAAAATCTGATTGGTTGTTTTTGGCCCCGCCCACTTTTCTGAATTTTAATCCTAATCCTAAATTGTCCAACTGTACCAAGTTTGGGGATCCTGCCATTAACAGTCTAAGAGCAGCGGCAGTTTTAAATTTTCCCATTAAAACATATAGCTGAAATTTGATTGGCTGTTGTAGACCCCGCCCACTTTAAAACATTTGAATTCTAGTCACCTATTAACCGAATATATTAAGTTTAACAACCCTGCCATTAACAATGTTGAAATGGCAGCAATTTAAAATTTTCTCATTGAAGACAATAGGGAAAATCTGATTTGTTGTTGTTGGCTCCGCCCACTTTTAAATTTTTTGAATCCAAAGTAATCTATCACCTGATCTCAGCGATTTGAAGCCCCTGACATCAATCATGGCAGCATTTTTCAATTTTCTGAAATTTTTTTTTTCCATATTGAAATCAATGTAAGAAATCTGATTGGTTGTTTTTGGCCCCGCCCACTTTTCAAAATTTTAATCCTAATCCTAAATTGTCCAACTGTACCAAGTTTGGGAAACCTGCCATTAACAGTCTAAGAGCAGCGGCAGTTTGAATTTTTCCTATTTAAACAAATGGCTGAAATTTGATTGGCCGTTGTAGACTCCGCCCACTTTTTCATTATTTTTTGAATCCAGTCACCCAATGACCTACGGTGCCAAGTTTGGGTATTCTGGCTTAAATACTGTGAGAATGACAGCAATTTAAAAGTTTCTCATTGAAGTCAATAGGGAAAATCTGATTTGTTGTTGTTGGCTCTGCCCACTTTTTAAATTTTTGAATCCAAAGTAATCTATCACCTGATTTCAGCGATTTGAAGCCCCTGACATCAATCATGGCAGCATTTTTCAATTTTCTGAAATTTTTTTTTTCCATATCGAAATCAATGAAAGAAATCTGATTGGTTGTTTTTGGCCCCGCCCACTTTTCAAAATTTTAATCCTAATCCTAAATTGTCCAACTGTACCACGTTTGGGAAACCTGCCATTAACAGTCTAAGAGCAGCGGCAGTTTGAATTTTTCCCATTTAAACAAATGGCTGAAATTTGATTGGCCGTTGTAGACTCCGCCCACTTTTTCATTATTTTTTGAATCCAGTCACCCAATGACCTACGGTGCCAAGTTTGGGTATTCTGGCTTAAATACTGTGAGAATGACAGCAATTTAAAGGTTTCTTATTGAAGTCAATAGGGAAAATCTGATTGGTTGTTTGTAGCTTCGCCCACTTTTTAATGTCCCCAAAATGTGACAGAAATTTCCAGGTTGACCCCATGACTGAGTGACCCAAGTTTGGTGAGTTTCACTCCGAAGCTGTATGAGTGACAAACATTTGCATTTTTCCAATAAAACTCTATGGGAGAAAAAAAGAGGTTTTCGGGGGCCCGCCCCAGGGGCCCGGAGGGTGGGATCGGTTAACAAAGCACAAGCAAGATACTCGGGTATGTGCCGACCAAGAGTGCAAAGTTCGGTATTTATACTCCTAAATCTGTGGGAGGAGTAGCAATTTGAACGTCTCATTGTAGTCAATGGGGAGAATTTGATTGGTTCTGTGTGGCCCCGCCCAAATTTTCGGGTCTCCGAAATGTGCTAACAAATTGCGCGTTGACCCCATGACTAAGTGACCCAAGTTTGGTGACTTTAGTTTCAAATCTGTGCGACTGGGAGAGATTTGAAAATTTTCCCTGTCAAAGTCAATGGGAAAAACATGGATTTTGGGGGCCCTGTCCCAGGGGCCCGGAGGGTGGGATCGGGTAACAAAGCACAAGCAAGGTACTCGGGTGGGTGCCGACCAAGTCTGCAAAGTTTGGAATTTGTACTCCTAAAAATGTGGGAGGAGTAGCAATTTGAAAGTCTCATTATAGTCAATGGGGAAATTTTGATTGGTTCTGTGTGGCCCCGCCCACTTTTTGGGGTCCCCGAAATGTGCCCAAAATTTTCGGGTTGACTCCATGACTAAGTGACCCAAGTTTGGTGACTTTAGCGTCAAAGCCTGGCGAGTGGGAGCGATTTGAAAATGTACCCTGTCAAAGTCTAGGGGAAAAAAGGGGGCTTCCGGGGCCCGCCACGGGGGCCCCGGGGGTGGGATCGCTCCACAAAGTAATAGCAATCCGATCGGGTACAATCTGCATGTTTTGGTAAATTTTTGTCTATGTAGTGTAAAAACTGTGGGAGGAGTTAGGGTGGCAAATTTGGCTATAATAAGAAGAATAACTAGAAAAGGTACAATTTCTGGGGAAATTGTGTGATGTGTTCTTGCCTCCACCAGTAGCTTACAACTGGAGTGGGCGGAGTAACTGGGTGGAGTGTAGACTCCGCCCACTTTTATAAATTTTGACCTTTGTCTCACACTGACCCACCCTGCCGAGTTTGGGTGCTGTGAGAATGACAGCTGTTTAAAGGTTTCTTATTGAAGTCAATAGGGAAAATCTGATTGGTTGTTTGTGGCTCCACCCACTTTTTAGCGTCCCCAAAATGAGATATACATTGGCACAGTCCTCCAGTGACCAACTGTGCCAAGTTTCAGAACCCTGCCATTAACAGTCTAAGAGCAGCGGCAGTTTGAATTTTTCCCATTTAAACAAATGGCTGAAATTTGATTGGCCGTTGTAGACCCCGCCCACTTTTTTATTTTTTTTGACCCCAGTCACCCAATGACCTTCGGTGCCAAGTTTGGGTATTCTGGCTTAAATACTGTGAGAATGACAGCTGTTTAAAGGTTTCTCATTGAAGTCAATAGGAAAAATCTGATTTGTCGTTGTTGACTCCGCCCACTTTTTCAATTTTTGAAGCCAAAGTAATCTATCACCTGATTTCTGAGATTTGAAGCCCGTGACATCAATAATGGCAGCATTTTTCAATTTTCAGCATTTTTCAATTTTCCCATTGAAATCAATCACAGAAATCTGATTGGTTGTTTTTGGCCCCGCCCACTTCCCTGAATTTTAATCCTAATCCTAAATTGTCCAACTGTACCAAGTTTGGGGATCCTGCCATTAACAGTCTAAGAGCAGCGGCAGTTTTAAATTTTCCCATTAAAACATATAGCTGATTGGTTGTTTGTAGCTAAGCCCACTTTTTAATGTCCCCAAAATGTGACAGAAATTTTCAGGTTGACCCCATGACTAAGTGACCCAAGTTTGGTGAGTTTCACTCCGAAGCTGTATGAGTGACAAATGTTTGCATTTTTCCAATAAAACTCTATGGGAGAAAAAAAGAGGTTTTGGGGGCCCGCCCCAGGGGCCCGGAGGGTGGGATCGGTTAACAAAGCACAAGCAAGATCCTCGGGTATGTGCCGACCAAGAGTGCAAAGTTCGGTATTGATACTCCTAAATCTGTGGGAGGAGTAGCAATTTGAACGTCTCATTGTAGTCAATGGGGAGAATTTGATTGGTTCTGTGTGGCCCCGCCCACTTTTTCGGGTCTCCAAAATGTGCTAACAAATTGCGCGTTGACCCCATGACTAAGTGACCCAAGTTTGGTGACTTTAGTTTCAAATCTGTGCGACTGGGAGCGATTTGAAAATTGTCCCTGTCAAAGTCAATGGGAAAAACTTGGATTTTGGGGGCCCTGTGCCAGGGGCCCGGAGGGTGGGATCGGGTAACAAAGCACAAGCAAGGTACTCGGGTGGGTGCCGACCAAGTCTGCAAAGTTTGGAATTTGTACTCCTAAAAATGTGGGAGAAGTAGCAATTTGAAGGTCTCATTAAAGTCAATGGGGGAGATTTTGATTGGTTCTGTGTGGCCCCGCCCACTTTTTGGGGTCCCCGAAATGTGCCCAAAGTTTTCGGGTTGACTCCATGACTAAGTGACCCAAGTTTGGTGACTTTAGCGTCAAAGCCTGGCGAGTGGGAGCGATTTGAAAATTTACCCTGTCAAAGTCTATGGGAAAAAAGGGGGGCTTCCGGGGCCCGCCACGGGGGCCCCGGGGGTGGGATCGCTCCACAAAGTAATAGCAATCCGATCGGGTACAATCTGCACGTTTTGGTAAATTTTTGTCTATGTAGTGTAAAAACTGTGGGAGGAGTTAGGGTGGCAAATTTGGCTATAATAAGAATAACTAGAAAAGGTACAATTTCTGGGGAAATTGTGTGATGTGTTCTTGCCTCCACCAGTAGCTTACAACTGGAGTGGGCGGAGTAACTGGGTGGAGTGTAGACTCCGCCCACTTTTATAAATTTTGACCTTTGTCTCACACTGACCCACCCTGCCGAGTTTGGGTGCTGTGAGAATGACAGCTGTTTAAAGGTTTCTTATTGAAGTCAATAGGGAAAATCTGATTGGTTGTTTGTGGCTCCGCCCACTTTTTAGCATCCCCAAAATGAGATATACATTGGCACAGTCCTCCAGTGACCAACTGTGCCAAGTTTCGGGAACCCTGCCATTAAAAGTCTAAGAGCAGCGGCAGTTTGAATTTTTCCCATTTAAACAAATGGCTGAAATTTGATTGGCCGTTGTAGACCCCGCCCCCTTTTTAAATTTTTTTTGACCCCAGTCACCCAATGACCTACGGTGCCTAGTTTGGGTATTCTGGCTTAAATACTGTGAGAATGACAGCAATTTAAAAGTTTCTCATTGAAGTCAATAGGGAAAATCTGATTGGTGGTTTGTAGCTCCGCCCACTTTTTAATGTCCCCCAAAATGTGACAGAAATTTTCAGGTTGACCCCATGACTAAGTGACCCAAGTTTGGTGACTTTAGTTTAAAATCTGTGCGACTGGGAGCGATTTGAAAATTGTCCCTGTCAAAGTCAATGGGAAAAACATGGATTGTGGGCTCCACCCACTTTTTTTGAATTTTAATCCCAGTCCTCCAGTGACCAACTGCGCCAAGTTTGAAGACTGTGCCAATCAAGGTCTAAGAGCAGTGGCAGTTTGAATTCTTCCCATTTAAACACATGGCTGAAATTTGATTGGCCGTGTAGACTCCGCCCACTTTTTCATTATTTTTTGAATCCAGTCACCCAATGACCTACGGTGCCAAGTTTGGTATTCTGGCTTAAATACTGTGAGAATGACAGCAATTTAAAAAGTTTCTCATTGAAGTCAATAGGGGAAAATCTGATTTGTTGTGTTTGGCTCCGCCCACTTTTTTAAAATTTTTTAATCCAAAGTAATCTATCACCCTGATTTCAGCGATTTGAAGCCCTGACATCAATCATGGCAGCATTTTTCAATTTCTGAATTTTTTTTTTTCCATATTGAAATCAACGATAGAAATCTGATTGGTTGTTTTTGGCCCCGCCCACTTTTCAAAATTTTAATCCTAATCCTAAATTGTCCAACTGTAACCAAGTTTGGGAAACCTGCCATTAACAGTCTAAGAGCAGCGGCAGTTTGAATTTTTCCCATTTAAACAAATGGCTGAAATTTGATTGGCCGTTGTAGACTCCGCCCACTTTTTCATTATTTTTTTAATCCAGTCACCCAATGACCTACGGTGCC